>NC_090931.1:559118041-559432546 GCF_040938575.1 Ambystoma mexicanum
TATTTGTGAAGCTCTGGTTGTATGTGGGTGTTCTGTAAATTAGTTGGAAGGAAATATTGGTTTGATGATCCAGTGGCAGGCGGAGGAGTGATTGACAGTCTGGGATGTTTAGGGGTGCTGCTGCTTTGATTCCTGGGCCGTTTTACATTGAAAGAACAAAGAAATATCGAGGCTGAGTACCACAAATGAAATACACCAATCACGCGCTGAAAAGATACAAGTATCTTTTATTACTGCACAGTTTACAAAGCAAAACAGAGAGCTATCTGGCTCCCAACACCACGCATTGTGTACCAGCCGACACAGTGAGGAGAGAGAGTGCTGGACATCTAAACAGGCATGTTTACACAATTTCTACAATATTGTCCAGCCTCTCTCCAGGTTAATATTCCACGGGCTAGAGTTTGTGCTTAGTTCACAAGACAGATGTTACAATATTATGCAAAGCATTATACAGGTTTACATTTCCATGGAAATACAATGATGCTGTAGGTTCTCGGATCCGCGATAAGCCTTATTTCAAGAGTCATTACAAGGTAGTTCAGCTAAGGCATACGATCGACGTTGACTCTTCATTTCTTTAGTGTTTATATGAGGATGAGGCTTGTGAGTGCAGTCACCACTTGAATGGCAGTTCATATGAAGCACAAGGTTTCTTTGCATAGCTTAAACAGTCGGCTCTCGGACAGTTTAAACATTAACAGAACTCAAGGTTGTTCGGCTCGACTGCAAGTCGAAAACACAGTCCACCATTTTAGAACATGGAACAAGAGTTCAAATCAAAATGGCGGATGAGTCTTAAAATGGCGGCGAAGTTAACCCAAAAACTGGAACTTTGCAACGTGGTTTTCCGTGCAACGCGAATGGGCTAAGGTCAATATTCATAATAAGGAGGCACTATATGATTACGGTTTAACAACATATGCTACGTCTCCTCCTATTTTTCCTTTTCGGTTGACTTGCCTGAGTTTGAAGTTCCCAGGAAGGACCCTTTCTAAATCTTCCTTATTATGATAAGTTTGAAGTGAATCTTCTTGTTTTGGAGATTTTTTGATAAGGAGGGTGAGCCGTCCCCTTTTGGCTTCTTCAGACCTTTATGCCCAAATGGGGGAGCGTCAGAGATTTTCCTGAGGATTCTATAATGTGCGGGAGTTGATGGACCTTGCTGCTCACTTACAAGAGGAAAGTGAACTGGACACGTCTCCAGATCTGAACATGCTTCCTGCACCAACTCCCAGGAAACCCTCAGGCTTCATTTTAATACCTTAAGGCCAAGGATGAAGAGCTCGGGGGAGATCCGCTCCTTCCAGACTCAAAGTTTAAATTGAGCCGACAGGCATTCTTGATGAAGGTCTGCAAAGGGATATTCTTCTGCCTTTTAACTTGGCATTTGAGGACCTGGTTCTTGAGTCATGCTTGAAGCCAGCTGTGGTCCTGTCTATGGACCCGGACTAAGTGAAAATGCATAGGCCAGCACCTAATGATCCAGCTTTTCTTCCCTCGCATGCCTCCCCTGAGAGCTTTGTGATCCAGGCTGCCACAGCGAGCCTGAAGACTTCCTCCTTACCTCGTGATTGAGAGAGACCAAGGAGCTGGAATCCTGATGGAGGCAGGTTTTTGGGCCATGCTATCTGGACCTAAGGACCATTAACGCCTCTTGTGCCCTTGGCAAATTCTCTTTTGGTCTCTGGTCTGCAACGTGGTGCACAGCAGAGCACCTACCTGTGAGAGAGGAGAGAGAAATTCAAGGCCACCGGTCAGTGATGGCAGGCAGGTATCCTACCAAATTCTACAGTGTGGCATGGAGACGGCTGAATGTGTGTAATGTACCATGGCTTCAGGGTTAATGTTGAGGAAATACTCCTGAATGAGGACCTCTGGTTTCGCCCCAGAGGTTCAGGCCAAACTCCTGGGCATGCCATTTGACCGAAACAACCTGTTTGGGACAAAAGCCGATTAATCCCTCAAATTTCCAGTCCTCAAGGGCTAGTCTTGCCATACACCTGTAAAAGCTTGCAGCCCCCACGGGTAGAAGGGTATTTCATCCATTCCCCTCCTGTACCGACAAGGGATAGGCTCACTCAGGAAAACTGCATTTGCATCACCGCCCAGCCAGGGCAGTGCCTGAGGTGCTCCAAGAGCTGGCTTCTCAGCCTCTGCCACGCCCTCTGGGGCTGGGGTGTGAAGCCCCTGTGGAACTGACTACCACCATATGACCCATGTTGGGGCGAGAATGTCCATGTTCGGCAGCAAATGGGTGTCTCGCCACATCCATGGAGTGGGCCTTAAAAGGTGGTTCATCAGGGATATTGCCTCCCTTTTGCTCAACACTCAACAGACCATCCTATTCCCAGCCACTGCCTGCCTTTGGACCCTCTTCTGTTGCATCAGCTTCTGACAGTGTGCTATAAAACAGATGCCCCGATCAGGAGGAGGCCAGGGCTGGTACACTGTCTATTTTTATGGTTTTGAAGAAAGACTGGGTCTTACGTTATATTCTGTATCCAAGGCTGGTGCACTTGTACCTATACAAGGACAAGTTTGAGATGGTTATGGCTGGCCCAGATTCTCCAAGCTCTTTACCTGCAGGACGGGTATCATTAGATCTCAAAGATGCTTACTTCCATGAGCCAATCCATCTTAAGCACAGAAAGTACCCGAGATTCCTAATGGGCCATTGCCAATACCAGTTCAGAGCCCTGCCATATGGTCTTTCTTCGGCACCCAGGGTCTTCACCAAGCTGCTGGCAATAGTGGCAACTCACCTCAGAAGCAAAGGAATTCACGTCTTCCCTACCTGGATGACTGGCTCTTCTTATCTCGCTCCCCAGACCAGGTCTTGGCATGTGCTTGCAGCGTGTGACACAGGTTGGGCTTCTACCCGACCTTCAGGAAGTCTCAGGTATTGCCGTCCCAGTCGCTCTGATTTATTGGTGCGGTCCTGTACACCCGCCTGGGCAGGGCCTTCCTGCCCAAGGATCAAGTGGCGAACATCTCACAGATGGCTCATATCATCCAATCACATGAGAAGGTTCCGGCCTCAACCTTTGTGCTTACTGAGCTTCATGCATTCTTTTTGTGCCGAAGCCGTGGCTGAACATGGCTAATCCTCTGTCACAGATCTCATTATTATTATTATTATTATTATTATGGTATTTATTGGGCACGTACCTAGCTTTGAGAAGCAACAGAGCAATTTGAGGTATACACCAATACAGATACATAACGGAGCGCTTTACAGAGGTGTACAACATTACAGATGCATAACAGAGCACTTTTCAGAGGTAACAACATAACAGATATATAGCAGGGGGTAGGATATAGAGGGGCACTGAGGAGGGGTACCGCTGTACAAGGTGGTGGGGAGGAGAGGGATGGGCAGCGTCTAGCTAGTCAGATCTCAGGGGCGCACATGTGAGTCTTGGGGGAAAAGTATCCCAGAAGCTAGCATGGTGGTGCATAAGACAATTTTCTGAAAGGAGCTTTGCTGATGCGCACCTGGCCAAAACTGACAATAGTAACAGATACATCCTTGAAGGGTTG
Source organism: Ambystoma mexicanum (assembly GCF_040938575.1). Classification (NCBI taxonomy): domain Eukaryota; kingdom Metazoa; phylum Chordata; class Amphibia; order Caudata; family Ambystomatidae; genus Ambystoma; species Ambystoma mexicanum. The sequence continues at coordinate 559,121,585 of NC_090931.1, forward strand.
GTGCTCACCTACAAGACCTGATAGTGAGTGGCCCGTCATCTTCATCAGAATCCAGAGAACACATCAACTTGCTGGATTTGATAGCAGTCAGGCTAGCCGTAGTTGCTTTCCTTCCTTTGGGATGGGGCAAGACTGTGCTGAACCTGATGGACAGAAAGTTGGCCATGCACTACCTCAACAGTGTGTTTTAGGGTCCATGCCTCTGTGCAGAGAAGCAATGGGACTGTGGTTATGGGCTCTGGAGAACGACATGTCTTGTGGCAACCCACCTTGCTGGGATGGTGAAGGTCACTGTGGATGCCTTGAGAAAAAAATACTACGGCCTCCCACCAGTGGGAGCGCCGTCAGGAAGTTCTGGAGGAGATTTTCTCCCAGTGGCAGACTCTTCAGGTAGACCTCTTTGCTTCCAGTGTGAACAAAAGTGCTAGTTTTTCTCCCGGAAATTCCCAGACTGGGAGCTCTGGGGGACGCTTTGGTTGGCAAGTCAATGCTCAAACCCTGGTTCTCAGGTGACTGGGCCTGTTCCAGTTGTTTTGATTGCTCTAGACTGGGCCGGATAACTCGATATCTGGAGTTGCTGGGCATGCCCATCTATTCTATTTTCTAAGTGTCTAGGGGTACACCTGAATATTTCTGTTACTATTCCTAAATGTTTGATGGGTAACGGGGTGCTGGGGAGAAAAAACAACCCTGACACAAGGTGGTACAAACAATAGAAAACAGCAGATGTCCACACCTTTGTGGAACTCTCCCGTCCCTTGCACACCCAATTTGTGTTGTAAAACAACCAAACATTCAATATGTACTGAATCTCTTTCAATAAAACAACTGGGTACGTACTGTTCAATAAAAAAGGTTTACTATATTTGTATCCTTAATTTCAAATGATCAGTTACAAATTGTACTTACAATATTAATATCAACATCTTATTCAAACCAATAATAAATAAGCGTTTTTAGAAATAAAATTTCTTTCACTTTTCATTCACCAGAATATTTGAAAACCAAAAACACAAATATTCCCAAAAAATGTCCAAAACAATTGCTCATATGGATGGATCGATAGTCTTGGTAGTATCACAATTCTTTGAATATTGCTCTACGCGTTTCGGGAAATGATTCCCTTCTTCAGGAGCTGTTTATTCAGTATGCTGTTATCCTTTTTCATATCTACAATAGATAAAGAACGCTAATCATACTATCCTTAGTGTTTTTAGTACAGTACTCCTCTTCTTGTTAACATCATCAACATCCGTCATGAATCCTCATTTAATAATCACCTGGATGATATGGTCTTGCATCTATTCATAAATATCTTCCTTCTATCAGGATTTCTTTAATGTATCAAGGTTCCTCCTATAGATTAGAGAAGTCTAATCAATCATTAAAACCTCTACCTTTCAAAGCTACTTATTATCTCAGTAGCTGAGAACAACTAATTCAAATATCAGTTAAGAACTGGAGAATCTACCCTTCAGTGTGTGCATAGTAATGTACCTGTAATGGATAGCGAGGTTCCACTGCTCTGGTGTAATGGTGGCATAACTTTGTCCACTCAACTTCAATAAACTCTTAGCCCTTCTATCTTACTCTGCATCCTTTAGGTGTTTGCTCTGGGTAAAAGTGGATTTTTGTCAACTATGGTTCTATTTCTATCATTTGACAGGTTATCTCAATTAGTTACAATCTGTATGGCAAGATGCTTACCAATACATTATTCTGTCATGGATCAAATGGCAATAAGCTTAGCAAGATGTTGTCTTCACTGTAAAATCCTCATGTATATGTTCTTGCCTATTCTGCATTTATTCTTATTGTCACAGACGGATGGCTCGATTTCACGTGTGATTCTGCAAATATAAGCAGGACGGTTGCTTTTGGGGTACGTGGCTTATTTAAAGTGATTTAGATTGTCCCATTAACAAATATAGCTGTAGGCCAGTTTAGAACTTAAAGGGATGGTCTAGTAAAAATTTTTATTTAAAAAATAGATAGGCAACATAAAAAAAAGAAAATACTAGCATTCTCCGTTTTAAAACTTCCTATGTAAAATTTTGAGCTATTCAAGCTCAAAATTCGCAAAAGCAAGCACAGGGGCGCAGCCATTTTGTGAAATGGAGGCCCTCCTGTGCTGGCTTTTGCGGCACTAATGAAGGAAACGCCAGCCAGCTGTAGTAAACAAAGGCTACCGTTGGGTGGCTTTCCCTTCATTAGTGCTGTAGGCGGAGGACGGGGACCGGAGACCAGAGCAGGAAAGCTGCAGCTGAATCTCGGTAAGTGCTATTTATTTTTTTTACAAAAAATAAGCACTAGCTGCGTTTTTTTTCTAAGTTTTCCGGGCTGGAGGAGCCCGGAAAACTTAGAAATAAAACCGCATCTTTAAAAACGTTGTATTTATGTTTGCGGTCGCTTTTGAAGCGACCGCAAACATAAATACAACGTTATTGTGTTGGAAAACGCTGTGCTTTTTCTTTCCAAGTTTCTCAGGCTCCTCCGGCTCGGAGGAGCCTGAGAAACTTGGAAAGAAAAACCGCAGCGTTTTCCAACACGACCGCGTGTGTTTCTGCCTGCTGTGGCTATCACTTTGGGTCTCCGGGGAGCACCGGAGACCCAAAGTGAAAGCCACAGCAGGCAGAAACACGCGGTTATGTTTACATGCCGCGTAGTGTTTCTACCTGCAGCTGATTTCCCATTTGGGGCTCTCGGGCTCCCCGTGGGGAGCCCGAGAGACCCAAATGGGAAATGCCAAATGCTGCGTTGTCTGCCTAAATCTGCTTTCCCATTTGGGGCTCTCGGGCTCCCCGTGGGGAGCCCGAGAGCCCCAAATGGGAAAGCAGATTCAGGTAGAAACAACGCGGTTGTTTTCCGCAATGCCGCGTTGTTTCTGCCTCAATCTGCTTTTCCATTTGGGGCTCTCGGGCTCCCCGACTATCCATCCCAGGACCTCATCCCAAAAAATCTTTATCTGGGCACATCCCCACCACATGTGCCAATACTCAGCGTTTTCCCCACACCCTCGCCAACATTTTGGAAAGCTGGACAGGGTCATACTACCATCTGTGTAAGAGCTTGATAGCATGTAGCTTGTATTGATTTGAAATAGATGTGTGGGTGGCAGCGTCACATATCGTTTCCCACGTGTCTATACTAATCTGTGCGCCTAGGTCTCTTTCCCATCAGCCTTTGAGCGTTTCTGTGGACCCTCCACACGCAATAATCAACTCTTTATACTGTGCCGATATTAGGCCCTTCATTTCTGTTCTCATATCCAATATCTTCTCAAGGGGAGTGCGGTCTCTCATTAATTTGGGCTTCCATATTGGTTTCGTAAGGATACCTTTTATTTGTATATATTGGAATGTGGACAGAGGGCCTATTCCCAGAGCTTCTGTCAAGTCTGGTAATGTTATAAAGGAGTCTTTTCTTTGTAATTGCCCCACTCTCTCCAAGCCTGCCTCGTACCATGATTGAAATCGTTCTACATTAGGGATGTGGTTATTGATACCAGGAGACCATAAGTGGCTTAGGGGGGGATGGCCATGTGGTGATTTTATGCATGTTTGTGCCCTGTTTCCAGATGTCCCATATGACTCAAAATTGGGTGGCCTTTGGTTCTTATATGAAGCCTTTTCCTGGGGGACCATAGCCATTCAGATATTGTGGCAGGTAATGGTTGTCCATTTGAACCCACTGGATGTCTTTGTGGTTACATAAATGAGGGATCAGTACCCGGAGTTGGGATGCTTCATAGTATTTTCATAGATCTGGGAGTCCTACCCCTCCTTTATCTTTTGGGAGTGTTAGGGAATCATACGGGATTCTCGCTTTCTTCCCTTGCCAGAGGAAATTAAACAATGGTTTTCTTGGTTTCTGTAAAAAAGCTTCTCGGCATCTTAATGGGTAACATTTGGAAATGATATAGAAATCGGGGGAGTCATACCATTTTGATGGCGTCAAGTCGTCCCAGCCAAGATATCGTCCGTTTGTTCCATCTAGTTAGGTCTGCAAGAAACTTTTGAAGGAGAGGGGGGGGGGGAGTTTGCTTCGTAAAGATCGTCTATACGTCTGGTAATCTGTATACCCAGGTATTGTAATCTAGTATGTTCAATCTCAAGACCTAGTGTGGAGAATTTTACCTCATTTTCTTCTTTTTGTCCTTGTAAGGGAAAGAGTATTGATTTATTTTTATTTATTTTGAACCCTGAGAGCCGAACATATTATTCTAGCATTGATAGTGCTCGGGGGATGGATGTCATGGGGTTAGTGATATGCAGGAGTATGTCATCAGCGTAGAGAGCGGCTTTATATTCAGTCGTTACTAGACGAATACCTTCTAGCATGGGGTCTGTTCGCATGGCTTGTGCAAGGGGCTCTAGGGAGAGTGCAAAAAGAATAGCGGAGAGGGGGTATCCCTGACAGGTTCCACGTCCGAGGTTAAACCATCTGGAGTATTCTCCATTCACAAAAATAGATGCTTTGGGGGCCGTGTACACTGAGTGTATTGCTATTCTAAATTTGGGGCCTATACCTACTTTACGTAGCACTGCTTTCAGAAATCCCCATTCTACCCTGTCACAGGCTTTTTCTGCGTCAATCGAAAAGAGGACTAGGTCATTATTTAATGTCTGTGATGTGTGGAGAAGATGAAGGGTCTTACGCATTGTATCTGCTCCCTGTCTCCCTAATATAAACCCAACCTGATCAGAATGTATTAGCTGTGGCATTAATGTTTCCAACCTCGCAGCTAGGACCCTCGTGTATATTTTTGCGTCTAGGTTGAGCAGGGAAATTGCACGGGTGAAGGAATCAGGGGCGTTCCCAGTTTTTATTACTTCATTAAAGAGTTCTTTCATAAATGGCGTGAGTTGTGTGCTAACCGTTTTATAGAATCCCACTGTATAGCCATCCTCCCCCAGGGATTTGCCCAAGGTTAATCTCTTTATTGCGTCTTGGACCTCTTGTTCAGATATAGGGGATTCCAGCTGTTCTGAATCTAGTCTCGGTATTTTGGGCATATTGATCAGGGACAGGTATGAGTCTGTTTGATTGGTCGTGGTTTGTTTCTGAGGAATATAGGCTCTCATAAAAGTTAGCGAAGCATTCTGGAATGGTGGGGTGAGTGTGTGTGTTGTTTTAGGGTCATCTTCAACGATCTCCACCACTTTCAGCTCTGCTCTCGGAGCCTAGCAGCTAGTAGTGCATCCGCCTTATCCCCCTTTTCATAGAAGGTTTGTTTCAACATTCTGAGTTTTCGGATTATTTGTTCATGTTCCAGTAATTTCAATTCTTCCCTCTTACCCTTTGCTTCTTTGATTTTCAGATGGTCAATTCCCCGGCCCTTTTTGATGTCACCTTCTAGTTGACAAATTTCAGATCTTAATCTGTGCTCAATTATATTTCATTCCCTTTTTTTGTTGACCCTTCCCTTATTAAGATCCCTCTCCAAGTGGCTTTCCCCGCTTCCCACACTGTCTGCTTGGGGACTTCAGCAGTGTCGTTTGTTTTGAGGAATTCGGTGATTTCAGTCTCCATTTCAGCCTTGAAGGCTGCATCCTTCCAAAGACTCATTGCAGCACCATTTTCCCCCCTTAGTTGGTAAGTTTCCCATTGGATTTCAGCCAGCACCAGATCATGGTCAGACCGTGTGATCAGAGTTATTTCTGAATGTGTTGTCATGTTGGCGAGTTCTCTGGACAGGTATATGTAATCTATACGAGTGTATGTATTGTGGGGGGCTGAAAAGAATGTATAATCTTGTGCATTGGTGTGCATGTTCCTCCATACATCTATCATATTATATATTTCCATCATCTTTGCCATCTCAGTTGGATCATCTCTTCTCTGACATTGTACGTTCGGATGACCCGGCTTTCTATCTTTGAGTGGGTCCGCCCACTGGTTGAAATCGCCCCCAAGGATAATGTGGCCTGTGGCTTCTAAAAGTATTTTGGGGATTACTTTGCGAAGGAATCTATTTTGTCCTGCATTCGGGGAGTATAATGTTGCGATCGTTAGATTCACCTTGCCTAGGTTGCCAGTTACCAATAATGCTCGACCTTCTACATCTGATCATGCTTTCATCTTGACAAACTCTAATCCTTTTCTGACCAGAATACCTACACCTCCCTTTTTAAGTGGGTCCGTACCCCAGAATTCTGTTCCAACACGCTTTCCTAGGACTCTCCGTTCTATACCCTTCACAAATTTTGTCTCCTATAACAGTACGATGTCCATTTTAGACCTCTGAAATTCTCTGGCCACAAGTGATTGTTTCGTTGGAGAATTGAGCCCCTTCACATTAAGTGTCCCTACCCGTAAAGAGTCCCTCCCTCTTGAGTTAGTCTTTAACGCCATTAAACATTTTTCTGATAGAATGGCTCCTATTGCATGACCGACAGTATAGTTTCATTATAAATTGTGTGCTGCTGCGACTGCTTCGAGTTTCCATGAATGTTGCTTCGACCCTCCTTTTCCCCCCGCCTCCCTCCATCTCCACCCTCCTTCCTCCCATCTCCTGTCGATGGCGTTCGATCGAGCCCGGTTGACAGCACGGGATCTACGTCGAACAACCTGTGGGGACCGTTACGTCACACCTCTTAATCTGCTGTGATATCACAGTTTCAATTGAGCCCTCTTAGTTTCCCTTCCCCCAAAGTCTCATGTTGCGACTACTGGGATTGTCTGTGATTTGACACCTTTTGCAGTTGCATCTTCCACAAAAACTTTACATTTGAGTTCTATCTTACCAGGGATGCAGCTGATCAGTTGTCTGCCTCTGGGGAGAGGTTACCTCTCCTGTATTTCCTTGATCCCTTCACCCGCTTCCTTCTGGGGCCCTGGGTTCGCCATTCTCGATCTTCTCTTTTGGGTTCCTCATGGTTATTTCCTTCACCTTGGGGGCCGAGCAGATCAGAGATGCACGCCCTGATGTCTTTTCCGGTTCTTAGTCTGAATTTGGTTCCATCGTATTCAAATGAGAGAGAGAAGGGGTATCCCAATCTATATCGAATGTTTTTCCCTTTTAGATGTTTTGTGAGAGGCCCGCACATCCGTCTGAGGGCAAGTGTCAGCGCAGAGAGGTCTTGGAATATTGTAATATGGGCACTACCGAACGTAATAGTGTCGCTTTTCCTGGTCATCCTGAGTACTCAGGCTTTGTCTTGAAAGCGATGGAATCGGGCAAGGACCGACCGTGGTCCGCCTCGGTGGCCACCGGCCCTAAGAATTCGTTCGGTTAGAGGCTCATCAATGGCATCATCTGCGACCAAAAGTTTGATGATATCATGGAGTATTTCCTTCAAGTCTGCTTCAGTCTCTCCCTCTTTCGCCAGAATTCCAAAGATACGTATGTTGTTCCGTCTCTCTGTTTTCCAAATCGTCCAACTTGAGCTTAAAATCTTCTTCCCGTTGTTCCGATTCCGTCATCATGTGATCAAGTTGTGCTTCTAAGGTATCTATAGATGCTTGGTTGTTCTCCACTCCTTCAAGTCTATCCTCCATTTTGTCCAGTCTTTGCGTGAGTTTATCTATCTTGCTTCCTATATTGGCGTTCATGTTTTTAATTTCTCCCAGTAGGGCCGCAAGGTCTCCTTTTGTGGCGGCGAGTTCATTCTCTGTGGTTTCACTGGTTGCCATGTTAGGTTTGGAAGCTGCGGGAATGGGGGTGTAGGCAAACGGGGCCAATTTATGTTTCACGTCCATAGGAGGTTTATGGCAAGGCTGGGTAATGGAGCGGAGTGGGGTTTTACTATGTCCAAAAAGGCAGCATTCTATTTGTCGGGTACTCCACCTTGTACTTTTTCGTTCCCTTTGATTCATCGTGTGGTTACTGCGATATGGAACTCTGGGCGTTGTCGGGGTTGCCCTCAGTTTTCAGTGTGTCAGAGAAGTGCACGTTGAGTCTCCCTGTTTCGCGGCCTACATCGTTCGATGGGGGTGCAAGTTCCAGTCAAATGCAAGCAAAAATATTTAGTGTTCGCTTTCCTACCAGCGGAGGGGTGCCTGTGGGGTGTCCGGTATGCCGCTTTATCAAAAGGCTCTACTTCCGAGTCGCTGCCTCAAAGGAGATGCATCCAGAAAGAGCTGGGCCTCCTTTGGTTTTCTGGTACGTTCGAGGCGGGTTGCGGTCTTCAAAACGCTAGGCACCGTGCGTATGAGAACTAATCCGCTTGCTCTCTCTTCGGAAGATCTTGTGTTATTTGTGCTCGAGGGCCACTTCAGGGCCTGTTTTCCGGTTCGGGAGTCGCTCTGTGTCGCACCGCACGTGAAAGTTTCCTGAAGCTTTGCTGGGCCGAGGGGGGCTCGTGTTTCAGGGGTGGTTTCAGGACGAATTCTGATCCGATTTTCTTTGAGATTTCAGTCAAAGGATGAGGGGACCTTCCCATGTCAGTCGCTCAATTGCATCCAAGACGGGGCGTCAAGGGGGGGCTCAATCCACTTAACGGGGCCGCGGCGGCGGAGCTCACGCAGGGACCATGTTCATCTCTGTGCCCCTGTCATGACCACTGCTTCCAAGGAGTCAGGAGCAGCCCAACGCCCTTGGAAGCAGGCTCACAACATTCATTGCAGACGCCAGCAAGTCCCTTTAGGGACCTTTTGTGCCTTGTCCTGGCACCGGTGGTGCCAGGCTCATTGTGGGGACTGGTCCCGGCACAAGAAGCGCCGGGCTCATAGCAAATACAGAAGTGCTTGGGCGGACCTACCTGCAGCAGACCATGCTGCTTCCTTACCGACAAGATGATGTCTTCATCCTCTTCTGGCAGGAACTACTTTTCCTCTGGGTGGGGCTGGCACCACTCCCTAGGACTGGAACTCTTCTGGAAACTGGAACTCTTTTTCTTACCTGGGCGAGGCTGTGGAAGAAGCCGCCTAAGCACTCCTGTGCACTATTTAAACCACACCCGATTGGTGCAACGTGCTTCGCGTTATTCTGCATCAGCAGCAGGACGCTCACCGTGTCAGCTCCAGGGAATCTTCCTTTCCGGCTCCTGTGAACGCGAAATCTCCGGATTTACCTGATGAGAATCCAATCTTCAGTCTTCAGCAGCATCTGCAAAACAACAAAAACACAGATTAGCAAAGTCAAGGTCAGCGCTTCAACTTACCCGATCCACCGGAGTGTTTAAGGTATTTGCCGCATTCTTTCTCCGCCATGGAGCCCTGCAAAGACAAAAGAACATTGGTTAGTAACGTTCTGTTTCTGAACGGCTTACCTGTGCGACGTACGCTCCAAAGTCAGCTCGCACCGCACTCCGCCACCTGCAAGGCAAAAGAGAGGCATTAAGGTGCGTTTAAAGGCCTAGAACAGACTTTCTACTTACGTGCCTTCATATGCTCCATCATCTTGTTCACTCTTCGGCACAAACCTGGGCATCATCTCCAGCGCCTTCATCATTCTCCATCTGAAAGGAAAAGACATTAAGGTGCGCATTAAAGTACTGTGGCATTCATTCTACTTACGTGCCTCCACGAACTTTGGCATTGATTCGCCATCATTTCTTCTCAGTGAACCCTGCAGAAAAGGGACGTTAAAAGAGAACATTAAGGACTTTGATATATGCAAAATACGCTCGTGCAATTAACGGCGGCATCGCTCTCTACTTACCCTCTGCAATCAAGAGGCTGATCCCAAATCCAGTGAAGTAACTGGACCCAGAGCCCCTGCATAAGACGCAGGATGGAGAGCCCGGCATTCACCTAATTAAGACATCTCACCCTCCAAGTCAAGCTTTCGGTGAGAAGGGGGCCAAACCAGGGAGCCAAACGAACCCTACGCCTAACATTGAAGACGGTTTCACCGCCCAGCCAAGACCCGCGCCTCCGAGGGAACCAGGTGAGCGTTACAGCCCCCTGGTGGCCACTCGTCTTCTTTTTTAATGTCCGTTTGTCCCTTGGTGGTCGCTCAGCCATGACTAGCTGATCTCTAAAATTCCGTCCTCTTTTATACGCAATAATGGGCAGTTTTGGGAAAAATTCAAGGAGTTTGGATCCAATTATATGAGCTTCCAGTTCTTCTTTATGAGTCTCGCTATGTGATGACTTTGCCCAGAGTACCAAAAGGGGATATAGGAACAGAATGTCCTTTGACTTTGTTTTTGGGACTAAATCCTTCCTGTCCAAGGTCTGGGCCCTTGCTTTTTCAATAATGTCTTTCGGATATCCCCTTTTTCTGTATTTTTCAGTCGTTTTCAAATTTTCATCTCTTAATTTGTCCTCTGATATGATCCTTCTTAGACAGAGAAATGGACTACACAGTAAATAGTTTTTCAGGTGTTGTGGGTGATGACTTAGGTAATGTAAGGAGTTGTTGGCATCTGTCATCTTATGGTAGATGTTAGTAGTTATTTCATTTCCTCTAATTTCCGGCTCAACATTTAGAGAGTGCAATTTAGGTGTTCCCACTTCCATAGCAAATTTAATCTGCTCGTGGATGGAGTTTAAGTATTGCAAAAATTGGTTCAGACCTGATCGGTCTCCTCTCCAGATGACAAACTTTTCCAGGTAATAATGTGCTCATGCCATCTTTCATCAGAAAGTACAAGAGTTGTTTCTAAATAAAACATAAATAAGTTTGCATAAGCAGGGGCCATGGATGACACCATTGAGGTTCCTGAGGCTTGTAGATGGAACTGTGTTTTATGTCGGAAGTAGTTGTTGACCAATATGACATTGCTTAACTTCAGTATGAATATCTTATTGGCTTCAGAGTTATCATCCCTTAGTAATACCCATTCCAAAGCCTCTAGTCCATCTTGATGTGAAATTGAGGTATACAGACTTTGTACATCAAATGATACTAAAAGATCGGTCTCTTGTATGCATCAACTCCTGTAACAAATTCAAAAAATCTGTAGTGTCCCTGAGGTATGTAGAGGTTGTTTGTACTAATGGTTCTAAGGCTTTGTCTACATATACAGCCAGTGGGTTGAAAATACTGTATGTACCAGCCACTATAGGTGTTAACAGTGGTTTATTGAGATATTTATGTATTTTGCCCATCTACTCTACCTGGAACCTTCTGCAGTGAGTGGACATGCTCTCCCGATCGGAAGGGCGAGTATACCATCCAAACCTCAACAGCTTGATATAGGGAGTGGTATTTGTCGGATGATGTCCTGGAGATGCTCCCGTCGGCTCAGAAACCTGCCATCAAATCCATTTATCCTTGCCGGTGGTGCACATGTTCAACTTGGTGCCAGAAAAAGGATCTGGATCCCTTTACTTGTCCTACACCCTCTTTGTTGGATTTTCTACTTTCTTTGGCCCAGACGGGCCTGCAGGTTGTCACTGTGAAGGGGTACCCTTACTGCTATTTCAATCAGTTTCCACCGCCACAGTTTGTTGTTCCGGCGTGGCATTTAGATTTATTGTTGACATTTGTCATGGGCGCTCTGTGTGAGCCCCTAAATTCACGTTCTTTAAGATTACTCACCCTTAAAGTGATTTTCCTGGTTACCATCACTTCCGCTAGACGGGTGAGTGAGCTCTAGGTGCTTTATTAAACATTCCTATTTTTTTTCCTGCAAAGAGAAGGTAGTGTTGATGTGAGGCCGTTCTTTCCAAAGCTAGTCTTGGATTTTCGATCTCTTAAAAGATCAATGTCCTTTCTTTTTCTCCACCTCATGCTTCCAAGAGAGGAGCGATTCCATCAGTTGGAAACAGTGTAGGCCAGCAGCTACTACATCTCTCGGACGAGAGGTGGCAGGAAAGATGACCACCTTTTTGTGGGTTCTGCTGGTGGCTGTCCTGCAGGGCAATGACAAAACAGACTGACTGCCAAGGTTGATTATACTGTACATTTATAAATGCTGCGATCTAGCTGGTAAGGATATGCGTAAGGGTCTCAGAGCTCATTCGACCAGGGGACTGGCTACCACTGCGAGAGAGTCCCTGTCATGGACATTTGCCAGGCAGCAAAGTGGGCCTTGCTGCTTGGATTCCCAATCAGGGTAAGATGCTCCCTTTGGTAGAGCAGTCGTTCAGAGATTTCTAGTATAGGTTGTGTCCTGGCTCTTCTCTTCCCCCAGATCTCCACACTGCTATGGGAGTCTATCATAGATAGGTTTGGTGTACCTCTATACAGGAGGCTCTTATGAATAAGACTTGCATCCTTAAGCAGGCAATTTGTCAAAAACAAGCACTTAAACCCCCACCCCGCCCAATTGTAGGGCTTCTCCTCCCTTTGACTCTCCACTGTTTACATTTTCCAAGGTCAAGGAACAAGATGTCTCCATTATTAATTCTCTTGAGCTCACTGTCTGCAAAGGGGATTCCTATCCAGCAGCTATTGTAAAGGAGTGTTCTTCTACTTCTGTTGCCACTATCACCAAGTTTATAATGCCTCCATTAGTTCGGCTACAATTCTGTCATCTATCAAACAGGCTTTGATCACCCCGCTTCGCCTCTGGATCCCAATGTGGCTTCCAATTTTCAGTCCATAACCAATGTGCCTTTTCTGTCAAAGATCATTGATAGGGTTGCTTATTTACAGGTTCAGCTTTATCTTGAAAGGCACAATTTGCTTGGCTGTTGGCAGTCAGGATTCAGGGCTGTACATGGCACGGATACAGCCCTGTTAGAGTTTAGGTCTAGCATCCTACAGATCTTGGAAAAGGGTGGGTTGGCCTTGCTCATGCGCTTAGATCTCTCTGCAGCATTTTACCTGTTTGACTGCAACATATTGACTGATACATTGTGTTCTTCAGCTAACTTCATCTGAAGCTGCAAGCTGGGTTCATTTCTTTTTGTCCGAATGCATGGCTAGTATCTTTAGTGAATCTATTGCAGCTGCTTCAGTTAATCTGGAATGCAATGTGCCTCAAGGATCCTGTTCGACCCCTACTCTTTAAAACTTGGTCACTAAACCTCTGACATCCTGGACGATCCTGATGTTCTTTATACTAACTACACCAACAATACACAGGTATTGTTTCAGCTGGCAGGGGATTACAAGCTACTAACATTAAAAAGGTTTATGAGACCATCAACGGTTGGATGGTTTTTAATGGACTGGTGCTCAACGCTGCCAAAACAGAGCTTGCTATTGCTGGCCCAAAATACAGACTAGGTAGACTTCCGCCAGAGTCCAAGGTGTTTACCATTGCTGGCTGCGCTATCCCGATGGCAGCCTTAGGGGTCTACCTTGACGCCACCCTAAATATGAAAGCACAAACCACCTATATTGTCTGTGTAACATTGTACTATCTGAAACTGCACTGACATATTCACCCCTCCTCTTTAAAGAGAATTGTGCTCACCTGGCGCAAGCTATTGTTGGGGCAACACTTGACTATTGTTGTAACCTTTTACATGCCACCTCCCAGGGCAATTTACTTAAAATGCAGAATAGTGCGTTAGGATTGTTAATCAGCTTAAGCATAAGCGTAATTACCACGTCAACGAGGCACGTCATGCTCTTCACTGGCTTCCAGTGATGGAGCGCCTTGCATTCCAAGTCACTATTATTGCCAACAAGTGTCTGCATGGGAGTTCCCCCCCCTCCTACTTGAAAGCCAGACTGACCTTTAAATCCTGCCCTCGCTCACTGCAATTCAATAACACCAATCTGCTGATCACCCCACATGTCAAACTCGAAAGAGCTGGGAGATTGGCCTTCAACTCCACAGCTCCTTGTTCTGGAATAATCTCCCACGACATCCAAGGGAAATATGCTCACTGCCACTCTTTAAGAGGGCTCTTAACACACACACTTCTTCACTTAAACGGCCTCCTGCTTGGTTTAATCTGCCTGACATGTAATGTAAATCTGATCAATGGTACTACCTTTAAGTGTTTTTTGATGGATGCACTTGTGTGTCTGTTGTACTTATTTTGTTTGTTGTTCGTTGGTGATTGTTTTGTGTATGCCTCTTTGTCCATGGGCCTTTGGCACACTATAAATAAGTAAAAATAAGTTGAGGAATCTGCGCGTCGAAGGAATCCATTAGAAGAACAAACGACTTGCCTCTCAGTAATGTTTTCTGAGGGATGTTCCTCCCACAGATTCATTGTCCTCCCAACCTGCCCCTCTTGACAGATTTTCCAAGTCCAAGATTGTGCCCCTTGGTGGGTTTCTCTGGTATTGTGGTTTGTGTGATTTCATGGATGCATCTGTTTTTACATTCCTTTTCTTCTTCAGGGATCTACTCCTAGTGGCCATCTATAGAAGTGATTTTGCTCCGTTCCAAAGTGTGCGAGGACTCTCCTGCCCTGTGTCATTATGTTACATGTACTCTGCCTGGGTTTGTCTAAATCTCTCATCCTCCATGTACAGGAACAGGTAGGTGTACTGCAGCTTCTTGGGGTTTCAGATGGGTGAATGATCGGAATGTGCTTCTGCTAATATTTAAATTTCCAGGAGATACTTAATATGCAGGTCCTGGATGAAGGTGCAATTAAAACAAGAGAAGTTGATTGGGGGGGGAGGGGCAAAATGGCATGGCTGCATATGTTAGAGCTACCGTTCCTCCTCGCTGAATGTGACATTAGACGGCCTTTATCCACCTCATGAATCAGTGATTGTAGGTCCACGGGAGGCCTGGAGGGTCGTACCTGCCTGTGCAGCTGATCGGAAGGAGCGTAGAAGCTGAGGAGGGTGCAAGCCAAGTGAAGGCCTGGCACGCCGGTTGTCTCCAACAAGACCTGGGACTCAATTGCCTGTTGGAGCCCCTCCCCCAGGTTGACAATGGGACTTGTGCTGTGCAGCGGAGTCGCCGTTCGAGGAACCTGCCGAGAGCCTGTCAGTAGGGACACTGGGGGTACAAAGAAGGGACTAGGATCCTCTGGAACCCAGAATCCAGAGGACGGGCCTGGGGAGCAGGGCTGTCAGAAGATGTCGTGAGGCCTGTGGCAAAACATTTGGTGAGGCCCCCTTACAATTTCTTTGCACTGAGCCAGCGGCGGCACCTCTGCAAACAGGAGACTCAAGAAATCTCCCCTTGAGTTTGTGTGCAGGATCCCAAATATGGTTTATTAATACAACTCCAAATCAACTACTGCAAAGTTGGATTTTTCTACTGAAGAAAGGTTTATGCCAGACTAACTTCTGTATCATATGCATAAATATATATAGGGTGGCATGAGCTCTCCACTCCGCCACCTCCAACTCTCTAAGGGTCAGTCACTTTTCCAAGCAAAGACTTGAGGGCAGCTCTCTTTCTTCGGCTGAGGCCTCCCTGCCTCTCTGAAACTTGAGCAGAACCATCTCTGGTTCCAGAAGCAACTCAAGACCTGCCTCTTTGCTTCTGCCTTCTCTCTTCCTCTCCCTTGCTGATCACCTGCCTGATCCATGCACTGGTCACCTGGTTAAGCTCTGAATTCGGGCCCAGGTCCCTGCCTGTCCTGTAGCAATCCCACACTGCCTCTTGGCTCCTCTGCACTTGTGGTCTGTATCTGTAACCCTACAGTCCCCTCTCTTGCACTTATTCGCCACCCATTTGCTGCACTTAGGAGTACCCACACTTGCCACCCGTTGGCTACACTCTTGTTTCTCCTTTGTTCCTGCACTTCTGCATCCTACCCCACCTTTGGCACTTCTCCCCTCCCCCCTTGCCTGCTCTTGCGCGATCTGAATGAAACTAGGCCTAGTAATATCTGTGTTTTCTCCTACTCTTATTTCCCTCTCCTTGCCTTGTCGCGCCTAGAAACACTTGTGTACAGGCACGTTAAAAATGCCATATCATATCATTAAGGAGCACAATGCCCATGTGTGTGCATTAAAACACACATCATACACAGTGACAAATGATTTACAGTGGAGGATGGTACATTTCTGACCTTAAGAGGCTTAAATGTTTGTGCCAATTAGGCAGGATCGACAGAGCACAGTGAGGGATCCAAACGAAACAAGGGTTGCTTGAGGGGGGTTCTCACTCCCAAGAAAATGTTTGAAACATAGGGTTAAAATTATGCATTTTACAGCACTTTCTTTGCAAAATTGAGTAGAAATCCATACAGTTTGCAAATGGTTTTGTATGGAAAAACATGGAAAATCCCAATAGTTGCAAATCACAAACCGTGCACAGGAATATTTTCCAATAAATGTCATGCCGCCTTTCCACGCAAGATATGCTAGTATAAAAATATATTCATGCTGGTTGTTCTCATGTATGTCCATGCAGGCTGCATCAATATATGCCATTATTACCATGTACGCACTCCTAGCCAGTAAAAATGCCATGCCACAGAAAGTATATCCAGGCTGACTGTGTACCATAATTGGCCTGCATTAAATGTGGGCCAATTTAGCCAAGTAGTATGTTTGCTTTAACCTTGATGCATAGTCCTGTGCATCAAGGATAAAGCAAAAAGAGCATTGGCAATGCTAACAGATTGGGCATTCGTGTAGGCATGGGAAAGGCACTTCTGTATTGGCATTAGCTGGCCATTGAAAGTGCCGGTGCAAAATGGTTTGAGTTCCTGAGCAGCTAATATCAGTGCCTGGCAAATGGCTAATACTTATACACAAGCCAAAACTGTAGGCTTTGCCAATGCATGTTTTTAAACAGGACTTCAGCGAAAGACATGCAGGGTGTTTTTAAACAGATTGGCCAAAGGCAGACCTGATTAAGACATTTTTATTACACCATTTCTGTGTTTACAACTCCAATGAAGTCATGAACTCTCAGAAGACTCCTTGCAGGCACATTGAGGGCAAAGTTTGATGGCAAGGCGTGTTTAAAGCTAGCTCAAAGAGTTCCAGTGAGGAGGTGTTTTGGGTGGGGAGAGCAGGAACTGGGTGAGAATTGCCATAGGGATAAGCATGGCCATGAGAAGTCAATGGGTGGGCAAATAACTAAACAACATCTACAAATCCCTCCTCATATGGCATTTCTTCCTATCTGTACTCAATGCCATCATTGGGACGGATCTTCCCAGACCCAGGATCTGGCAAATAATTACTCACCAGATTAGAACTACAGCTCCACAATATGGGAATTCTGTGTACTCTATGTTTATTTTAGAATGCTATGGTGTGCTCATGCTTTGACGATAAATCCACTGAGACGAAGAGGCAAATGTTCATGAGGTGACTAAAATACCTGCCTTACACCCTCCTAATCCTCCCGTCGCTGGGCCCGGCCTCTTACACTGTGGAAGGAGGGATGCCCCAGAAAAAGTCTATTTCCACCACTGTCAGTTTGCTAAAGCAATAGTTTTGGCTTATTGGTGGCACACCTAACAACCCAAACAAAGAGAATGCCAAGCAGTGGCACAACACCATTGAGCAGATCGGGCTCTAGCCCCTTCCTGAAATGTCGGGGTTTGTTGACTCGACCTGGCTCCATGGGTGGCGCCCGCCCCTGGCCACTTTGAGGCAGAAGGCCTCTTTCGATGTGTCGCCAGCCAGTAGCACTCGTTAAGGAGCAGCCTCAGCATCAAACATGCAGAGCACAAAAACATATCCATGCAATATCAACAGACTCACTTTGATAAAGCCAAAGTCTTAACTTCTGGTCTCAGCTTTTAGATGGCCCACCTCTCCAGAGATTAGCATAGCACTATGAAAGTAAACAGCCTCTGAAAAGGGATGAAAGGTACAACTAGTGGCCAAAGGAAAGGTGAAATAGCTTTTCAACTTCCTAGCTGGGCTCAGGGAATTCAGAGGGAAATGGGAGCAAGGCTGGCTGAAGATGTGTCAGGGCTGGTGGGGTCCCATTTCCTTTTGATGTTTGGGGCAACCCTTACTGATTGGAACAATGGTTCAAGGTTCCTGTGGAGTGCTTAAATCAATAATGAACTCAAAATAATGCAGCAAGGAGGTTACAAGCTGCAGATTATCAGTAGGTTTATGTAGCATAAGACTGCCAACATGGGGGCAGCTACTTCGGGGCCCATTTCAACTGTAAAAGGTGAAAGGCCCAGATGCCATCCCTCAGGGGGGAGACCGAAAGTGCAATGGGCTTATTGGCCCCAATCACTATCCGCTTTCAAAACTGTCATCCAGCTCCTGTCGGGTTGACCAACAGAGCTGTAGTCAGATCGAACAGGACAAAAACGTTAAATGGTGTCTTGGCTCCGCTGTTAACATAGGCCCTGCAATCACTAACATAAAACATTTCACTGTTAGCACCTGCATTCGTATCTATACATTTTTAGGTAATTAAAATCGTGATGTGGCGTTAGCACTTGCATGCTAGGGGAGTGATTAGAAGGGGAGTGGTGACACGAGACATCTCATTCTCACAGCAGTCCTTAAGTGTGATGTTTCATAAATGAAGTCGAGAGTTAGCGGTTTGTAACATTGAAGCTTCACCAGAATAATCTCATTCGAATGTGGAAAGATGTTAGATGCCCCCACACAAGTAAGTTTGCCCCTCCCTCACAGCCTCTGATGTTAGCGCCTCTCCCAACATTTGAACAGTTAGTCCCCTCTCCCCGTGACATTTTAGCCTAGGTGCACCTCTGATGCCATGAACCCACCCCTTAATAAAGTGGCCCCGTGGGCGTCTACATTTAGGGGTGGGGCTGAACACAAACTCACATAAAGCACTTTTACCCATACATTCATCCACCAGTTACACAACTCCATACATGCATACATAAAACCAAACAGCATTGACACAAACACCAACATGCATGCATTCATACATACATACAGATATACATACTAATTTAATTTAAATACACATATATTCACATTTAATTTAAAATAAAAATAACTTACCTTACCTCCATGCACCCTTCCAAAAGCATCCACGTAGCCGATACGTAGACATGCTGCCTGACAAGAGAGAACTTGTATGGCAGAATCCTGTGCAGTGCCCTTAGGGACCACTACACACAATTAAGACTACAGGTGGCAATACAACTTTACCTTTGGTACAAGCCTGTACTACTAAGTTATAGTGGTAGCAGTAGCAGACCAGCCAGGCTTATATCAAGAGTATATGAACAGTAGCAGAGATTACACAAAGGGACCACAATTACTGTTACTCAAGCAAACACTGACTCAAGGTTTCAGGTAAAAAAATATAAGTACATTTATTTTTAAACCATCGGTTATAAACACAACACCTCTATTAAACTTTAAACAAAACCACACAATATACTACAACTAACCAATTCACTTTGTACAGTATGTCTCAAGGTAAATACCCTGTGTTTGAATGAACCGGTGTTATGAACAAAAACCGATTCCGAGGATACGGTTGCGATCACTTTGACAGTTCGGTCTACTCAAACACGTATCCGTGAAATGAAATGCTACCGGGGTAAAAAGCACACTTAGCACCCGAGATACCCAGAGGGAGTTGGAGGCAAAAATCACAGGCAATATTTAGGTTAGGCAGACAGTATTGAGAAACACTCAGAAACAGGAGTTCAAAAGTCAAAGGGTCGGAGCCAGGTTTAAGTGACACCGCAGACCTGTGCCGAAGATCACACCGTTAGACAGTTCACGATTCAGCGTAGCCCAAAAAGTACTTGGATATTGTCAATGTTCGGAAGCAAAAGTTATAAGAAGGAGGGAAGACAAGGACTAGCCTTGAGGATGAAGAAAAGGGATTCACCCAGTTTCCTCGAGTAGAATACAGTACCTTATTTCCACGATGCAGCTGGTGCCCTGGCAGTTTTTCCTGTTGGTTTGCGGCAGACCCACGATTCCTGCAGCTTTGTTGTGAAGGAGGACATCTGAAGGGGGTCTGCATCACACAGGGATGAAGCCGGCAGTAGCAACAACGAAAAAGGTGTGCTCCTTAAAAACAGGAGAGGCTCAGCAGGTGGCTATCCGGACCACTACAGCAGTGTGCAGCAATTTCGACCACGGCGGAGATCTCTGGCTGAAGATGATGAGCTGGTTATCCCCACCAGGTTCAAGGGAAGAAGACTCTTGTCTGGATCTCCTCTTGGTCGTCGAAGGGTAGATAGCTTAGGACTGCAGCAGGGCTTCACCGGGACGGGGTAGTTGCAGCAGCCGTCGTTCTCTCCGCTTCTCTTCGGTTCCTTGTAGTTCCAGAGGCGACTGACTTCTAGCCCAAGAGACCTGCCTTTTATGCGCAGAACCCCCATTCACACAGCCTGGCTGTCAATCACACAGCAGGGGGGTTGTCCAGCCAGGACAGCCACCTCAGCCAATCAAGGCAAAGTGCGACTTGGGTTTCCTAGACTACACCCCTTCCCCACATTCAGTCTACCAAGACACCCAGGTGCCAAGAGGAGAGCTTCTCTGCAGAAGACCGCCAAAAGACGGTGAACAAAGAAGGCAAATTAGTTTGCCGTGCAAAGTAAAACACAAGAAGGACTTTAACAAAAAGAAATGGCGAATAAAACCAACCGGAGCCAAAAGAAAGACGATTTGGTCAAGCGGGTTTATGTTCGAGGCTAATATAATAGCCAAGAACAGTACCACGTTTATCTAATATAATTGCGGTAGAAAAGTTAGGGTAGATACCACTGCCACCAGCCAAGTCTAAATGTTAAAAGAGCGAAACAATGCTCAGGGAGGTAAAGACAGAAAAGGGGTACAGATTAGCTCTTTCCAGTACTCCATGTAAGATGGGGTGTACTGGGTCTGTGGTAAAAATTACTATGTAAAGTAAATGGCAACTTTACCTTTCTCTGGGGGACAGTAGTCAGCCCCAGCAAAATGGAGTCAGAGGGAAGTCTTAAACACAACCCTGGGTTACTACACTAAAGGTGCTGTGTAACCCGTACAAGAACAGGGGACCTGGAGTGGTGTGCTCCAGTGCCCATGATCACACAATGAGTAAAAACACATAGGCCAAAACACATGTAAGAGTGGAAAAAGGATGTACACTCTTACCAGATGGAAAAAATAAACTCCAGAAATCCAGCACAGCTGCTGGGGGACTCACTAGGTGAGGGAAATTAGCCCTAGAAGGAGAATTCTCCCTAACAGAACTCCTCTCCCATCAGTCAGCGTGGTCACGCTGAGCAACGTGAACACACTGACTGACAGGAGAGGAGTCCTCTCTTGTCATTCAGCATGTTCACGTTGTCAGCTGAATAACAGGAGGCAGCAGAGCTCACTTCTGAGCACTGCTGTCTCCCATTATTATAGCCAAACGGCTTCGCAACAAACAGCAAAATCATTGCAGGGCAGACAGCGGACAGCACAGTCCCCCGTGTGAATAAAGGACACGGGAGACTGTGCTGCCTTCAATTTAGGAGAGGGGGCCGCAAGGCCTCCCGCAAGCGCGAGGCCCCGGGCATTTTGGCCCTCCTGCACCCCCCTCGTGATGGCCACGCTGGGGAGGGGGGTAACAGGTAGCATCCTCAGAACAAGAGAAGAACAGTGCAAAGGGCCCAGCGGACTGAAGGGAGCCGCTCTGGCAGGTGAAAAAGACTGAGTGTAGAGAATAGCTGACAGAAGACAAGTGGATGAGGACCAGAAGGGCAGAGACATTGAGGCGCATGTAGAGGACTACAGGTCAGTGGGAGAAGTGTTGGGGAGGAAGAACCCCTGAGTTGATTGCTGAGGGGTGGCTCGCTTCAAGGACAGAAAACAAAGAGCGTACTATAGCCCAGGACCTGGATTTGTGTACTTACGAGACCCCTGGATACCTCCTTATTGTGCAGTGTGAAATCGGGGGTTTTGGGGGGTGAGGTTGGTGTTAGCCTTGCTCTATTACCCAAACCGGGGGCAGTTAATCTTTTGTCAACAAGCCTTGGATGGTGTTTTAGCAATGGTTGGGGAACTACTGATTGGAGGTCATTTTAATTTATGGGCAGATCAGGCCTCAGAGAGAAGCTTGTTGACGGAACCACAGCGTGGGGCCACCTTAGAGCACAGAAGAGGATTTTGAAGGATCCTGGTGATCAAATGGATATCAGACATATGGAGGAAGGTTCACCCTCAGAAAAGGGGCTTTACTATTTATTTGATTTTTTTAAATTTTATATATAGAGTATTTATAAGGCGCACTGTACAGCAAAGTGTTTCTAGGTGCCACAAGGCAACAACGAGGGGGAGAGGCGGCAGGGGATGCAAAACAGTAAGGAACAAGTTACTTACCTATAACTGTTGTTCTCCAGCATGGGTCTGACATGGATTCACAAGATCATGAACATTCCCCGTCGTCAGCCTGGGAATCCTTGGTAAAGAAAAAATCAGTTTCGTTTCTGATCTGTCTTATCTTAGTAGTAACCAATCACTGGTCTCTGGGTCATACTGCCCCCAGCCAATGACTGCCCTCTCCCTAAACCCCGCCCCTGGCAGCCATCCTTAGATTTGGTAGCACGTAAAGTGGCAGTATGACCAAGTGAAGAGCCGCAGAGGGGTAGGAGGGAGGGTTTGCATGTGAATCCATGCCAGACCCATGCTGGAGAACAACAGTTACAGGAAAGTAACTTGTTCCTTCTTCAGCATGGGGTCTGGCATGGATTCACATGCTCATGAATATAAGAATACATAGCAGTACACACATGCACAACCACTGGAGGTGGCAAAGGCTCAACATTAAGCATTACATAGACTCAACATTAAGCAACTCTTACCTCCTCACCAGGCCCACCTTCAGGCGAACAGGTTGCGCAGCACTGCTTGGCAGACCCTGGATTCCTCCCTGGAGTCCCGATCGACGCAGTAGAATCTCGTGAAGGTGTGCGTCGACCTCCACGTAGCAGCCCTGCAGATGTCCAGCAGGGGCACACCAGACAAGAACGCTGTAGTAGCAGCGATCGCTCTGGTCGAATGGGCTCTCGGACGGCCGGGCAACGGTGCCGGTGACAGTGCATGATGCAGCCGGAGAGCCATCTGGAAATGGAAGCCTTCCAGAGGGCCTTCCCTTGGTTCACAGGTCCAAAGTTCACAAAAAGCTGTGATGTCTTCCGAAAACTGCTTTTGCGGTCCACGTAGAACTTCACCGCTCTAGCTACATCCAGCGAGTGCAAAGTCCTCTCGGCTGGTGACGAAGGCGACGCAACACCAAGGGCTTGTTGAGGTGGAAGTCCGACGGCACCTTGGGCATGAAGGAGGGGTGCGTCCTCAGCACCACCCTTGTCTCGTGGAAAGTCAAGTATAGAGGCTTGCAGGATAGGGCCTGGATCTCTCCCACTCGTCGTGCGGAGGTGATAGCCACAAGGAACGCTGTCTTCCACGACAGAAATTTCAATGGTGCCGAATGCAGAGGCTCGAATGGCGGCCCCATGAGCCTGGTCAGCACTACTTTGAGCTCCAACGCCGGGGCCGGAGCCTTCAACGGCGGGAATGATCGGAACAGTCCCTTCATAAATTCCTTCACCAGACGATGAGACCACAGGGATGACCGTCCCGTAGCTCTGGTGTATCGGGAAATCACTGCCAGATGTATCTTGCTGGAAGCATGAGCTAGTCCAGCCTTGGCCAGCGACAGCAGGTACGGAAGCACTTCAGGGGCCGTGATCTGCAGCGGGTTAATCTTCTGTGCACAGCACCAGACAGAGAACCTCTTCTACTTGTGTCCATAGCACTTGAGAGTTGAGGACGCCCTGGCCTTTGCAAGCACCTCCTTGCAATCTTCCAGGATATCGTACCCTCCAAACTCTAGCGCTGCAGGAGCCAGGCCTGCAGGTTCAGCGACTCCAGGTCGTGATGAAGGATGGCGCCTCCTCTGGAGAGAAGATCTGCGTCCGTCGACAGCTTGACTGGTGGGGACGCTGACATGTCCAGAAGGTCCGGGAACCAGATCTGTCTCGGCCACGCCGGTGCGACGAGGATCATCCTGCACCGGGACCTCTTGAGCTGGTTGACGAGACGTAGTAGCAACGGCAATGGAGGGAACTCATACAGGAATAGGCCGTCCCAGGGGAACGAGAAAGCATCGCCCATGCTCCTCGGCTGGGGAAACCTGCTGGCGAACTTCTGGCACTTGGAGTTTGTCGCCGTCACAAACAGGTCGATCTGGGATTTGCCCCATCATTGGAAAAGTCGATCCACCTGATCCTGACGCAGCTCAAACTCGTGGCATGAGCGCAGCTCCCTGCTGAGTGAGTCGGCAATGACGTTCTTTATTCCTGTCAGATGGAAGGGCACCAGGAACATCCCCTGGGCGACGGCCCAGTGCCACAGATCCTGGGCCTCCTTGGACAGGGTTAGGGACCTGGTGCCTCTCTACTTCCGGATGTAGAACATTGTGGTGGTGTCGGTGAAGATAGTCACCACCTTGCCCTTGAGAGACGGGAGAAACGACCTGATGGCCCAGAACACTGCTCGGAGTTCCAGGATGTTGATGTGGAGAGAACTCTCCTCCGGGAGCCAAAGGCCTCTCGCATGCAGATCTCCGGTATGCGTTCCCCACCCCTCCAGGGAAGCGTCCGTCGTCACCGGCTCCTGATGCACCGGGGTCTGAAAGTCCTTGCCCACCGCGAGTTGCGCGCGGGCGCCCCACCATCGAATCTCTCGGCGGAAAACCTTGTTGAGCGGGATCCTGTCCTCGAAGCTGCCCGTAGCTTGTATCCAACGGGCGTCGAGGAACTCTTGTAGAAGACGCATCTGTAGCCTGCACAGGCGCACCAGGTAGATGCATGACTACATCATTCAGAGTAGGGACTTGATGGATCTCACCCTGGCCATGTCCGTGGCCAGCAGGCGCTGCACCTTGCCCAAGATGGCCTCTGTCCTTTCCTCCGACGGCGAGGCCAATCGCGCCATTGTATCGAGCTTGGCTCCCAGAAACAGTGCGACCTGCGACGGGACCAGGTGGGATTTCGAGTAGTTGATGGCGAATCCCAGATCTGTGAGCAGTTGGACAGTTGGACAGTCTCGCTGTCTGTTCGACGGCAGTTTTCCTGTCCTTGCACGGATGAGCCAATCGTCCAGGTAGGGGTAGACGTGGATCCCCCGCAGGTGCAGCCGTGCCGCCACTGGTGCGAGGCACTTGGTAAACATCCTGGGTGCCGACTTCAACCCGAATGGCAGGGCCTTGAATTGGTAGTGCCGCCCCTGGACTACGAATCTGAGAAACTTTGTGTCCTTTTAGAAAGGGGATGTGGAAGTAAGCATCCTCCAAGTCTAGCAACGATAGGAAGTTGCCCTCCTCCAGCTGTCCCAGCACGTGCTGGAGGGTGACCATCCTGAACTTTTGTGCCTTGATGTATTTGTTCAACTGCCGCAGGTCCAGGATGGGCGCCAGCCGCCCGTCTTCTTTCTGACAAGGAAGTACCTTGAGTACACTCCGGAGCCTCTTCGGGACGAGCTCGATGGCACCCTTCTTGAGCATCGCCCTTACTTCTAACAGCAGTTGAGGGATGTGATTTTTCCTTCCTGGCCACGGGAGGAATGCGGGGGCACTTCTTTAGAAATTCGAGAGCGTCCCCGTGGGCCAGGGCATCCAGCACCCAACAGTCGGTGGAGATGGACTCCCTCACGCTGATGAACTTCGCCAGCCGGTCTCCCACCGGGGTGCTCAGGTGGGGGCCCGACGCTACGGCCGGTTCAGTCCTGCTTGGAGGCAGCCTTGCCGCCTTGGCCTCCGTGGTGACGACGAGATCCTCCTGACTTGCCGCATCCTCTGTAGGCCTCCTGCGACAAGGAGCGGCTGGCGAGGAGCCGCCACCGGATCCCTTGGAGGCACCTTGTCTGCCTCCGGCGTTCAGAAAGGGCGGCTGTCGTTGCTGCAATACTCCCAAGGCCCGAGCCGTCACTGTGTCGGTCTTGATGCCCTGAAGTGACTCATCCACTGTTTTTCCAAACAGCTTGTTCCCGTCGAAGGGCATGTCCAAAACTCTGGTTTGCACGTCCTGGCGGAAATCAGTTGCCTTGAGCCATCCCTGCCATCGAAGGCAAACACCGTTGCCCAGCGATGTCTGTGGCCACCGTTATGGCGTGGTCCGATGCCACCTCACCTTCCTGCAGGATCTCCAGGACCTCCAACCTCTTGTCGTCCAGTAGGAAGTCCAGCAGGGGGGCGATCTTGTACCACAGCTCCCTGTCGTAGCGGGCCACAATCGCTAGGGCATTGGCCGCCTTAATTGTCGTTGCCGCAGACGAGATGACTCGTCGTCCCATGGCGTCCAGTTTCTTCCCCCCTCGCCGTCGGTTGGGAGGTCGAAGTTGAGGATGACACCCCCGCCGCCGCCTTCTTGGCAGCGCCGAGACGACCGAATCCGGGGTCGGCTGTGCCCTAAGGCATAAAGGGGCAGAATTGGGGACCCGGTACTTCTTCTCGTACCGATCCCTCTTGGCAGGCGTTGTGGACGGGTTCTTCAGGAGAGCAAGTCCCTCCTCCCAGATATCGTCAATCAACAGTACAGCGAGGAGCGTCTTCCTCTTGGCCTTGCACCGCTGATAGAGGAAACCTTCCTTCTTCTGTTCCTCAGGGCAGAGCCGAAAAAGCTCGGATGCCCTGGCAATCATGGTGTGGAAGGAGCCAATTTCATCGGGCGGGGAGGCCCGAGGGAGTGGTGATGGAAGGCCCATCCTGTCGTCACCACTGTTGTCATCCGTCCCCTTCGTGGCCGTATCCGTTCCCGTGTCGTCCCTAGGATCTGGGGAAGGAGATGACGGCTGAACGGGCCGCATGGGCAGGAAAGACGGGGGGGTGAACTCTCCTCCACTTGTTTGGAGGGCTTCCCGACGCCCCCAGTTCTGCTGGGTCATCCGTTGGGATTAGGGGCAATCTCGTCCTTATCTCTGTGCATAAGGTTTGGATTGCCATCAAAATGGCCACTGAGTTGTCCTGAGGCTCGGGCACTGGCTGCGACGGGTGCGATGGTTGCTCCTCCTCCACGGGAGCCTCGTCGGCGCCACCGTCGCTCTCTTCGTCCGCCTCCTCGGGGTTCCCCCCGTGGGACCGGACCTCCTCGATCCTCTTGTTGCGGCTCTTCACGAGTTCAACCAGTTCCTCCTCAGAAGCTGTATCCGTGTCCGTGACGGCCACCGCCCCCCCTTCTTTTTCCACCGAGGTCTTCACGGGGGTCTTATCGATGGGCTGAAAAGAGGATTCCCTCCGTGGCAGCAGGGAAACTCTGGGCCCCGAGGTCGCTTCCACTGGGTTAGCCTCCATAGGCTTCGCCGGGGTCGCTGCGACTCCCTCGATAGAGGCCTTCACCGGGTGAATCAAGGCCTTCACCATCTTGGGCGCGCTTGAGGCCTTCAACTTGGGGGAGGGGTCACCGCCTCACTCCCCCTCGGCTGATCCCTTCGAGATCGACCGGGGCCTCTCCAGAAGGTTAGCCGGGTTCTCGGATTTTCTCTTCCCCAAACCAGAGCGTTGGCTCGTGGTTGATGGCGTCGGTGAAAGTGCGCCCTGCCTGGCAGTCGAGGAGCCCGACTCTTCGACGCTCCCGGTGCCCGCGGTGCTTTGCCTTCTGTTAGGCCCCTGTCGCCGGGGCACCCTCACAGGACTTAGAAGACCACTCGGACTTCTTCTCACCTGCTGGGCCCTTCTCCAACCAGCTGGCGAGGCGAGACCGACGATCCCTCATAGTCCGTTCTGACAGGTTCTTGCAAAACGCACAGTCCTTTTCCACGTGCGTCTTGTCTTCGTTAAGGCAGAGACATCTCAAATGCTCATCCTCCTTGAAAACATTTTGTAATCCGCATCCAGGGCAGTTCCTGAACAGCTTGGATCCAGGTGTCGAGCTTCCCTTGTCCTGGGCCATGTCCACGAGGTAGGCCTCAGATCTTCTGGAATCCTCCAAGAAGCGTAACTCGATGAAAACTTAGCCCTTGAGGGGCGTAGAAAATTCTGAAACCGGCCCCCGTTCATTGGAAGCAGATACGGTGGAGCTTGAGGCTCGATTGACTGAAAAAATGAGATTAAACTCTTGGAAAATCGCAAAACGCAGTAAAAGCTTGAGAGGTATAGCATGAGGACTCCCAATACTTGAACGTGCCGTAAAAATCTGAGGATGGCTGCCAGGGGTGGGGTTTAGGGAGAGGGCAGTCATTGGCTGGGGGGCAGTATGACCCAGAGACCAGTGATTGGTTACTAAGAAAGACAGATCAGAAACGAAACTGATATTGATTTTTTCTTTACCGAGCATTCCCAGCCTGATGACGGGGAATATTCATGAGCATGTGAATCCATGCCGGACCCAATGCTGGAGAACAGTCCTACTAGGCCATGTGGCATTCAGATTGTACAAGTGCAGAAAACAAGAAGTGCAAGGGGCGTGAAGAGGTGGAGAGGATGGTAGGAGGGGCAAAATTCAGGGGCATAGGATGCAGGGAGGTATGGGGGTGTGAAAGGGCCAAGCCTATGGGCCAGGCAAGTGCTCTGGAGGAGGGGGGGCAGTGGGGCAAGTGCAATGGGGATTTCAGGGGAGGACCACCCTCTAAGGGCAAAGGAGTGGGGGTTGACCATACTCAGGCTGTTGTGGGGAATGGGGGGGGCAATCCCATCAGGCTGGTCAAGGACGGGACCCCAGAGGGAAATGACGCTAAGGGTTGCTGGTTGAAGACTGGTCAGGGAGGTCCTGGAGCTCTATAGGACTCATGAGTGAACCAGGTTGCCAGTCGAGGTGGCAGGAGGGGCAGTAGGCAAGAGAGGCGGAAGGCGGTGCAGATGAGAAGGGTTGTGAGAAGCTTCCAGAACTTAAGGCGGTGCAGCTAAAGTCTGAGAGGGACAGGGAGGCCATTCCAGAGAGAGGTACCTGCTGAAGAGCGAGATCTGCCCCCACTCTCTGCTTGGAGAAACATCTGACCTGCGGAGAGATGGAGCTAGAGGACCGAAGGGCTCTAGCAGGGAGGTATTTAGGGAGAGAGAGTTGAATGTAGCCGAGTCCCCCGGCCCCAGACAGCCTTGTAGATGACGCAGAGGGTCTTGAATTTGAACCTTGCAGCCCCCGGGAGCCAAAGGAGAGATTTAAGGGCTGGAGAGAGTTAGTCCATGGGCTTGAGGCCAAGGATAAGTCTCACAGTCCTGTTTTGGATTAGTTGAAGGGGGCGAAGAGTGGATAGAGGTAGGTTGAGGAAGAGGCTGTTGCAGTAGACCAGCCTAGAGAGAACCAGAGCTCTGGAGACCGTTTGTGGGGGAAGTTAAGGAAGGGGAGAATGCCTCTGAGGAGGTTAAGCTGAAGGTGAACCTTCTTGGCAAGGTCCGTGATGTGAGTGCAGAAGTAGAGAGGGGCGTCAAAGATGATACCAAGATGTTTTGCCTCACTAGATGGGGAGGGGACCCAAGGAGGGTGGCCAGAGAGTGGGAGGGAAGCAGGCCGCAGGTGTCCCTGCTCCAATGAGAAGGGTCTCAGTCTGGCTGGCATTAAGACAGAGACCATTAGCCATGCACCATGTCTAAATGGCAGTCAGACAAGAGGAGAAGGAGGTAGAAGGGGGAAGATTGAAGGAGAGCTGAGTGTCATCAGCAGAGCACTGGAAATGAGGAGAGGGGGAAATCAAGTGGAACAGATAAATGTTGAAGAGCCACGGTGATGGGATAGAGCCCCGACGAATGCAGCAGGAAGAGAGTGAGGTGGAGGAGAGGAAGAGGAAGGGGCTAAGTTGCACCTCAGAAGGTCGATTAGAAAGGAAGGTGCTCAACCATTGCAGTGCAAGATCCGAGATACCACGTGTGTCGTGGAGCCGTTTTAACATGGTGGCATGATTGACCATATCAAGAGCAGAGGAGAGATAAAGGCGGATGAGAACAGAAGGAGAGTTGGAATCAAGGTTTGAAAGCAGGCATTCACGGGTGTTAAAGAGTCGGGTTTCTGTGCCTCTGGAGGCTCTGAAGTGAGACTGGTGGTAATGGAGACGGCCAACAGATTCAGT
Source organism: Ambystoma mexicanum (assembly GCF_040938575.1). Taxonomy (NCBI): domain Eukaryota; kingdom Metazoa; phylum Chordata; class Amphibia; order Caudata; family Ambystomatidae; genus Ambystoma; species Ambystoma mexicanum. The sequence continues at coordinate 559,151,235 of NC_090931.1, forward strand.
GCGGTGGGTCACTTGGGAGATAACCAACTTTTCAAAGAGTTTGCCCAGGAAGGGGGTAGTGGATATAGGATGGTAGTTAGCTGGGCAGGAGGGGTCAGCAGACAGCTTTTTTAGGAGAGGGTGCACAAGGGAGTCCTAGAGGGAAAGTGGAAAAGCGCCAGTGTCAAAGAAATGGTTACAGAAATCAGACAAGGCAGAAATGGGAGTGGAGATTTTGTCCTTGATGGTTCTGATGGTTCTGGAGGAGCAGGGGAGCACCTGTTTGGAGGAGACATTCATAAAGCAGCTAACTTTAAAGACCTCATCCAGTGTTGTGGGTGAGGAGGAGGAGAGTATAGGGGAGGGAGAGAGGTGGGACAAGGGAGGCCGGGGAGTAGGGGCATAGAGGAGAGTGAGGACAGGATGTCCTGGGTTTTGGTAGTGAAATGGGAGGCCAGCACAGTACAGAGGGCCTGGGATGGGAGAGGAGAGGTGAAGACTGCAATAGGATTGGCGAGTTCCTTACAGATTTTGGCGAGTTCAGCCGTATTGTTGGTGGCCATGGTGTGCCTGGTTGAGTGGGTCAGACCAAAGGGAAGAATAGGGAGGGAAAGAGAATCGCAGAGGTTGCAGAAGAGTACAGTGGTAGCTTCAGAGGAATCAAGATGAATGTTGAAATCACCAAAGGAAGAGAAGCTTGGAGGTAGAGGTAGTGAGATCAGCCCATTCAGAGAGGAAAAGGGAGAGTTGCCAGGGGGCCTGTAGATGGTGGCAAGAATAAGCGAGATGGTAGGAGAGATACCAATGCTGCAGACGAGGGACTCAAAGGAAGAATAGGACTGAATGGGTAGGATGGTAGCAGGGACCCACTCCGGGAAGACCAAGGCCACTCCACCACCTGATCAGTTGGGCCTGGGTTTGGATACAATCTTATAGCCCTCAGGAAGAAGAGTGTCAGGAGAAGTGTTTACTGGCAGAGCGAGCATTGAGAGTGAAGCTGATTTCCCCCTTTGAAGGTTTTCCGAGGAGGTGTACAGGGATGTGGTACATGCATCAGTGGTGAAGAAAGGGCGGGTGAGGTGGCAGAGGGAGAAATGGCAGGAGAAGGAAGGAAATTAAAGAGAGCCGGAAGATGCCTATCAAGAAGGAGGAGGTAAGGCTGAGAGGCCAGGGCCATGACGGTGCCACTTAGATGGACATTAACGATACACCTAGAGGATGAGAAGTGTGCCAAGAGAACTTCCCACCTGGTACCAACATTAAAGGGTGAGGAAAAGAAGGGCCCAAGGATAGAGACCATATGAAGGGTCCATAGGTCTGGGGAAGGGGTAACAAAGAGGATGTCATTAATAGTTTGCCTGGAGAAAGCATTGACCTAGCTGTCCGCTATGGGCAGACCTGGGTTGGAGACCAGGAGCGCTTTCTTAAACTTTTTCTTTCCAGACTTTGAGAGTTAGGATAGATGAAAGAGTAGCAATTAGAATAGATAGGAGAGATGGAGAGTACAATGGTAGCATGGGGGAGGGGAGTGGACAGAAGAATGCACAAGGAAATCACAAGGCGTCCTACAAGCAGATCAGGGAAGACAATTCAGGTGATCAGTAAGTCAGGCGTCAGGGGGATAAGCAATCAAAGTAACAGTAGATAGGCCTCACAATTTAAAGAGCAGCAGTGTCTGCAGAAAGTATTTGCATGTAACTTTCCAAATAAAGGTAAAGGCCTAACATTTGAACCCTGCCAGTACAATTCAAAACTAGATACGACATTCAAAATAAGGGTAACCATTCTAACATTTGAACACCGCAGTAGAATTCAGAACACCTAGATTGGGCTTTCAAAACAAAGGAAAAATCCTAACTTTTTAACACAGTGGTAGAATTCAAAACACCTATGTTTGACTTTCAAAGTAAGGTAAAAATCCTAACATATGACTGCAGCCATTTGTGAAATTCCTAACATTTGAACACAGTCAGTAGAATTCAACACACATAGATTTCACTTTCAAAATGAAGGTAAAAGTAGTGGGCAAACAGTTGAACAGTGCCTGTAGAAGCAAGCTGACTCGCAAAATTAAAGTGAAAAGGCCACAGAAAATTAAACAAAACAAGCAATTTGTCGAGCAGTACATAGATTTCAATTGTTCAGGCCAGTGATGGGTTACAGGCTGAGGTTAAGCGAGTAGTAGATAAAAGAAGAGTATGGAATCACGGCAGTAGAGATACAATCTCGGGAGGATAGCTCAGGGGCAACGTGATGGCCTTGGAAGCAAGACGACGCGGAGCAATGCCGGTTCGATTCATGGATCCACGCTTAGAAACCTCTGGGTATTAAGCGCGTTATAAATAAACACATTTTATATATATATATATATATATACACTTGTTGCTGATTGTACACCAGTCGAATGTGTGGCACTCTCTGCAGCAATTTCAGGATAATAATCAGGATACAGCATACCTCCTTTATTTTATTAATCATTCTGTGGAAATGGTCACAGCAGTCAATTTAAAAACCATAAAAGTATGGCACCAAATGCGGTGGCGTTGACGCGTTTCACGGCTGCCTCGCGCTTGTTCACAACAAATGACCCATTCAAATGTGCTTATTAAAATAACCAGTGAGTGTTAGGATTAGAGATAGACAGAGGACTTGTTTCTCCCATTTTACATTTCGGTCATATTTGACTAGTTACTGATATACATGTCTGGTCCTAGCAGATTTTCTTTAGAAATGCATTGTGCAGTTTTGCCAAGTAAAGATCTTTTGCTCATTCATATTTTCCTTTTTTAGCCCAAATGAGAATCAATATTAAGTGCTTAGTGCCCAACATATTTGTATTTCTGAACCCACCGAGAACCAGTAAGGTACACATTGCTCCATGTTTAAAGTGCATAGACCTAGCAGCATGATTATTCAGTGCATATTAGAACATACTAAAATGCATTCTGTCCCGCGGTATTAATATTGGGCACGTGAAGTTAAATAAATAAGACTCGCAATCACATGTATTGTAACAACAATATATAAAAGTGCATTGTATTTCACATATGTGCCTATTTATCAGCATCATTTTTCCTTATGCATATTCGCACATTATGACTAGCCTAGTGCCCCGCTACACTAGAGCAATGGGCACATAAAGTTATAAAATGATAAATGGTACAGCACCTCTCATATTTTATCATAGCTATACATGTTGTGAAATGCTAAGAGAATAAAGTGCATAGTGCCTGAAATTGTTTTCTGATATGTCACATTTCTATGAAGGCTGTACATATTTTATGTTGCTAGAAGGATAACGTACGTAGTGCTCAATGTTATTCATTTCTGGTATATGCTGGCATGGTCTACCTTTCCTGCTGCATAGATACTTGCATATTTGCCTCGCATATCTCAGCCCGTTTTTGTGCTTGGCGGTAACATTTAAGTGTAATGCTCCATTCATCCTTAAATGCATGCTAGCTGGCTACCAACGATCTTCCAAAGTAATAAGCATCTATCTAAAATTTCTCACAGGACACAAACTAATTGATAGTTTTTTCTCTATGATATCCGCACAGGCACCTTATTGTCAGTAACTATTTGACCTTATCGTCTATCACATTCTCAAATGGACTAAATTAACCAATTAAAATCATGTATACAGAGTGAAAGAAACAACCACCCATAGAAAAAGAATAAAAGTGAAAGCACATAGCAAAACATCATTACCAGAAAGGTATACATCTACATCTTTATTTCTTCATAAGGACACTGATCGAGGACATGCAGAGCGTAACTTAAATTGGTGAGGGAGACAGAATGATTGACACATTTCATTGACCTAGAAAAGTATATAGTTCTTCGTCAATGTTGCGGCCATTTGGATATTTGCTTTCAAAATCCAGAATGCAAGTTTCTTTTTGTCGAAGCACAATATTATATATAATATATACATATGGTGAAACAGGTAGCATGTTGACTGGTAGAAGTTAAAATGATCAGCGCAGGCCAGTGTGTAAAACAGAGTAAGACGGGTCCACCCAGGGATCATATAGAGTGGCAAGGTCAGCAGAAAAGTATCTTGTAAAGCTAGCAGTTCAGCAGAGGTAGGTGGTAGTTAAAGGTCACGCATAGTAGATTGTGCAGGGATAAGTCGGAAAATGATTCCAGAATGTTAAAATATGCAGTAGTCCTTTAGCAATAAAGTCTAGAATTGAAATCTTTGGGTATTGTGGAAACAGTTCAAAAGTTAAGGTTTCTGTAAAAAACATTACGTAAAAGGGGACAAGGTGGATGCATTGTTGGCCTCAAGGATTAGAGCACAAAAGGCAGAGAGGTTGGTGGACAAGATAAGGGATCTCGAGGGAAAGGAATGAGGAACTCCAGAAGGTATCACCAGGAGCTTTGCCAGGTACTACGCAGGATTGTATAACAAAGCGAAATGGGGATGGTGGTGACTCGATATCTTGGGATATTCCCCTTCCGAGCCTGTCCTTCGAGGAAGTGTCTCGCCTAGATTCCCTGATCACCACAGATGAGGTTCAACAGGTGATCAATAGGCTGCCGAATGGTGAGGCTCCCACGGAAGATGGGTTCACTATTGGATTCTATAAAAGGTATGACAGGTCTTTGTAGTCACTCTTAGCCAAACTATTTAAAATTATTCTGGAAACAGGGCTTGCCCCTCCTCCCCCTTCATTTAGTAAAGTATTGATATCGGTGATACCTAAAGAAGGTAGGGACACGACCATGTGTCAGTCTTAACGCCCGATTTCTTTATTAAATGTGATGAAAAAAATCTTTACCCGAACCCTGGCAACTTCCTCGAGGCACTGATGCCCCAACTAGTGCACTCTGAGCAGGTAGGTTTTATCCAAGGTCGTCCGGGGGAAAATACATTTAGGAAAACATTAAATCTAATGGAATCCATAAGAGGGGTTTGGGGAGAGCTGGGGTTATTGGCCTTGGAGGCTGAGAAGGCATTTGACCATGTGGACGGGTGGTTCTTATTGACAGTTTGTAAAAAGTTGGGTTTTGGGGTGGGAATCATGAGAGGCATTCAGGCCTTGTACTTGAACCCCACAGCCCTGGTGGTGGTTAAAGGTAAGGGGTCAACAAGTTTCAAAATTTGCAGAGGGACAAGAAAGGGTTGTCCGTTTTCACTGAGGCGGTTTGCTCTCAATAGAGCTGATGGGTGTAAAAATAAGGAATGACTGGTGGATAATAGGGCTGAAGGTGGAAGGCAAAGAATAGGAGTTGGGGATATATTCAGATATTCTCCTTCACCCGAGTAATTAGTCTACCTTGATCCCGCGGCCTTCCTCGTTGTTAGGCCATAGGGCTCCCTACATGGATTCAAGGTTAATTTAGAAAAATTGATCCTATTCCCTTATAGCAGAGGGCCAGAGATGGATGTTTATGATCTGATATCATTGAAGGTGACAATTCACCATGATGGACTTTAAGGTAACAAAGACTTTGGAGGAGCTCTATTGATGCCAATTACCCTTCTTTACTACTCAGCTTGCATAAGGGGATTGAAACATGGTCCCGACTGACTATCTTGAATGGGTAGATTGAATGCCCTAAAGAGGACTTCACTGTTGAAAAGCCTCTATTTGTTCCAAATCTCCCCACTAGGTTCTTGGATGGTGTCAGAACCGAAACACAAGACTTAAATTCCTCTGGCAAGGGCCAAAACAGGGGGTGGCATATGACACCTTGATTCTGCTGAATGAATATGGCAGGGTGGGATTGCCAGATTATAAGGCAGCTCAGATTTGAGCCATGATCCTGCATTTACGAGGGGACGGGGACAAACAGTGGGTGCAACTGAAGAATCATTGGCTATGGCCGCTGACAAATGAGGAATGGTTGTGGGTTCCAAAGAAGGACCTACAGAAGAGAATTCTGAAACACGGGTGATAGGCTTGTATTGGCCTCTCTGGGGGAAACAAAGTGATACGAAGGGTGTTCCCTCCTGGCCCTACCACTTCAGTCATTTTTGGGACCCTCCTGTGAGGGATGACATAGTGGGCCACCTCCACTTCCAGCCTTAGTTTGAGGCAGGCTTAGAAAGGGTGGGGCCGATATTGAAGGGAGAGAATTCTGTTACAATAGTGGTGTTAAGAGTATTGTCTAGTTATTGGAAAATGATCTATTTTTTATGCATTATGATCTATTTCTATGTATTTGCAGTTGAAGGGTGTCCTTATGGCCAATAAATGGAAACCATACCTTCAAAGAGAACGGACAGGAACTGAAGGCGTCCTTATTTTCGAGTCGTTGTCGGCACCGATGAAAAAGTAGATGGAGAGAAACTGAGAAATAGAGGCTTTGAGCGGAAAAGGTTGGAGCGCTCATATTTGTTGTTTTTCTGAAATGTATCTGTGTAATCAATGTTAAGTATTGACAGTCAATCAGGATTTGTCACAATGGGTGATATTAATCTACTGATGCATTTGTGTAAAACATTGCCAAAACATGTGCCTAAGCTCAAATAGTACAGTGCGGAATGGGTAAAGGGAACAGCACACAAAATGTTCATGCAATCACCACAAGGGGGATCGCTGTCAAGAGCGGTATTGCAACACATGACCACGTACTTGCACGCTGCGTATACAGGGAAGAAATTAGAAAAGAGGTTAGCTATTTTCGAGCTTTGGAAAATGTACCAGGAGGAGCGAGAGAATCCACTGGCTGAGGAGGGGATGGTTTATTTAGTGTAGGGAGTAAGGCGTTGAGCCTTCTTCTACCCGCCCTAAGTGAATGATGGCAGTTCAGAAGATGTAGGATTGCAGCTGTTAAATGAACTAAAAGCAGCGACAGGATATAGTAATCAGATATACGAACCGCCTGCTTACAACAGTGACGATAGTCCAGAAGAGACTAGAAGAAAGGAGGAGATCTTTTAAGATCTTACAGGACAAAGAGAAAAGTGAACAATCGAATGTGACCACAGACATAGAACGAGAGACTAAGAGATGGAAAGGAGAAAAGGATAGAGCTGACAAGGTAACGCTTGTACAGAATGTATGGATGAGTGGACAGATATTGCTCAAGTTCGATGGGAAAAGTATCAAGAAAGTCAGGCAAAGGGAAGATCAACACGAACAGGATAAAAAAGACAGGAAACAAGAAAAGCGACTGAAAGATGAGCATAAGAGAAAGAATCGACAACAACGAGAACATATGCATCAGGAAGAACAGCAAAAGAAGGAAGAAAGGGCAAAGGAAGTATGACAACAGAGCAATCGAAGAACGAGATAGGCAAGAAAGGAAGAGGAGGAAGCGCAGAAATTAAGGGATAAAAGGATACAGAGACAAAGGGAAGAAGAAGAAAGAAGGGCAAACGAAAGGGAGGAGAAAAGATGAAAAGGGAGGAAAGTTAGATGGGAAGTGAGAAATCGAAGATAATTAGATGAAGAAATTGAGTGAAAAAGGGGACAAAGGGAGCGCGATATTGATAGCATTCAGAAAGAGTTAATGGAACGGAGTCCAGAAATATCATGGGGCAATATAGAGGAGTTCCTCCCGTAACAGGGAGAAAAGCCAGGGATATCTAGGGTAGCCCTAGAGAAGAATTTTGACATAGGGAGCATCAGGGATAGGATCGATAAGGCCTATCAAGACTTAAGGGAAAGCAGCAAACCGGGACAGTCCCTGGTCTTCCAATTACGAAGCAAAGAAAGAGACCCAATTAGTCGCGAACACAGAGGCTTCTCCTTAGACAGGCTGACTTTAAATTAGGGTGAAGGGGACGAAAGTCATACCAGGTCATTACCAGGTAGAAGGCGATCAGGAAGGAACAAGTTACTTACCTGTAACTGTTGTTCTCCAGCATGGGTCTGGCATGGATTCACATGCTCATGAATATTCCCCGTCGTCAGGCCGGGAATCCTCGGTATAGAAAAAATCAGTATCAGTTTCGTTTCTGATCTGTCTTTCTCAGTAGTAACCAATCACTGGTCTCTGGGTCATACTGCCCCCAGCCAATGACTGCCCTCTCCCTAAGCCCCGCCCCTGGCAGCCATCCTCAGATTTGGTAGCACGTGAAGTGGCAGTATGACCAAGTGAAGATCCGCAGAGGGGTAGGCGGGAGGGTTCGCATGTGAGTCCATGCCAGACCCATGCTGGAGAACAACAGTTACACGTAAGTAACTTGTTCCTTCTCCAGCATTGGGTCTGGCATGGATTCACATGCTCATGAATATAAGAATACATAGCAGTATACACATGCACAACCAAGGGAGGTGGCAAAAGGCTCAATATCAAGCAATACAACAACTCAACATTAAGCAACTCTTACCACCTCATCAGGCTCACCTTAGGCGAACAGGTTGCGCAGCACTGCCTGGCCGACTCTGGACTCCTCCCTGGAATCCCGGTCGACGCAGTAGAATCTCGTGAAGGTGTGCGTCGACCTCCACCTAGCAGCCCTGCAGATGTCGAGCAGGGGCACACCAGACAGGAACCCCGTAGTAGCAGCGAACGCTCTGGTCGAATGGGCCCTCGGACGGCCTGGCAACGGTCGGTTTGACAACCGGTGACAGTGCATGATGCAGCCAGAGAGCCATCTGGAAATGGAAGTCTTCGAGAGAGCCTTCCCTTGATTCACAGGTCCAAAGTTCACAAACAGCTGTGATGTCTTCCGAAAACTCTTCGTGCGGTCCACATAGAACTTCAGCGCTCTAGCTACATCCAGCGAGTGCAGAGTCCTCTCAGCCGGCAACGAAGGTGACGGGAAGAAAACTGGCAACACCAAGGGCTCGTTGAGGTGGAAGTCCGACGGCACCTTGGGCATGAAGGATGGGTGCATCCTCAGCACCACCCGTGTGTCGTGAAAAGTCAAGTATGGCGGCTTGCAAGACAGGGCCTGGATCTCTCCCACTCGTCGTGCAGAGGTGATGGCCATGAGGAATGCTGTCTTCCACGACAGAAACTTCAACGGCACTGAATGCATAGGCTCGAATGGGGCCCCCATGAGCCTAGTCAGCACCACGTTGAGCTCCCACGCCGGGGCAGGGGCCTTCATCGGCGGGAATGATCAGAACAGTTCTTTCATAAATTCCTTCACCAGTCGATGAGACCACAAGGACGCCCGTCCTGCAGTTTTGGTGTAACGTGAGACGGCAGCCAGATGTACCTTGATGGAAGTGTGAGATAGGCCAGCCTTGGCCAAGGACAATATGTACGGCAATACTTGAGGGGCCGTAATCCGCAGAGGGTTAATCTTCTGTGCACGGCACCAGACAGAGAACCTCTTCCATTTGTGTCCGTAGCACTTGAGAGTTGAGGATGCCCTGGCCTTCGCGAGAACCTCTCTGCAGTCAGCCGGGATGTCGTATCCTCCAAACTCTAGTGCTGCTGGAGCCAGGCCTGCAAGTTCAGCGACTCTGGTTCGTGATGAAGAATGGCGCCTCCTTCTCTTGAGGGAAGATCCGCGTCCGTCAGGCAGCTTGACTAGTGTGTACGTTGACAAGTCCAGAAGGTCCGGGAACCAGATCTGCCTCGGCCACGCCGGTGCGACGAGGATCATCCTGCACCGGGACCTCTTGAGCTGGTTGACGAGCCTGAGTAGCAACGGCAACGGCGGGAATGCATAAAGGAACAGGCCGTCCCAGGGGAATGAGAAAGCATCGCCCATGCTCCTCGGTTGTGGAAACCAGCTGGCGAACCTCCGGCACTTGGAGTTCGCCGCCGTCGCGAAGAGATCGATCTGGGGTTCGCCCCATCGTCGGAAGAGTCGGTCCACTTGATCCTGGCGCAGTTCCCACTCGTGGCACGAGCGCAGCTCTCTGCTGAGTGAGTCGGCGATGGTGTTTTTTATCCCTGCCAGATGAAAGGGTACCAGAAACATCCCTTGGGCGACGGCCCAATGCCACAGATCCTGGGCTTCCTTGGATAGGGCAGGGGATCTGGTTCCGCCCTGCTTCCGAATGTAAAACATTGTGGTGGTGTTGTCAGTGAAGATCCTCACCACCTTGCCTGGACGGAAGGAAGGACCTGAGGGCCCAGAACACTGCACGGAGATCCAAGATGTTGATGTGGAGAGTCTTCTCCTCTGGGAGCCAAAGGCCTCTCGCGTGGAGACCCCCGGTGTGCACTCCCCAACCTTCCAGGAAGGCATCCGTCGTCACCGTCACCTGGTGGGCCGGGGCTAGGAAACCTGTTCCCGCCGTCAGATGAGAGCGGACACCCCACCATCGTATCGCCTGACGGAACGCTTCGTCGAGCGGGATCCTGTCCTAGAAGCTGCCCGTCGTCTGGATCCAGTGGGCGTCGAGGAATTCTTGCAAGGGCCGCATCCGAAGTCTGCAGTGGCGCACCAGATAAATGCAGGAGGACATCATTCCGAGGAGGGACTCGATAGACCTCACTCTGGCCACATCCGTGGCCAGCAGACGTTGCATTTTTCCTAGGATGGTCCTTATCCTTTCCTCCGATGGTGAGGCCCGCCGTGCCACTGTGTCGAGCTAAGCTCCCAGAAACAGGGCGACTTGCGACAGGACCAGGTGGGATTTTGGAAAGTTGATGGAGAACCCCAGATCCGTGGGCAGCTGGACGGTCTTCGCAGTGTGTTCCACGGCGAGCTCCCTTGTCCTTGCCCGTATGAGCCAGTCGTCCAGGTAGGGGTAGACGTGGATCCCCTGCAGGCGCAGCCACCGGTGCTAGGCACTTGGTGAACACCCTCGGCGCCGATTTTAATCCGAACAGGAGGGCCTTGAACTGGTAGTGCCGCCCTTTGACCACGAACCTGAGGAACTTTCGGTGTCTCTTTAGAATAGGGATGTGGAAGTATGCATCCTCCAAGTCCAACGACAACAGGAAATCGCCCTCCTCCAGCTGTCCCAGCACGTGCTGGAGGGTGACCATCCGGAACTTCTGTGCCTTGATGTATTTGCTCAGTCGTCGCAGGTCCAGGAGGGGACGCCATCCTCCTGTCTTCTTTACGAGGAAGTACCTTGAGTAAACTCCGGAGCCCCGAAGCCTCTTTGGGACGAGCTCAATGGCACCTTTCCTGAGCGTCACCCTTACTTCCAACAGCAGTTGAGGGACGTGATTTTCCTTCCTGGCCACGGGAGGAATGCGGGGGCACCTCTTCTGGAACTCGAGGGCGTGCCCCAGGGCCAGGGCGTCCAGCACCCAACGGTCGGTGGAGATGGACTCCCACACGCCGACGAACTTAGTCAGCCGGCCTCCCACCGGGGTGCTTCGGCGGGGGCCCGACCCGACGGTCGGTTCAATCTTGCTTGGAGGCCGCTTTGCCGCCTTGACCACCTTGGCGACGACGGCGGGATCCACCTGACTTGCCACGTCCCCTGTAGGCCTCCTGCGATGAAGATCTTGCCGCTTGGCGGTACGTAGAGGAACTGCTGCCGGCTCCCTTGGAGGCACCCTGTCTGCCTCCAGAGCTCCGAAAGGATGGCCGTCGCTGTTGGAGCACACCCAGTGCACGGGCCGTCTCTGTGTCCGTCTTTATCGCCTGAAGGGACTCATCAACCGCCTTGCCAAAAAGATTGTTCCCATCGAAGGGCATGTCCAAAACCTTGGTCTGTACATCCTGGCGGAAATCCGTCGCCTTGAGCCATTCTCGTCGTCTCAGGCAAACGCTGTTGCCCAACTGACGGAAACCGGTGTCGGCGATGTCCGTAGCCACCGTAATGGCGTGGTCCGAGGGAATCTCACCTTCCTGTAAGATTTCCAGGGCCTCAGCCCTCTTGGCGTCCGGAAGGAAGTCCAACAGAGGGGCGATCTTGAACCACAACTCCCTGTCGTAGCGGGCTACGGTGGCCAGGGCGTTGGCCGCCTTGATGGTCGTCGCTGCAGATGAGATGACCCGTCGTCCCATCGCATCCAGCTTCCTACCCCGCCGCCGAAACGACCAAATCCGGGGTAGGTTGCGCCCTAAGGCACAAGGCGGCAGCGTCGGGGACCCGGTACTTCTTCTCGTACCGGTCCCTCTTCGCAGGAGCCGTGGCAGGGTTCTTGAGGAGGGCGAGCCCCTCATCCCAGGTGTCATCAAGAAGCGATACGGCGAGGACCGTCTTCCTTTTAGCCTCGCGCCGTTGGTAAAGGAACCCTTCCTTCTTTTCTTCGGGGCAGAGCTGGAAGAGCTCGGATGCCCTGGAAATCATAGCATGGAAGGATCCAATCTCGTCGGGCGGGGACGCCCAGGCAGGGGGCGACTGGGGACACATCCCGTCGTCGCCCCCGTCGTCATCCGTACCCGTCGTAGTCGTGTCCATGCCTGTATCATCCCCGTGGGTAGTGGACCGGGGGGAAGGCAGAGAAGGCTGCAGAGGCGGGAGAGGAGGCCTAGGATGCATCCTCCACCTCTTAAGTGGTGGGCTCTCCGAAGGTCCTGGCTCCGGTTCCCCCGTCGGGTCTGGCTCAGGTACCTCCGTCGGGGGAAGGGGCAACCTAATCCTTATCTCCGAGCATAAGGGCTGGATGGCTGACAAAATGGCCGCCGAGGTGTCCTGCGGCGCCGGAAACGACGGGAGCGAGGGCTCTTGCGGAGCCTCGTCTGCGACACCGTCGCCCTCGTCGGGGTCCCTCCCGATGGGCTGGGCCTCCTCCACGACTTGGATGAGCTCCTCTTCAGAGGTCGTGTCTGTATCCACGAGGGCCACCAGCCCCTCCCCCATCCTTTCCAACGAGGACTTCGTGGGGGTCTTCTCGATGGGCCTGAAAGACGACTCCCTCTGCGGTGGCAGGGAGACTCTGGTACCTGAGGGCGCCTCCACTGGTGTAGCCTCCACAGGCTGAGCCAGGGCCGTGGCGACATCCTCAATCGAGGTCTTAGAAGGGTGAATTAAGCCAACGTCACCTTCTGTACGCTTGGGGCCTTCACCTTGGGGGGGAGGGTCCGAGCCTCGCTCCCCCTCTGCCGGAATCTTCGAGATCGACCGGGGCCTCTCCAGAAGCTTCGCCGGGTTCTTGGACTTCCTCTTACCCGAGCCAGATCGTTGGCTCGTGGTTGATGGCGCCGGGGAGGATGCGCCCTGCCTGGCAGCCAAGGAGCCCGACCGTTCGGCGCTCCCGGTGCCCGCGGACTCGCGGTGCTTAGCCTTTTGTTGGGCCCCCGTCGCCGGGGCACCCTCACAGGACTTAGAAGACCGCTCGGACTTCTTTTTCTTCTTCTCGCCTGGCGGGCTCTTACCTTCCAGCCAGTTGGCGAGACGGAGGTGGCGATCTTTCATGGTGCGCTCCGACATGTTCCCACAAAACGCACAGTCCTTTTCCTTGTGCGTCTTGTCCTCATGGAGACAGTAGAGGCATAACGAATGCTCGTCCTCCTTGAAAACGTTCTGAAGCTGGCATCCAGGGCAGGTCCTGAACAGCTTCCCGGGCGTCGAGCTCCCTTTCTCCTGGGCCATGTCCGGGTAGGCCTTGGAACTTCTGGAAACGTCCAAAAGCGTAACTCGACTAAATCTTCACCCTTGAGGGGCGTAGAAACTCCGAAACGGATCCCAGTTGATCAGATGTAGAAACGTTGGAGCTTGAGGCTCTATTTAACCGAAAAAATGAGAAAATCTCCTGAAAAAAAAGCGCAAAAACGCAGCAAAAGCTCGAGAGCTACAGCAAGAGGACTCCCAACACTTGAACGTGCGGTAAAAATCTGAGGATGGCTGCCAGGGGTGGGGCTTAGGGAGAGGGCAGTCATTGGCTGGGGGCAGTATGACCCAGAGACCAGTGATTGGTTACTACTGAGAAAGACAGATCAGAAACGAAACTGATACTGATTTTTTCTATACCGAGAATTCCCGGCCTGACGACGGGGAATATTCATGAGCATGTGAATCCATGCCAGACCCCATGCTGGAGAATCATTGTTCCCACTATGGATAGACAGACAATGGGAGCCGATTGCAGATTTGGGTTCACGCAGTTCACTTTATTGGAGAAAGGACGGGCCAGAACGCAGTATATTCCTTGGCCCCAGATGGATAAAGCTAATTTAAGGTGTAAACTTCCCAGTATAATGGCGGGTGTAGGAAAATGGTTTTATGAGCTAGAGAAAATGACAGGGGGAAATACGTTAGCAATAGGGGACATTAAGGGTCTCTTAGCAGACATTCTTGGGGAAAGGGCTGATGACATTTGGACGACAGCAGGATATTAAAGTGTCACAGCAGAGAACATAACGCACAATGGAGCGCCATTTAACAATTATAGAGCAGATGTCTGTAGAGCGCTCAGGGTACAGTATCCCGACACGTCAGATATGGGTTCAATTATGGCAAGTAAGATGAGAGAAGATGAAGATTCGCTTGCTTACATTCAAAGCATTCATTAACGGTGGACCCCTGAAACGCAGGAACCGTGGGGGAAGACAGTGGCAGTATTCTATCAAATTTTATGTCAAGGTTTGCCAGAACAGGTACAGAGACAGCTCAAGAAACTAGTGGGAATGGAAGCAAAGCCTTGGGCAGAAATACAGTTGACCATAGTGCATCACTGTCGGTTGTTGCAACAGGAAAAATAAGAAGGAAGATGCTAGAAAACTTGAGGAAGCCAAGTTAGTTTAGAGGAATAGTCAAAGTATGCCACAGAAGGGGCGGCATTGACCAGCAGAGAAGGATTGGGAATGCAGAAAGCAGTGGGTAAATCGCAGGCGAATAATCAGAGGAAAGGGTGGTTTTCAGAATAATCAAGGCAGTTTTCAGAATATGCAGAATGCTAATCAGAATGTACAAGGAGGATTCAAACAAGGGGGGCTAGTCAGAAGAGCTCCTCCTGTATGTTTGGCATGTGGGATGACAGGTCACATTGCGCGCACATGTGGAAGCCAAGGCTACCATGCCCCTGGGCTGTTTTGCGCACTTTATAAATGCAAATAAATAAAATATGTACGAATGGGCAATTCTCAAGAGGGGGGACAACTTATCCTCCATCATATAGCTCACAGACTAGGGACGGGTTCGCCCAAGATCAGACAGACAGTGTATCAAACACTAGCACTGCAAATGCAACAGGCATTGCAGCCAGAGCAAGCACCATTGAATCCGCTGCAAGGGCAGTCGCAGCACGCACCCATGCAGATAAAGCAGAATGCAAACACGGGACAGTTATGGACGAGTAGGGGGTGTAGTCCTTTCAGAGGTACAGGGATATGCATGTACCCACAATAGGACAGCTCACAGGGTGACTTGATGTGTTCAGTACTATCAGTGACACCAGACCCCCAAGAGGAACCAAGGGTTGATGTGATGATAGGAGGCAAATCCTTTTCTTTTTTTGTAGACAATACTCGTTCATGTATACGAGAGGGAAAATACCCAATGTCGGGAAATACCATGAATGCTCAAGGTTTCTCTGAATTAGAGTTCTTTTTAATGATTAATTACCAGTCTCTATAGGAGAGTGTGACACGCCCGTTCCATAATTGTATTTCAGGCAGACACCAGTTAACAACCTAGGACGAGATTTAATGACAAAGCTTAATTGACGATTTCTTTTACTGGTGAAGGCATAGGGTGTTCTACTCCAGGGATGCATTATATAAATGTGGGCAAATTTATTTTGGCGTTTACAGGGCAAATGGCTCTGCGAGGAATGTCACTAGAGCCAGAAGTTTTTCTTTATGGGGTACGCATTCCGTTGACATGGCAACCCGGATTAGTATGAAAGATTATGAGAATACCTGATGAATTTTTGTTCAGACCGCAGATACCCATGGACAAAGAGGGGGGCAGACTATTCCCCTAGAGTTAAAAGCAACCATAGTATGAGGGGAATTGGCCATGCTTGAAGGAAGAGATGACTAGGGCAGGCCATGGAGAACAGCGATTGCCATTGGATAAGGGTATAGATTGACTGACGAGGATATGTTTAGGGATAATCCAACAGATGAAGTAATATTCGAGATGAGCGTTACATATTGGATCAGAATAGAAAAAAGATCCCACAGCAAATGCTGATCATGCAGCAGCATCCAGCATTTTTCGATGAAGATTTGGAAAAGGTACCAAACTCTTTATGGACTACAGGCCCCTATGTCATAGAACTATTGAAGAGGGTAGGAGAGGTTAAGATTAAGCTGAAGCCAGGAGCAATTTAACCTCAAGCAAGACAGTACTGCATGTCTCAAGAGGCGGATGAGGGTATTTTTTAAGACTATTTTGGCTCTAATGGAACAGGGTATCTTAGTGACGTCAGTTACTGTGTAATACCGCAGTGTACCCTGTGAAGAAATCGAAGGAAGGGTCGTGGAGATTTATTCAATATATGAGACCGATTATCCAGATTGTAGAGGCAGAGTTTCCTTTAGTTCCATTTCTGGCGACGATAGCATGTAGTATCCCAGCAAAAACATGATATTTCACGGTGGATGACTTGAAAAATGCATTTTTCTCAATCCCGTTGCATAAGGACTCTCAAGACCTGACGTCATTTACGTTTCGACAAACTAAACTGAAGAGCACTTGTTTGCTCCAGGGGAACTGAAGGTCTCCATTGATCTTTATTAGGGTCCTACAGATGGATTTAGGCAATATTGATTTGAAAAGCGTTGTGCTACAGCACGTAGATGATATTTTGGTTTGTAGTATGACAGAAGATGAGTGCAGACAAGACTCGATTTAGTTAATGACTATTCTAGCAGACAAGGGATATACAGTGGATAAAGAAGTTGCAATATCATCAAGAAGAGGTATTGTACATAGGTCAGTTGATGTCACATGAGGGTAAGAGAGTCACATCTGAAAGAGCTGAGGCAATCATGAAAACAGCAAAACCGCACACGATAAAGCAAATGCAGCAGTTTCCGGGATTATGTAACTATGCTAGAGCATGGGTATTTGATTATAGGTCATACACAAGACCCCTTTTGCAGACTCGGAAAAAAGCACAAGCGAATAAGGAAAAAATGGAATGGACTGCAGAAATGGAGAGCGGATTTGAAGAAAGCAATTTGTACAGCTCCAGTTTTAGGAAATCCCAACTACGACGAGGAATTCTTTAATTTTCATACACGAAGGGGACAGTCATGACAGTGGTGCTTACACAGAGGACACTAGGGTACAAACCCCTGGCATATTACAGTGGGATTTTAGATCGAGTTGTGAGAGGGCACTTTCCTTGCGAACAGTCGCTGGCAGCAGGCGCGTTCGCAATAGAGAAGTCTACTAGTATTGTGATGGGGTGTTCTATGACATTGTTTGTTGAGCATGCTTTGTTTGCCATTTTGGAAAAACGTAAAAGTACATTGACATCTCAGAGGGCTTCTGCGTATGAGGTGGTTATATCGAATCCAGCAATTAAAATAGTTAGGTGTAAAATAGTGAACCCTGCCACGGTTGTAGCCGAACCTGTGGTAGAGGGTGAGCATGTGCATCTTTGCGTTAACTACGAGGAATTCTATGATGACATCCCGCAAGTAAAGGAAAATGCGTTGGCAGGGTGGGGGGGTCGCGCTATTGATGGTTCTTCAAAAATTGATCAAACTGATGGCGAAAGGCATTCAGGTGCTGCCGTGGTGAGGCATAGAGCAAACAGGACATTTGAGGTTGTAGCAAGTGCAAGACAACGTCTCACTTTTTAGCACAAGCAGCAGAATTAGTGGCACTTATTGTTGCGCTCGGAAATCATGCAGGGCGGGAAGTAACAGTGTACAGTGACTCCACCTATGTGACATCAACCATGCATGCAGGGTTAGCACGTTGTAAAAGGAGGGGCTACCTCCGAGCGGATGGCACTCCAGTGCAACATTGTCAGGCTTGTAATCCAGTTGGTTGTCCATAGAAGCTGCTGAACCCCCGTAGTCCCTCAGAAATGCAACTCTCTCAACTGATGGATTACAGCAAAACTGGGTGCACCTCAAAGGGAAAAGGGGAATTGGGACAAAATAAAGAGCAGGTCTCAAACTTTGGCTCTCAACCTAAGAAGGAAAGAAGAAACAACAAACCATGGTCACTAACCTTTCTCTATCATAGGAATTCCTTCACCCTCTTTCTCTTTAATCATTTATACCAAACCATACCTGGTTCTCCTCTGCTGAATGCTTAGAGGAGTTAACTATTCTTTAAACGGTGAACAGAGCAAAGTTCTGCAACTAGGACTCTCCAGGACTGGATTAGACTGAAAGGATTTGTTAGTGTCTATAAGCAGAAAGAAAGCTTCCTTACTTTCAGTCCATCTTTTCCATCAAGGAAATGAGTTCACTCTTTGCATAAATAATTTGCCTCCTTATTAATGGTTCCTGTTTTCAATCCAGGCTAATTTGGAGGCTGGAAAAAAATTAATTCTTAAATAGCTGTTGCCAATGCATGAAACACGTGCATGTTAGTCTTTGCACGGTGCCTTTAGAAACGGAAAGATCTGCTCATGCCCCGAAATCACGATATGCATGGAACAAGGGTGCGCTAGCCTTTCACATAGTCTTTTGAAGATAAAGCTCTGCGCATGCTCCGGAACATTTATTTAGTGTCCCAACATAGATATGTTTAGCATCTGCTTCTGTTGTGTGCACCAGTGCAGGCAGTGGAATGCTATGAGATGGTATGGAACCTTACAGGTGATCAGGGTTCCAAGACTGTCAGTTTGGATTCAGAATGGGAGATCTAGCTTGAGAGGATGCTTGTAACTTAGCTCCTGCCTCCCTTTCCCCAACTTGCCCTGTAACCGAAATAAAGCAAGTAACTTTTACATATACCAGCCTCCAGCGTGCTCTATCCTCCAGTATCCCCAATACTACAATATGATACTGCACACGCGCAAGGGGGTTAGTGTCTTGGGTTAGCTCACGCGCTCAGGTAAATGTTAGAAAAACACACGTCATCATTAAAAGGAAATATTTAAATGAACGAGGTGCTCCGTCTCACTCCTTTGATTCCCCTCTGTCATTCATGCGGTACGCGCTCCACAACTTGCCCTACTGTTGTTGACATTTGCGCAGTCAACGAAATATTCACTACTCGTAACGCTGCGAAAAGGCACTGTCAAGCACTTCGTTTATGTAGTACTCTTAAATACGGCAGGGCGGCAACGCGCATTACAAATAGGAAAGTCTCTTACTACGAACGACTCAACACGAGCACATGAAGGTTGCTAAGCAACAGGGAATGAGTTTCAACAGACGCTCGGTAAACATTTGCAGCTCCCATTAAAGGTAGTTCCCAAATCACAATCACATCTGATGAGTTTTCAAGGAAAAAAACTATTGTCAGAATTGTTTACTTTAAGAAAGAAACCTTTTAACTAGCAACTGGTCTGTTATTTACAGTTATGTCAAATAAAAATGAACCCATGAATTCACTTAGCTTATCTTCTTCCACTGAAGATCACTGGAATGATTTTCTGGAACTCCACACTCTCTCCTAGGTCCAAAGTTGACTGGAAGTCCCAGCCTTAATCACAAAACACAAGAGCTCTTGGCCACAGGTCCTTTCTGCTGGACTGCTGACAATGGCCCTCATTACGACCCTTGCGGAAAGCGACTGACCGGAGCGCCACAGCGTAAATAGCGTTTCTGCCATTGCACGAAGGAGCAAAGTGCGGCCCATTCCGACCCATCGGGCACGAGCACCACGCCACGGCGGAAGTGCAAAGTCCGCGATGGCGGAAATGACCCCAAAACGGCCCACACCGCCGCCGTACGGCGCCCTAGGTGCAATACCGCCACCCCTCTTAGCGGTCACCGCAGTGTGCGCCTACCGGAAAGTACGGTGACCGGAAATATACGGAAACGGAAGTTAAAACATGGGGCCGGAACGGGAAACATCCCGGCGTACACCTATAAAACCACTAAAACCACACAACCACTAAAATCACTACCCTGAAACACACCCCAACCCGTCACCCACCCTAGCGAAACCAAGACAAATGGGAAAAGTAGCGAAGAAAGCGTGCGACCGCAAGCGGCAGGTCCACTTCTCCCGCGAGGAACTCACCGTGCTAACAGAGACCCTCCAGGAGAATGCTGCCGTCGTCTTCTCCACGCAAATGACCAGAACGGCACTTTCAAACAAGAAGACCATATGGGCTCTGGTGGCACAGCGGGTAAGTGCGGTGGGGACCGCACCCCGCACCCCACAGCAATGCCGCAAGCGATGGGACGACCTGCGGATACGCGTCCGCAGCATACTCTCTGCCAACCGCAACATTGCCACAGCCACCGGGGGAGGTCCTGAATCACCCATCAAGTTGACCCCCTGGGAAGAAATCTGTGCCTCCACCATCGGAATGGAGAGCATAGAGGGAGTCGGAGGGATGGAGAAAGGAGTGCAGACATCCGAAGATTCAGGTAGGTGTACCAGATAAAACAATGCCAAATCCACACAGTCCATCCATGTGAAGTACCATGCGTCCACATAGTGCAACAGAAACACATGTCCAGGAGAACGGCCACACACATCGGCCTGATAGCGCACGTTAAAACCCACAATAAATACATAAATAATTAAAAACCCCTAATACACGCACTACACGTGCAGCAGGCACACCCTAACTGCAGGCTGCCAAACAACTGCACCCTCACTCCACACACAAATCAAAGCACCTCCAAGGACCCGACCCAAATCACCCTCAGGTACCACCCCAGAGCATGTGATACAATGCCATTCCAATTCCCACAGACCCATCATTAACCCTCGCCCTCCTTTACTCCACCACAGGGTCCGATCCAAACGACGAGCTACAGGACACCCCTACCAGCACACCTGCAAAGAGGGCCAAGACCAACGGCCAGAGACCCTCCACCTCAGCTGCACGCATCAAGACACGGCAGCAGCACAAATCAGGTGGCAGCACAGAGGAGGGAACATCAACAGGCACCCCAGCAGCCAGCATGCCCACAACACCACCACCACAGGTCCCCCCAATGGATGCCACAGAAGGCACTGCCTCTGGTGGCAGCAGCACCATAGGTGACACCCCATTGATGGCAGCATGCTCCGACACAGAAAACGGGGATGTCGAAGTCAGATCCATCCATGACCTGTCCCAATCCCCCTGTCTGTCCCATCCCGTACAACATGAGGATACCACGCAGGGGCACCCACAAGACAACGACTGGCCATCCCCCACAAGCCCTGTGGCAAGGCAACATGAGGACAACAGCCCCTCTGTGACACCCCCGCAAATGGGCATGGCCCAGCAGAGGCAACAGTCCCTCGACAAGTTAATCGTGCAACAGCAGCAAATGGCCACGCTCCTCAAGGACCATGCCGATGAATGTGGGGGCACTAAGGCAGACATAGAAACATCAACTGAGACACTTAGGGCAGAAATGGAGAGAGGCACAGAGACGCTAAGGGCACAAATGGAGAGTAGCACCGAGAGCCTGAGAGTCCAAATGGAGAGAAGCACCGAGAGCCTGAGGGGGGAACTGCATGCGACGTTCAAAGACGTATGTGCCGAACTTGCCGCAGTGCGCCGTGTGCTCACTGAGCTCTCGCAAACCCTTAGGGACATGCATGGACGTGAGCAGGCAGACACATCATCCGTTGCAAGTTCCGTCCAGGGCAGCCCCCAACGTAGATCTGGAAGGAACCTGCGCTCCACAGGCAGGGGTGCCCCTGATACCCGCAGAGGGGGCTTGCAATAGCGACAGCCCACTGACAATGAGCATCTTTGGACACTGGGGTTCGGGGGGGAGGTAGGAGGGTGGAGGGGGTGTGTTGGGCTCACTTGGGTGGCGGGTCGATAGGGTGTTCAACATGACATCACATATGCCATATAAAGTGCACGATCAACCAATGAGATGTGTGGACATTGATTTTTGTGTACTAGGCCATCATAGGCGTACAGTCCATATTGTGCATGTCCCAGACACGCACAGTGCCACGAGTCCCGTGTCCATGTATCAGCCACCAGGCGTGAGTGCTAGAAGCATACATCAATGAGATGCTGACGAATGTCACGGGCCTCCGGTGCCTCGCAGACTCCATGAGGTGCTGCCACATCCCCACCCTCATCATGACCATCATCAGGTGCTTGCAGTTCTGCGTCAGGGGGCATGGGCACATTTCTACGTACGCACATGTTGTGGAGCATGACACATGCCATCACCATCTTTGCAACCTTCTCATGGCGGTACAGGAGTGCCCCGCCAGACCTGCTGAGGCAGCGGAAACGAGTCTTCAGTAGGCCGAATGCCTGTTCAATGACTACACGGGTACGTGAGTGGGCATGGTTGTAGTCCTCCTCATGCTGGTCCCGTGGGTTCCGGACTGGTGTGAGGAGCCATCTCTTCAGTGGATATCCAGCATCACCTGTATGTGGACGAGAAACCTATGATGTGGAATGCCATTGCTACGTACGCACACCCCCCCCCTTCCTGCCAGGTCATTGCCAAATCACATTCCCCACATAATCATGCATGTAATGAGACTCACCGAGTAGCCAGGATCTGTTCCCTGCGTGTCGCTCCATGTAGCGTGGTATTGTAGAGTTCCTCAAGACCATAGAATCATGGGTAGATCCAGGGAATCGGGCACAACAATGTGTAATGATCCTGTTGGAGTCACACACCATTTGTACATTCAGGGAATGAAATTGTTTTCTGTTGCGGTACTGGGCCTCCATTGCATGTGGGACGACCAATTCCACATGGGTGCAGTCGATGGCACCAATGCAACCCGGTATGCCGGCAAGTGCATGGAATCCCACTTTTGTGTTGGTAATTTCCTGCTCCGAGCGTGGTAGAGAGATGTAGTCGTCTGCGTGCTGCAGGAGGGCATCGAGCACTTGCAATAGTGTCCGTGAGAACAGTGGCTGAGAAATGCCATGCAACTGTCCGACTGTGTGCTGGTAGGTGCCTGTGGCCAGGAAGTGGAGTACAGACACCACACCTTCAGTAGGGGTGGGATGGCGGTTGGGCTATCTATCATGCTGACAAGGTCAGCCTGTGTCATGTCCACAATGGCGGCTATGGTGTCCCGGTCCAGACGGTAGAGGGTGTGGATCTGCTCATCAGTGAGGTTGAACGGATGTGCTCGGAGGCGTGGGATTGCGGGCTGCCTGCGTGGTGGTAGTGGCTGTGCTGGCGGCCCTTGCTGGCCCTGCCTTGCCCTCCTCCTCCTCCTGCGTCTCCTTCGTGCGGCCGGTTGCAGTTGGTGTTCGTCTTCTTCTTGGAGTTGGAGTAGTTGCAGTGCTATCAGGTCCCCCAGGGCCAACATCGCGAGTCCTGCCGGTAGCATTTCGGTGTGGTTGTGGGAGGAGACTGGCTGTGCAATTTATGTGTTTTCAGGCTGTATGGCCTCCACCTGTGGTGATTAATTCCACCTGTGCAAGCTGCTCTCCCCTTTGGCCGAGCACGTCCCGCGCACAACGCTGCAAATCTGGGAATGGCATCTTGCTATTGCAATCATGTATTTGTACCCGATGGCCGTGTAACATTGGTTGACATGTTCATTCTGCTGTGGTCCCATTGTTGCACATACTATCTGTGCAGTCGCGAACAGACTTGTGAAGGGTCAGTGGAACGTAGTACTCGAGTAACGGTGGGCCCTCATGCATCACTTTACCGAGTTGCAATGACGGGCGGGGCGTCCCATTTGTGGGTGAAGGCAGTTGACATTTTCACACACAGCCGCACTCGATGGAATAATTAGTGATTTCAAACGGCCACAGATGCCTTTTCGGCGTGATGTTGCAAATGTGGAATTCCAAGGGCGGCGCTTTCGGTTTCCAGCTAGCGGCGAGGAGATGCCCACAGGTCTGACTGCAAATATAACGTTCTGTTGTTCAATGTCCTTGAGACAGGGCCCATGGCGAGGAAGCAATGATTGATATGAATAGTTTGGGATGCGCAATTGCTACGTGGGCGATGAGGCCGGCCGTTCCCAGATACATGTTACTTCACAACACTGGAATTACGGGCTGGGGCACTGTGGATTTTGCAGGCTGCATAACGCACAGACTCAATGGATGTTTCTAATGTTATGTGAGTAATTATTCAGGCGTTTTGATTCCGGGATGAGGGAATGATGAATGGATGCATGGGCAGGTGATTTGATACAGAGTTTGCCATGTACAGGGCTTCTTGGGATCTATCCGCCTCCCCTACGCTATGTGATGCAGGGCTGCCATGGTGGGACCATCGTCTATCTGGCCTTGTTGAGCCCTCCCTGTCTCGACACGCCCTCAGACACTTGTGTCCATGCACATTAACATTCCCATCTGATGGATTCTGTTTTGACAGACGCATGCACAGGTACACTCGTTTGTGATGGTGTTTGCACCTCGATATAGATGGTTAGGAGTCGCAAGTGGTTTTGGGGTGGTGATGATCCTTTGGAGTGGGCTAGCATGCATATGGCTGTGGATTTCGTGTGATCATTGAAGTGAGTTGTTGGAATGTAGTTCTGATGGCCATTCTGTTCTTTTTCTTTTCTTTTGGTTGACAGGTATCTCCTCCCCTTTTGCCACTGCCATCTGTATGCCACTCCTGCAGATGGGTTTTACTCCCGACACCTGCTGCTTCGTGTTAATCAGTGGAGCAGCATTACGATCTTATGGGACGATCGCCAATGGCCCACATGCCCTTACGCTGTACTGGTGGCTCGGAGCAACATTTCGGCCTTTCGGCTGGACTAGTGCCTCCCCATTGGGACGGCCCTGCGGTTCTGTGCGCTTCCATGTTGCCTTTTCGTACGTGAATGTGGCTCTGTGTACCATGAGGGAACAGGACGACACACAAGTAGTGGCTGGTCATTTCTTGCGGATGCAGCCCACAATGGTGATTGGTGTTTAGGAGTTCATGGCCTGATGGCTGTATGGGCTTGGTGACTTTGATGTGCATTAAATTTCTATTCTGATTTGGCCCGTGTAGCGTTTTTCTTTGCAAGTGATGTGGCATATGCCTATTTGGGGGGCGATGTATTGTGAGGAGATCTGCATTGGGTTCCAGCTTCGGAGTTTAGTTGCGTGGTACTGTACTGGGCGCGTTTGCCTACTAAGCCCGTGAGGTCAGGGATGGGGGCTGCCAATATGACAGTTTGAATGTTGTCATGCTCAGGGGCGGGGGATTGGGTTTTGTGTAACAGATGCCGGTCAGCCAGGTGGACTGGTGGAATGATGTGATTCTCGGAATATGGCTGGTCACAGGTGCCTGTGTTTGCGTGCGTTTCTTGGTGGGGGACTGTGGTCATGTCCATTGGGATGGCTTCTGTGTTCGTGCCATCTGTGCCCTGCAGCTCCCATTGGCCCCTCTTGTGTTTCTTTTGTTCGTTGCCATGCATGGGTGACTTGTACATTTCAATGGTTGCATTGTGGCTTCATTGCACCTACGGGGAGTTGTACTTTGTGGGCAGGGAGCGGTGTACAGGCACTCAGTGGGGCCGTTTACGGTTGATTCGCGATGCCGTACTTCTCACCATGGCGGAATGGTACATTACGCCATGCCTGATGGCGTTAGGTACATGTCCGCTAGGGTCGGAATTGGCGTACCGTTGCGCCATGGTGGTGTTTGCGGTTTCGCATGGCGCGCGCGCGCGTGCTTGGTGCAGTTAGCGTTGGCGTTCACTACGGTGTCGCTAATGGCTTCGTACTTTGCGGTGACGGGTCATAGTCGCACCGAGCGCTATTCGATGGCGGTATTGCATTTCCGCCATCGTTTTCCGATTCCCGCAAGGGTCGTAATGAGGGCCAATGAAAGGCAGTTTAGAATGTTCAGAACCTGCCTTTCATCAATTCCACGCCAATCAGGAAGCTTGCTGAAAACCTCCATTTTGGCTTGGGAAGCTCTCAACAATCTGAACAACAAAGTTAAGGCCCAGACCAAAAGCATACAAACACATTCCTACTGCACACCATTCAACCAAGACAACAGAACCTGGCAAACAGGCACCATTATTGGATAGGCTTATCAAGGCACTACAACTCCCAGTAGCTATAGTAAAAGTTAAATGTGCAGCACATACTAAACAAACTGACTTTCTCTCTCACGGGAACAAAGCCGCAGATGTAGAGACCAAGAAGGTTGCATATTCACCAGAGATTTCAAGTTTTGATACTCCAGATGTAAAGGAAAAAGTAGTCACAATTAAGATTGTAAATTAAGGGTTTAATCATTTGTCAAGAACACAGTTAATGGAAGTTCAATGTAGAGCAAGAATTGTGGAAACAGAGGGGGTGCTCCTTGTCCCCCTCTAAAGGATTATGGCGACAGGACAGCACTGGAAAGCTGGTGATGCCTGTAGCCTTGTTAAGGGTACTGCGTGAACAGCTACACTACCCTGCAAATGTAACTAGGGAAAGGCTTGCAGTAGCTATTGCAGAGGACTGGTTTGTACCAAACCAGTTAGAACATGTTGCATTTTATGTAGTAAATTGCATTGTAAGTCAAAAGCTTACCACTGGGCATACACTGCGACCGATTAGAGGAGTGATTCCTCGACCGAACGATCCTTTTCAGCATTTACATATTGACTATGTTGATATGCTGCAAGTATGCAGTGTATATAGGTATATGATAGTGGTGGTGTGTCCCTTTTCTAGGTGGATCGAAGCAGGTCCTTGTACACACCCTGATCACACTTGCACAGCAAATTGTTTTGTATGAGAAGTCTTTCCCAGATGGGGAGTGTGTGAGGTGTTGAGATCCGACAATGGGCCTCATTTTGTTAATGAAGTCTTTGAACAGATTACCTTATTAAGTATAAAACACAAGTTTTTTTCTGCTTTTCACCCGCACGCGAAAGGGATATGAGAGAGACTCAAAGGTCTCCTAAAGGAGAGAATTGCTAAATTGAAATTGACACTGAAGACGGGATGGCTGTATTGCTTGCACCGTGCATTGTATGCCTTGAGGAATCAGCCTGGGTACGACCACCACCTCACACCCCACGAGTTAGTGACAGGGATGCGAATGAGAACGCCTTTGTCTCCTCCATCGTGGAGCAGAAGTGATGCCCAGAAGACTGCAGAAATATTACGAAATGAGTTAAGTCCTTATTTGACATGTATGACCGCTAGTATCTCTGTCATTTCAGATCAACTCAAACACAAGGGGGTTGGTCTCAGGACACAGATGAAGATCATTCAGTAACCAGAACTCGAGAACAACTTCCTGCACCTAGACGATTTATTGGAGATCCAGTCCAGGTACGTAATTTCCCCAGAAAGTGGCACGAGCCACGCTTTTGTGGTCCCTTTATTGTGGAAAACATGACTCCTTCAGTAGTAAAAGTCCAAGAGAGACGCGCATGGATACATTTGAAAGACGTGAAGCCTTACACTGAGGAGACCGACGCACCCCCAACCGTCGATTCGGAAGCAAGACAAGAAGAAGTTGTTCAGCACATGCAGACTCGATCGATGACGAGGAAGGAGGACGCTAAGGTTGCTGACTAAATAAATGCAAGTGTGCATTTGGACTGTGGCTCAGCCCAGACACCCTTTATAGATAGTATAGCAGGAGTGCAAACTCAGTTCTTGAGTCGCAGGAATCTTTCTGAATTGGGCTTCAGACAGTATTGAAGCATGTAATGATTTGTAATGTCTGTCGCCCGCTGTCTCACGAGATTCCTCTCTTCATTCTGAGTTGGCTCGTGAGACAGAGGACGATGGTTGGGAGAGCTTGGTACAGCGGCTGTGTCTGGTGGTCGCTCCGCGCAGGACCGCAAATAAAGAACCTAAATCAGCACTTACTGGGTCCGCCGGTTCCTTACAAAGTACTGCAGATATGCCAAACCTGGAGTTTGAATTTGACGACTGGAAACGTGAGCAGTTTCCAGAACAGTTCTTCACTGAGTTGCTGTTCACATAAATTAATGGTCCTATCTGATGTCGATGTCCATAGGCTCCTTCTTGCTGTTTTTGTTCTTAGAGCTTATCCTGCTCTTGCTGGGCGCAGTACTAATATACATATTTTTCTGCACAATTCTAAAAATGGCCCTGCAATCAGAAGGCAGCGTGTGGCTATAGTTGAACAAATCCTGCAGTTACCTGACCATTTAACAGAGTTGCCCGATTAAAAAGGTTTTTTCCTTCCTTAAAGCAGTATACAGGCACAATGAGGACTGTCGAGAAAGGTCCAGTTTTGGAAAGTGAGCAAGCTCAACGACATATGGAGAATCGTAATTGGTGGAGATGAATGTATTGGTGTACAATATATGCATGCTAAGCATTTATCATTGTTTTTATGACTCTTTTGGTCCATACTGTTCACTTTATTGGTCCAAGCGAGGTAGAAGTCCCTTCCATTCTTCCCACGCCTAGGCCATTTGTGATTATTCCCACACAAAGTGACAGATGTAAGGGCACCCGTTTCTATGACAAGTGTTCCTAGGATTCCCCCTCTAGGAAGGACACTTATTCATATACTTCATGAGCATTGTACACGCACCCTCCTCATTAGAGGGGGACACAGGAAAAGCACAAGGAAAGACAATTATGAATTAATTTAGACAATACAGCACATGTGGGGAATACCATGTGGTATCAGCACATGAAAAAGGTAGGAGAGAGAACCTATAAGGAGAGTTGCTATGTTTGTGCTCTCATACCTTATGCCATGGGGAATTCCAAGATATTCATAGCTATAGAAGTAGCAGTGCAGAATGCTCACTGTCCGAGGCACCTTGCACTCTACCATATAAGAGGTCAGTTCCAGGGTCAAACGGCATCCTTGGTATGGGTGACAGAGAAGACAGCCCCGGAAAAAGATGATTATGTGAAAGATCTAAAGACGAGAGAGACCCCACACCAAAGATCACGTGATAAGATATGAACAGCCTGGAATTAATGGAGCAGGCATCAGATGGGAAGTAAACAAAAAGCTCAATTGTCAAGGAAAGGACCCTGAAGAAATATGAAGATACAAGGAGAGAGGTCAGCTGCAAATTAGAAGTACAGTACTGATTCCCGAGGGATGGGCTGAATGGCTGGTCATGTGCAGAGCAATAGCAGTCTCCGGAAAATGGAAAGGAACTGTGTCGATCGTGGAAGAAAAATGCAAGCATTATTGGCCTAAGATTGCAAAATTGCTGACATGGGTTGATGATAAAGGAGGCCCGTTGCAGATAGTGCCTCTGGCTGGTGCAGAACTGTGCTTCAGAAACAATGGCACAACAAAGATTGGAATGAACCAGCAGTGCAGCAGAATTTTCAATGTACCAGGCATGTATGGAACAGTAGTGATAATGGACCACTACTGGGCTTGTGGATCCAGAGCTTATATGAAGTTGCCCAAAGACTGGGGAGAGCTGTGCTCTATAGTGATCATTCATGTTCCAGTGTTGGTGATTCCAAAGAGTGACTAGAACATTGGGGAGTTTCCAAAAACGGATGTTCATCTAAGGAAGAGGAGATCACTTGAATTTCTCAATCGAACAAAGGGAGTATTACTTTTCAGCTAAATCGATAGAAGCTTTTGAAGCTATCCCGTATGAACACAGGTTATTCAGTCAGACTGCTGCGATATTCACGACTATGTTCATGCCAGGTATCCAGACGATGGCAAATGCAAAGTGGTTACAGATCACTTGCTGCAAGCTCCTGCAGACGATCAACGCTACCATAAAGGGATTAAATGCTATCAAAGACGAATTGAGAGCAATAAGACTGATGACTCTTCAGAATAGATATGTCCTGGACATGATCACAGCAATGGATGGAGGTGTTTGTGCCAAAATCGGAGAATCGTTTTGCACATTCATACCTTCTCACAACGACAAAAATGGGACCTTGACAGAGGCCATAACGCTGCTAACAAACCTGCATATCAAGATGGAAGAATAAGTAGAAGAAATTGCAGACAGCTGGTTTGCGGGAATCTTCTCATGGGTTCTGCAATGGATGGCGGATATTTTCAAGTTTCTTGGAGCATTGTTGGTGATGATCATGTTTGGCTTCTATGTGATCAGAATAATAATCACACAGTGCTAGTAAACGGCAAAGAAAGCAGTAGGAATGAAGATCATGATCAATGTCGAGTCAGGGTTTGGACCCAAAGAGCTGACAGATGAAGAGATCAGAAAGTATATAGAAACAAGCATTCTAACACCTTAGGGAACGAAGTTCCTGTATCCGGGAAACCACAAGAAGTATGTGGGAAGATGGAGCTACGGCAGTCCGAATGGACAATGTAGTCTAATGACCTGGAGCGTTGATGACCATGTAAAATCAGCAGGATCTCTGAAAGGAGTAATGAAGATATGGATTCCAAAGGAGCACTTTTTCAGAAGAGGATGTCTAGATATGGAAACGGGTGAGAGAGCGGTCGATGAATCAACCAGAGGGGTGTTGTGCTCTTACCTGACCCTCGTTGGGGAACACCTCGGACTTACCAGTTCTCGGTCGTTATTGCACAATAAACAGTTGGACTCAGATAGGCAAAACATAAGACTCAGAACAACCAATGAAGAGAATTCTAACAGGCTCGTTATAGGCTGATTATTATACCAGACACAAGTTTAGATATCTCTACATTTCTATATGCTTGTATACTTAGGAATAAGAATATAAGACACCAAGTCCACATGTAGTTAGTTACATTGGAAAATAGAAAGCAACGTACTTCACCATCAGCGCTGTTACTGAAGACACCTTCATCTTGGCCACAACAACACTGCTTAGTCCCACAGCAGGTAGGCAAAGAGATCATGTGCACTAATGGGGTCTGGAGCAGAGCGTCCTCCATTCCAGCAAGACTACTTCACCCGGGGATCTAAATTCAGACTCCTCTCCAGCTTACAAGCCTCTTTATTCTTATGGGGTCTTTTCCCCGCCTCCCTCCATTATGGCTGCCCTCAGCCGAAGAACAGATCATAATTGAAAGTGGCAAAGAGGGGAAAAAGCAAGTCAGAAGTGGAAAAACCCAGCCCTCTTCTCCTCGCATTAATTCTCTGGACTCCTTATCAATGCACCTGCCATGCGCTCTGACTACCTTTTCAGTTCGTCCTTCAGTGGACAATACCGTAACTATTCCCTGCAGTGAGTTTCTTCGAAAACAATCTTTATGTGAACTTGCTCTGCCTTCGCTATGAAGTTGTCTGTGTGTTCTGCTTAGCTCGCAAAACCTGCCAAAGGCCTATGCATTATTAGTCAGATGAAAAGTGATTGTCCAAAATAGCTGCGGACCGACGCCATGTTTTAGCGATTAAGCATTACACTCCACCCCTTGGTCAATCACTTTATATAATCTGCAGGGGGAAGATCAGGAGGCATCCATGATCCTTTCAGCATACTCCATAAATGTGGAATACAAGAAGCGCAACAACAAAGACTTCTTACCATAACAGAAGCACCAAAAATCCAGGCTAAGGCGGCCCGCAGGGCTTCCAGAACCCACGCAAACAATTCTTCCCACCAGCTGCCAGCCCTACTCTGTGTAACTCGGGCTGAAAATTCTTGCCGCCAAGCCCCAAATCCCAATTATAGAGATTGCTTATGCCCCAATACTTCAGCTTCAGAAAGTAAGTGTACCTCCGAATTACAATATGGTGAAAGAGCAGTATAGTAGGTGGCACGTATCGATCGCTTAACTGCAGGCTGCAAAGGGATCATCATTAGACAGAGGAGAGTTAAAGCGCAAGGACCACCTGTAATGTTAGCAGGATTATATGAATAAGTAAAATTACCACAAGAAAACAGACAATCGCAAGAAGTTTTACATGATTTAAGTGACTACCTGCTAAAATAGTAAAATTACAGAACATGTTAGATACATCCATACAAACATTTGTTGGTTTCGCACATAAAAGTTGCTCAATATTTACATCTTTCCCTCCATCCCCAGCTTTCGTTGCTGGCATTTACCAATAAACATCGGGCCACAAGTCATTTGATAGCAAACGTCTGCCGAGGCAATATCATGAGTCAGAATGAGAGTCATATTTTTCAATTTGTGGGAGGTTTCCACACAGAATTGACAATATTCGTATAAAGAGAAAAGACTCCTGATATCAGAATGCTCCACTAAAGAATCGTTATGAAATACTCCAAGTACTTGTAAAACTGCAGTGGGTGTCGGAATGGCTCTCAGGCAAGTCGTAATCAAATTAGCAGAATTATGCACGTCTGCTAAACAGAAATGTGAGATGTTCAAAACCTGCTTCGCCAAATATACCCAAACGTTTTCTGTTTGCTTAACAAAAGCAGAATAACCATGATGTGAAAAGAATGTTGAAATCCGTCTAGCACAACATTTGTGGCAAGGATTTCAGTTCTTCTCCATACCCCCCCCATTCAGTGGGAGAATAGAGACATCTGCCAAATCCTCTGGCATGTTCCCGGACCCTCCCGAAAGGACTCCACCGGGCTGCACAAAGGCACTCAGCATACTCGGGATCTAGAATAACATTATTACTCACGCAATAACATTTGTCAGCAGGAACGCGAGACCATTTCCTTTTCCCTGGTTTCATTACGAGAACTAACTGCTCCTCTCCATCTGCAATTAGTTTGTTTATTATTTATACAGAGCGCCACACCATGAGGTATCTGGAAGCTTTTTAAGACAGCTTAGTATACATATATACATATGAGACAGTACTGATATAGATTGCAATGAATTAAGAGCAATGCAGCAGAGAAATAACAAAAGAATCAAAAGGTTGCTGACGCAGACTAAGTGTACATGAATACATTTGTCAGTGAAGAGGCTATTCGTAATAGTATTAGTTGCAGGCGACCAAGTGTAGGTATAGGGCCAGTGGAGTCTAAATTATAGGCTCAAGCAGTGACAATTACATCCGCTGGAGCAGGCGGCCCATCCGGTTTCTCAACCCATACTTTTGCACCAGGAATCATTACAGCTGATGAGCCAAAACCTTTGTCGCCATTAATAGTCCAGATCATAGGTGGCTCTCCTTTTTGTACTGTGGGTAATTTGACGGCTACCAATATTAATTGGGCCACTCGATACCCTTTATGTCTTTATGTATAGGCAGCATATTCTCACGTTGTTAATCAAAATAACTGATTATGCCCCGATAATCGGCATCCACAATCCCTCCTAATACTTGAATGCCTTTCAAAGCTAATTCCGATCTGGGGGCAATTAAGCCCATATGTTCAGAAGGAATTTGTACTCCAATGCCTGTATCTTCCCTTGCATGCAAATCCACCCCAGCAGACTCAGGAGTATCACGGTAAGGGGCCAGTGCACCGGGAGAAGCTTCCCAGTATATCAATGTTTCCATTGCTCTATTGGGTCTCACTTGCAGGGCTGGGGTCAACATGCGCATCAGCAGAGTTTCACCATTCACAATGGGACGGTTAAATCTGCACTGCTTCTAGCACACATTCTCTCCATCCCTTCAAAGTGCCTTCACCTGTTTTGCATAGTTGTCTTTTCAACAATCCGTTCATTCTCTCAATCAACCCAGAAGCCTCAGGATGGTATGGGACGTGAAAAATCCATTCTATACCTTTTTCTTGACAATAATCCTGGACCATCTTCCCTTTAAAATGGAATCCATTATCACTTTGTATTTGTAAGGGAGCACCATAGTACTAATGTTATTCACTTGCGTAGCTCTTTTACACGGTAACACCACCAAGTAACCTGAATAGGTATCCACGATGGTGCACGCATATTGACAACATCGACTAATGGGCATGGGACCAATGTAATCAATCTGCCAAATTTGTCCAGGTAATTTTCCTCGCTTTAAGGTGCCATGGATAATGTGGGGAATAGGTTGTTGTTTCTAAAGGTATACCAATTCCTCTATCTTGCACCCACTTGATAGTAGCCTTCTCTCAAAGATGTCCACTTTTATGGTGGGCCCATTTTGCAATCCCCTCCAAATCATCTTCCTCATCCCTTGTGTCCATGCTTGCAATTTCTGCACGTTCGTCTGTAACAGAATTGAACCACTGTTCCAATAAATCCATTGCACAATGTGCGTCATATGATATACCATTGTCGTAGTATGTATTAACATTTCGGCAATGTCCTGCCACAATTCTTTTCCCCACACCCCCTTTGCATCAATTTTCCAGCCATTCTTCTGCCAAGTAGGTAACCATACCACCAACCCATTTGCCACGGACCATGAATAAGTGTAAAGATAACATTTACCAGGCATTTCCTGTTTTAAAGCCGGATAAACAGCATAGAGCTCTGCAAACTGACTGCTCTTTCCTTTGCCAGAACATTAACACCTTTCTCAATTTGGGATTGTACGCAACTGCCTTCCAATATCGTTCTGTACCTACATATTCAGCCAAGCCATCCGTGAACCATGCTTGCTCGATTCGGTCATTAATTAATTCACCGTAGGGAATTCCCCATTTAACTGAAGATTCGCCAACTATTGATTCACTTTCCGATAAAAAATCCACTAATGGCACTCCGGCCAACTGCTCATGTAATTTGGCCACTCCACCCTTCCCAGTTTTGGCACGATCTTGTATGTACCATTTCCATTTAATAATACTTGCCTCTGGGGCATGACCTATTCAATCTGTTTTAGGGGAGCTTAATACCCATTGCATAATTGGTATTTCAGGTCTAATCAGTACATCATGACCCATCGTCATCTGCTCTGTATCAATCAATGCCCAAGAACATGCTAACAATTGTTTCTCAAATGGAGTATAACGGTCATCAGCATCAGGTAACTTTCTACTCCAGAATCCTAAAGGCACACGTTGTCTATCCTGTTTCTGCAATAAGCTCCAGTTGGCATATGGATCCTGCACAGACACATTTAGTTCCACTTCTCCGTCCCTTAATGGCCGCAGATCAAGTATTGTCTGGATGGTATCTTTGGCCAGTTGGAACGCTTTCTCTTGTTCTTTACCCCATTCAAAATGCAATATTTTTACGTGTCACTTTGTAGAGGTGTGCTAAAATGTGTCCCAAATGTTGGGCATGTCTCCAGAATCCAAATAGTCCTGTGAACTGCTGAGCTTGTTTTTTCGTTCTCGGGATTGGGAACTCGAGAATCTTTTGATTGGTCTTCTGCAGCATTTTGCGATGTCTATTATGCCATTGTACT
Source organism: Ambystoma mexicanum (assembly GCF_040938575.1). Lineage (NCBI taxonomy): Eukaryota > Metazoa > Chordata > Amphibia > Caudata > Ambystomatidae > Ambystoma > Ambystoma mexicanum. The sequence goes on from NC_090931.1 coordinate 559,186,094, forward strand.
CCCAAAAAGATCACTGTCCCAGCCGGACCTTGTGTCTTAGCGTGATTGATTTCCCACCCCTCCCTCCGTAAACCATCTGTGATCAATTCCAGATGCACTCTCATACTGTCTGTTTTTTCCTTTAATTAAAATGTCATCAATATAATGCACAATTTGTGCATCCGGTTTACATGGCATTTTATCTAAATGTGCTGCCACCAGCCGGTGACAGATCGTGGGGCTATGCATATAGCCTATTGGTAGGCGGTTAAAATGATACTGCCTCCCATTCCAGGAAAATGCAAACTGTTCTTGGCATTCCTCCACAATAGGTACAGTGAAGAAAGCGTTCGCTAAATCTAACACTGCATACCAAGTGTCCTCAAATTTCTGTATATTTTCCACAAAAGTGACTATCAGGTACTGCTGGCACTAATGGAGGGGTATATTTGTTCAATTTGCGATAATCAAGTGTCATCCGGTAGATTCCAATCTGGCCTATCAAAAAAACAGATTGTTTGTTCCAGGCCGTGGTTACATGGCGTAATACCCTGGCTTCGACGTATTCCTTAATTGTTTCAGGAATGTCTTTTTGGCCCCTGGATTCGATACTGCTTCATAGATACTGTTTTGGTCGCAATTGGGACCCGTACCGGGGGCATATGCAGCTGTCCCACCATCACGAGTGTACAAGTGATCGCACTCACTCCAAACTGGTATAATTTACCTCCTAATCCTAGGGTTAATCCTTCCAAAATATCAAACCCAATAATGTATTCGGGAAGGGGAACAATCAATACTTGATAAGTATCTCTTTCAAATGACATTTTCATGTCAACTTTAGTCTGGACAGCGGGAGTCTCTTTACCCCCTAATCCTGTAATCATAAAGTGTCTTCCCTTGAATTTAGTGGGATTCCCATGTATCAGGGAGGCTTCCATCCCGGTATCAATTAAGGCTCAGACCTCTTGGATATTCCCTGATTACCAAAATAGTTTGACTTTTACATGAGGCCATCTGTCCACCTTAATATGGGCTGTTAGTACTGGAGTTTGGCCCTCATCCTATTCATACTTGGAGTGCATACATTTGTATTCTCTCTACACCATCGCACTCACCATCTTCCTCAAATCTGCATAAATTGGTAGAGAGGTGGCAGATTCAAACATACTCCCCTCATTATCTTTTCCAGAATGAGGTCCAAACGGATACTCCTGAATGGCCTCTTTCAATTTATACCCTTTTTTCTCCTCAGTCGGTCAATCTGTCGTGATTGAGTATTTACGATTACAACCCTGAGACGCAAATTGTAAGAGAAAAGTTTGCCCCTCATCTCCATTAGCATCACGGAGCGGACCTACACACAAAACCTCTTGTATGTGTACTTCCAGAGTAAAGGGTAAAAATGTAGGGGAATCTGTTGCACCAAGTAAAATACCTGCCGCCCCTCCATCAAACAGTCGAACCATCCATGTCAACAGAGATTCACCCGCTTTGTCTCATAACAGTGAATATCTCCTCAACCTCTTGCTGTGAATAATCTTCCAATGCGGTCATATTCACCACGCTTCCTCCTGGAAGCAATGGGCAACAACCCATCTTTCTGCGCACTATTTGTTTAACCGTTGCCTCCTTCTGAGCAGGACTCGGTATAGGACTACCTTCAGGTTCCGAACTATCGTTGGTACTGGTAGTATCAAATACATCCCCGTCCCATCTATCCATTCCTCCAGAGGCAAGCACCGGTACCAGCTTCTTTGAGTTCACTCTTCCTTGTCTTTTCCTATATTTATAGCGAGCCACTAACTGCCGCTCGCTCAACCACTGCTTGATATTCATCTGCTTTATCATGATACAATTTCATTTGAAGTTGCTGCATTAATGCAATCTGTTTTTCAGCTGCCACATCCTTTTCTAATCTATTCACTTCTGATTGCAACTGCACATTCTGCTGATGCATTTTATGGAAGGCATGCAGCAAGATCCAACCCCTCCTTCCTAGGGCTGAGCACTCTTTCCCTCTCTACACTGGCACTTGCAATAGGCACTTTACCACCTCTTCTGGGCTGGTCTCTCCTATGCTAATATCCCAGGTTTCACTCAGCCCAGCACCAGATGGCCACGTTTTTGCAACCTCATCATATGGACTTTTAGTCCATCCTGGGATAGTTACCTCGGGACAATTTCCGCTTGCGGAACCCCCCCTTTTTCCTAAAAAGGGAACTCATAATCTCAAATGGATGTTTCACGTCCCCAATGAACACCTTTAACACAGACTTATACTTACAAAAAGGGAAGAAAATAAAACACTCTTTTACAAAAAGAAATTGTTATTTAGTAGAGTTTCTTGGCATCCCAATCAGCACAAGAACCCTGCTCACAGGGCCAAAATGTTGTGCTCTTAGCTGACCCTTGTTGGGGAACACGTCAGACTTACCAGTTCCCGGTCGTTATTGCGCTATCCACAGTTGGACTCAGGCAAAAAATAAGACTCAAAACAACCAATTCAGACAATTATAACAGGCTCATTATAAGGCAGTTTATTATACCAGACAAGTTTATATAGCTCTACATTTCTATATGCTTGTATACTTAGGAATAAGAATATAAGACACCAAGTCAACATGTAGTTAGTTACATTGAAAGATAGAAAGAAATTAACTTCACCGTCAGCGCTGTTACTGAAGACACCTTCATCTTGGCTACTACAACACTGCTTAGTCCCACAGCCGGTAGGCAAAGAGATCACGCGCACTAACGGGGTCTGGAGCGGAGCGTCCTCCCTTCCAGCGAGACTACTTCACCCGGGTATCCAAATTCTGACTCCTATCCAGTTTAAAAGCCTCTTTATTCTTATGGGGTATTTTCCCCGCCTCCCTCCATTATGGCAGCCCTCGGCCGAAGAGCAGATCATAAGTGAAAGTGGCAAAGAATGGAAAAAGCCAGTCAGAAGTGGAAAAACCCAGCTCTCTTCTCACATTCATTCCCAAGACCCCTTATCACTGCACCTGCCATGCGCTCCGACTCCCTTTTCAGTTCTTCCTTCAGTGGACAATACCATAACTATTCCCTGCAGTGAGTTTCTTCAACAACAATATTGATTTGACCTTGCTCTGCCTTCGCTAAAAAGTAGACTGCGAGTTCGGCTTCGCTCGCAAAACCTGCCAAAGGCCTATGCAGACTGCGGTTCGACGCCATGTTGTTTTAGCGCATAAGCATTACAAGGTGGAAATGTAGAGCAGGAGCCAAGTGCCTCTACCGGATGTACCGCCCCTGTTTTGCATGTATGTGGGGAACCGGAAATTGCGACATGTAAAACACCAGTAATGATGCCTAAAACACAAAAAGCCTTTGAAACAAGATATCCGTTTAGAAAACCTTTCTTCATGTATCCTCGGAGAGCGGACGGCCTCTTTAGAGAAATCCCAGAAGAAGTGTGAAGATGAATAAAAGAGAAGATTGGTGACGTCACATGAAGCAGAAATGACGCACCCAGAAGAGATGCTAATGAAGGTGGATAGACCTTATAGAATCTTATGGAGAAGTAAAGAATCAAGTAACATTTAATGTGCAGAATGAAGATTGCACAGAGAGTAGTGAAGAAAATTGAAGCCGTTTTCTAATTGTACAGATGCTGAAACACAAGTAGACCAAGTAATCATGAAGGCTGGCTATACGTAGTGAATAGACTGCAGGCGGTGATGCCAATATATATATATATGTGTATAGAATCTGGATGTTCCACATCGTGTTTTAGCAAACTAAGACCCCATGAACAGAAGGGCTCAAAGTGTGGCACAGTAGAAGAAAACAATGGACAATGAAAAAAAAATTGAGAAAACTTGTCTGGCCCAGAGTCAAGGGTTGGGGCAGCCAAGAAACCAGTTATCTATTTGAGAAGATACAATGAAAGTGAGAAGCAAGGCGAGTTCCTGTTGAGGTGTAATGGAAAAACACTAGGAGTGCCAGGTTTTATTCATTTAAATCGTGTTAAATACAAAAGAAAGAGCTCAAACACAGTCTTCTGTCACATGGTCTAGATGAAAATAGACTTTGTGCAAGCTATATCGAGACTTGAAGATAAGACCATGCTGACACTCCCTTCTATTCACAGGTGCAGCGATACTTTGCAAGGCCGAGTTCAAAGACAATCCAAATGGCAGACAGCAGGAGTGATGATGGATGGTGGGCTAATTGGGTGGGCAAGCATGGTCAAGTCCAACCCACAAGCACCTGGGGTACCAGCTTGGGTGCTGCTGGCGATTGGAATATTCCAGGTGGTTACAAGCGTGCCAACCAATCAGAGGGCCAAATAGCAAACGGCCCTATAGTTGGAAAGCCAATGAAACGTGTATTTGATGACAGCGAAGATGACTTGCACTAGGAGTGGGCATAACTGTCCACTTGACCTTAGAGAACCAATCACAATCCTATCCCCCATTGAAAGTATACCTAGATGTTCCCCGTAGACCAACCACAATCCAACTTAGGTTTTCTTATTTGGCCATGTAGTATGACATCAATGATGACAAGTTTTTACTATACAACTGTTTTTTCATGTAAATCGTTGAGACTTGAGCGAACGTCAGTTGATGTCGGTTGTACTCCCCGTTTTAGATAATTGTTAATAAAACAGCTAGGATTTGCCAACTTCCTGAGTCGGTCTTATTATTAGTGTAAGAGGACATTCTGCATCCCCCATCCATCCCATATAGCGCTACCCCGCTTAAAGGGCCTACGGGTTCACTACTGCTATTTCTTTTGATGTAAAAGGGGATATGGCTACTGACTGCATATGACCGGTCCAGAACGACTTAATGCATGCTAGTTTGATGTTTCAGATTTAAGTCCTGTGAAGACAACTGAGGCGGATTGCACAGTTGACCTTGTCAAAAGCTTGAATAGAATGAAAGAACTGATGCCTCTAGTGAGCCTTCTGATGTCATCAGTTACGCCATGAACAGGTTCAGTTCCTCTGGCAGGGTGAAAACTGGGCTCTCTGGTAATGACGGTTGTTTTAAATTAATGGTGGTTGTTGGGACAATGCAGCTCTTTTAAGTGGATTTACTGAGGAGGTGATGGGAGACATAGGATGGACATTTTCGGGATCTGTTGGTACGAGAGTTTTTTTTATTTATTTATTTTTTAAATGAGACTGGACTCCTGCATGTTTAGTGCATTTGGTTGGTACGCTTGCTGTTAGGACAGCTGTGTTGACTAAGGTGCTGAGAACCTCCTATGTGAGGGATCAAAGAAGTCTGTTTCTTTTAGGATGGTGAGGGTCTCCGGTACTGTGGAAAGGATTGGCAAATATGTGTTGGTTAATAGGAGTGAGAGACATCAGGCTTGACGAAAACATTTTATTAGGGCGAATGATCACATCGGGACCTGGGGGAAGGGAAGAGAAGAGTCTCGGGAGGATAGCTCAGGGGCAACGCGCTCACCTTTGAAGCAAGACGATGCAGAGCAACACAGGTTCGATCCCCTGGGCAGCGCTTAGAAAACTCTGGGAATTAAGCAGGTTATAAATAACCAATTAAAATTTAAAAAAGATTTTTTGGTGAATGATGCAGACTTTTTGTGGAGAAGAAAGAAGCTAGCTTGTTAAATAGTTGTGCAATCGTTTGATGGGGTTGGCAAGGGTGTCGATTCCCTGAAAGCCATCGGGCATTGAAAAGTATTCGTGCCAATATGATGCGGTTAACAAAGTAGCATTTTTGGTCAAATATTAGTTTTTTTTTTTTTTTTAGAGTGGAGTTACTTCATTGTTAGAATTACTTTGGACAGTACCAACTGCTCTTTTCTCTCCAGTTGTAAAATGTTTTTTTTCATTTCCAGCAGCTGACATATGCCATTTATGTAAAGAGCGTTTTAAATTAGCGGTTTTATTTTTCACATTTTTTATGCTCTTTAATGGAGCGATGGCATCCAGCCCTGTGCTAAGACGATTTTATAAGTGACAGAACTGATGTACGATATGGAGGAATTGTTGAGAGATTATTGATTTGGGTATAATGTGGATTTTTTGGGCAGAAGAAATATGGAATACTGGAGCATCCTGCTCTCCCTCCTTCCAAACTGGTTGGGATAGCCACCAATGAAGGCTGAATGGGGAAAAAGCTTCTCCAAACGAGGATACTGTCACTAAAAGTATTTTCAGAATGGGGCTCAGAACGTGTAAGCATCCGTCCAGCCCCACCCCCACCATTGTGTCATCAACAGACACTTCCAAGTTCTTGTTTTTCCACCAGTGCATCTGGACATGGCAAGAGCTTCTCTGTGTTCCCTTCTTTGTTAGGGTGTTTCTTTTCGCATTTTTGCTGTCTCCCCTTTCTGAGAGGCGTAATTTCCAATTCGATTGGACATTTCTTTTCTAAAAATTGCCTCCATATCCGTGCATGCAGTTGCCAACAGGGTTTAAGCAGTGTACAATTGCCTGTCTGGTAATGCCCCCTGAATTATTGTTCACGCATCTAAAAGGGTCCTATAAGACGAACCTTGTGATCTATTAAAAACGGCACACGGGCTTGCCCGTGCTTCAGTCTAAAAAAGCTCGGAGGGACCAGCTTTGATGTCTGGTTTTCCTGTGATGTGCAACATGCTGCCAATGGTGCTGAGGAAAATACCACCTCTCTCCGTCTTTAAAAAGAGTCTGAAGACCTTTCTCTTTGAAAAAGGTAAAGACTAAGGAGATTTCGACCTAATCAGCTTCTACCTGGCCATGTATGTATGTCTTGTCTATGTCCTGTCAGCGCTCTGAGGCCTCTGGGTGAGTGGCGCTATATAAAAAATAAATATATTTATATTTACATAGGATAGTAAGCACCGTAACGGCTGACCCTCACAGAGCCTGCGTGAGACCAGGTAGCTGAAAACATGCTCAAGATGGGTCTAGTACCTCAGGCCACCATGGACTCCGTAGAGGGAGGAAAGACTTTTGCAATAAAGCGGTAAGAGGAAGTCTGAAACAGACATGGGGCCTCATTCTAAGTCTTGTGGCCCTGTAATAAGGGTGCCGGTAGCAACGTACCGTCACCCTTTCCTGATCTGCCGGGAGCACCGGTCCCCGCAGCCGTGGTTCTCACGGAAGCATCGGCACAGTTGGCAACGTTGCTGGTGCTTCTGTGTCCCCTTTTCCCATGGAGTCCTAATGGACTCCATGGGAATGGGGACTTAGTTTCCACCGCCTGATATCCTGGGCCACCAGGACTTGCAATGTCCCGGGGGCACCCCGATCTCAGGCAGCGGAACGGTGTCACGAGGTCAGCGGCAAACCCGTCGGTAGCACCAGCAGGTTACCTCCGACCTCGTAATGAGGCCCATATCCTCTTATTCAGCATTTCCTTTCAGTACCAGTGTTAGGATCGCCACATCAGATCCTAAGGGGCCTTTCACCGCCTGTTCAGGAGGTGCATGCACTTGCGATTTACCTCTGTTGGAAAGCACCAAATCGCAAGGCTTGGCCTTTGGTACCCAATGACCATTTCACTCCAGATAAAGCTCAGAGGGAAACGGAAAGGAACAGGCAGAAGTCACTTAGGGTTGCAAGGTCTCTAAGAAGGTGGAGTCCAGCTCCCTTCAGGGACCCAGTTTCACTAAGTCAGCACTGGGGGTTTCCTATGTCCGCCACTTTGGAACATGCAAAGCACAAGCAGGCTAATTCTTGTTCCCCCTTGGACTATCATACGAGGAATGATCATAGGCCTCATTCGGCACAGGCTTCAGTACTGAGTAACATAAGACTCAAACATAGGCGCCAACTCTCCCCTAGAGGGGACGAGTGCTGTATTTTGCCTTCAGAGTCTAAGGTGGCTGATCATTTTGATCCTTTGGATTACTTTACGGTACCACCTTAAGAACTTTTTGGTACTTCTGTGAGGGAAGAGGTTTGGGGTGTACTTCAGTTCTCTTCAGAGGCGGATCTCCCTTGTTCCCCCAATCTTCAGTGCAAAACTTTCCAAACAGCATTCAGGTGCCAAGAACAGTGGTGTTGAACAAATACCAGAATACAATTACACTTCTGGGGCTCCTTCTTTGCCAAGCGCTGATATTCCAGTTTTACTGGACACATCTACATCTCCTATGGCTTCACCAGAAGAGATGCCACCTGTTTCAAGGCCTTCATTCCCCTCTTATGATTTAGTGGATTCCATCACTACTACCGTCATGGAATAAGTCATGTCTGACCAGTTTTCAGAGGTATTTACATTTAAAATTTCTGACAGTGGCTTAACACCTATGGGACATTGTCCCCATGTTCCTCCTCCAGTAGATCCTTCCCATCCTAAATGTTTGTGTGCTGAGGAAGATTTTAACACTTCGGAGAAAGAGGAGGAGATACCAGTCCATTCCTCTAAACAATTTCACCTAGAGATGTCTAAAGCTATGCAAGCTTTGGATCCTCCTTCGCCTCGAAAAACATTGCTGCTGCAGGCAGTTTTTGAGGCTTTCTTATCCCACCAAACAGACAAATCTCTTCTGTAGATGGGCTTTTATTATGGAGCATGCAGTGCAATATTGGTCGAGACCTTATTTTCAGTCTGTAATCACAAATCTTTTGGACTCTAAGTATAAGACCCCAAGGACGAGCATTTTGTTACGCGGAACCTTCCTACTCAATGAGTGGATTCTGCCGCTCTGAGCAATGGCTCTATTCAGAATTCTTCTACAGTTCTTCACAGAGCCTAAATTGTTGGAATCTCAAGGCAAAAAACTGCATCAGAACGCTATATTATCATTCAAGCCAACACTGAAGCAGCTTAATTCAGCCTGATAAAACAGCCAGAATTGGGAGGCTCTGGACAATTTCAGTGATTTATTGCCCCAATGAAGCAGAGGAAAAATTCCCCTTTTGGCTATCTGAGAGTCATGAAACTGTTACAACAGTTACAGATCAAAAAGGATCTCTCTGCTACATCCCAGGCCATCAAATCTTTGCGTAAGCACATGAACCATAAGACCTTCTCTTCACCATAACATGCAAGTAATGGTTCTCCCGTTTGGCAGGAAAACTGTTTTCTCCGTCCGTAGACAATGACCTTCAAATCTGTAAAAGAGGTGCTGTAACTTAAATATCACATAGTACCATTTCTACACTCTCCAAGTCTGGATTTCAACCCCCCCTGCGGCCTTCAAAACTTTTAAAGCGGAATAAGCAGCAAAGGGGAAATCTGTTGGTTCCTCTTCTACCGTAAAAAAAAGAATAGAATTGAAGAACAAAAGCAGCAGTGTCCTCTCCCATCAACCAGGACTGTATCTAAAAGCAGCTCGACTCCTGGTCAGGAGTTCAGGTCCTGCCATACCATGCATCCCCATTGGGAATTAAAGCCTAGCTGAGCTTCACACAAGATCCTTATGTGCTCTCAATCATCAATGAGGGTCTTGATTTAAATCACTCTCTGTTACCATCTTCCTCGCCACCAAAGGTTTAAAGGTCTTCCCCAGTGCTCACCAGGAAATTTTTAATCTTATCCACCTTCTCAGTGCCATAGAAATCATTCCAGATAACAAGAAGTCTGTGTTTCTACTACCTGTACTTTAGTGTTGAAAACAGGGGTTGTCAGATGAATTATAGACCTCTCAGAACCCTCAGAATGAGTTCCTGCCCAGACGCTTTCCACATGCCCACAGACTTTAATGTGTACATAAATTATAAGTATAGCAGAAGTTCATTTATTGGTCAAATAAACTGTTCATAGATTAATTACCATAATGGAGACGTGAGCCTAATCGAAATGAATACGTCAAAACCAGTTAATGATAGTTTAGAAGTATATTTTTTCCAAAAATTGACAGCACTCTCAAGGAAGGTGCCCCATGTGTGATAAGTGAAGACTTCACATTGATAAATGAAAGCTGGATGCAATGCCTTAAATTGAACATTTGTGATTAGGTAGCAAACTTTAGAATGGATTTACATAATCCAGTTTGACTACTTAAAACTGATAGTGAAAAGAAGCTCCACTGTTACAGAAGTAATTGGTCTATAGTGTTGGGTTCAGGCAGATGAATTGATGGATAAATGCACTGTGAAATATTTTAAAGGAATTTTGGTAAAGTTGTGTATGTACTTGTATTTTAGTTATAGCGGTGTGTACGTATTTGATGAATATATTGCTACATGTTTATAACATTGTTTGCATGATGCAAGAAACATTCAAAAGGATATTTTTGAAAGAATGATCTGATTTATTCCATGTTAACAATTGATTTGTTTATAACTCTTGTAACATGGACACTTTTGTAAAGACTGGAGGGGGGAGGCTGTACTCCTGCTCTCTAAAGGGTAGAGGAGACGCACAGAGGACTCCAGCCAAGATTCTTCTCAGGAGGTGATGCAGGCTGGTTCTAAAGTACAGTGTAGTCCCCAAGCACCCACAAAGGAATGTCCACACACTATATTAGTGAAAATACAGTCTTTATATAATTAAGGTTCAAGGTTATATACACAATCACAATAACTCACTTTGTGCTCAGTTAATCTAAAATGGCAAATATATACACAGTTCTATGTGGTACCACAATTACTATCAAATTTCATTAAAGTGCATCAACTGGACTTAGTTTAAATGTCACAAAAATCAAGTAATAAAGAGGACCCACAATAGACATAGGAGGAAAGCAGTTGGTTAGAACAAATGGCAGAATACTGAGCCCCTACCACCAGGAACAGTTCTGTATGAGGATCCCTCCACCTGGGCAACCTGTAATTTAAGATATATCGTACAAGCACAGTCTATATAATGTTCACAAGAGTCTTATTTCCTTCTAAATAGTTGTACAACTCCAATGTACCTGGAATAGCAGAGTTATACTTCTTGAGCGGCTCCCTTTAAAGCAGGAGTCACGGATCGTCGATATCCCACGATAAAAAAGGGGTGAACACTGTGGTTGCGGCATCAGCTTCAGTTTTTGCGGTGCTCGATGATCGGTCAAAAATGTCCTACAAGCTGAGGCATGCGGTGCACCTAGATGACGAGTGTTCGTTGGCTCAAAGATTTAATGAAGAACTTTTGGCAAAGCAAGGTAGTTGAGTCGTCCGGCGTCTCTGCGGTCTTTGGGTGGCGGGAAACCCACTGGCGGATTCTCCTCGGTCGTCGACGGCCTTAACTTACTCCGGCTGACAAAAGCAGTCGACGATGAGGAGCAAAGGAATCCTTGTTTCAATGTTCTTATGCAAAGGAGCACTGCGGTGCCGGTAAGCGACAGCGGTTGTCGACGGCAATGGACTTTAATGTCTGGGCGCTTCGCATCGTGATTCCGTGGCAGTCCCAGTCTCCAACCTTTCCAGGGTCTGACGCCCAGGGAGCTTTGGCAAAGTTCAGCTGGTGCACGATGGTCCCTCGTAGCTCGGGACGAGGTCTCCTAGCCACGTCCCCTTTTGGATCAGTTCCTTGAAGGCACAGCAGCTTTCAGATTAGCGAAGGATAGCAGCAGCAGTTCTACTTCCAGTAGGCTTCAAAGTTAAGCATCAGTTTCAACTTCAGCTTCTGAACGAATTCTGGCAGTGAGAGGCCCCCAGATATACTGTTGATCTCCCATTCACTCTGCTGGGTCACACACAAGCAGCCAATCACTCAGAAGGGCAGTCAAGCAGCCAATCAGCTCACAGTGCATTCAGGCCATTCTTCTCAATCCAGACACTCGCAACACGGGATGTGGATTCAGACAAGTACCCAGCCATTCAGCACTATACACTGCATTCGTACCAGTTTCGGGCAAGGCTGTCTCAGTCATTGTGTCAACCACTAGATACTAGACACCCACAACACAGAATGCGTATTCGTCACACACTCCATTCACCCAGGTCCCACCCCACAGGCGTACCAACAACATACAGTAATTGGGAAGGCTCAAGCCAGTCTGGCCTGGACCTTCCTCACAACACCCTATATGGAACTTCCACCCAACAGCCATTCAGGGGGAAGGGACAGAGTCAAGGCTACCCAGGACTTCAGGAAAAGTAATGTAACAGCCGATAGAAAGCAAGAGGCCACCGGGGCGATCTTGTTTCCTATCAGGAATCCACTGATTCCAATGACAGGGCCTGTGCATCCCAAAATGGAGGACGCTCAGGGCACCTGTCAATTCAGCACAGAGCTGTCACCAGCCTGTACGCTGCTCTGTGGGCCACACACAGGTGCCCAAAAACATACACTAGGAGTACAGGGTCATACTCCTACCCATGGGTGCCAAAAGGGTATCCCAAGGGTCTATTCACCAAACCAAACAAAGGAAGAGCCGCACCACCAGGAGTCCCACATGAACTCCTGCGCGGAAAACAAGTCTGAACACATGATAAAACAATAAAGGACAAGGATTCAGAGGCCCTCTCCCTCTGATGCATTTCCAGCATCACAATTTTAACTTGGAATGTTTCCTTTTTAGCGGCCATTAACTCAGCAAGAACAGTGAGAAAGCTTCTTATATTGCCTTTTAAAAGGACAAGGTGTTTCTTTGGACTGTGCCTTCTTTTGTTCCAAAAGGTACCTTCTGATTTCCACTTGAACCAGGAAATTGTTTGCCGATCTTCCATCCAAGGTCTTACTTTCAGAGACTTCACGCACCTGGAGTGGTTTCTGGCTTTTTGAAGAATGGTAGCCAGGGTGCTACCAGTCTATACAGAACTGGGGGAAGAGTGACCACTAGGGAGGACACCCAAAGCGAAACTCTCACAGGAAAGAAAACCCTTCTCTACGGATCCAACCAGGTGGCAGGAAGCATCTTCTGGAAAATCCAATGAAGGAGGCACCCCTTTGCACAAGCAGGATGCAATGGGTAAGAAATCCAGTGAAGGAGGCGCTCTTGGCAAATCATCTAGAAGCGTGCAAGACAACTAGAGAAGGCAGCAGCAGCTGTGAAGGTAATGATACAAGGAAAGGCAGGCAGTGACAACACAGAGATGATCAAATGAAGAAAGGATGCAACCACCACGAAGGTGAGAAGGAGGCACAGAAGTAAAAATGGAAGAAGAGCAAGCCAGGAAGAGCATCCATATTAGAGGGGCATAACTGAGAGTTGCGACAACTTAGAACACTGATTTGAGATCCACAACAGACTAGCAACAGCAAGCGGATGTGATATCACGCGGCAACGTGGCCGCCATCTTGGAAGGGGCTAATATGTCCTACAGTGGATTCAATGTTGATTGGGGCAGTCAGCCCATCGTCTTCACAGGGGACTATGGCCATGGAACAGGTAGCTCGACGTAACACTTACATTTCCTCAGCAGAGGAAACTGCACAATCTCGACTTTGCAAGAACTGTTCTACATGAACACGACTAAGGGCCTTACTACAAGTTTTACCACTACCGCCACTTGGTCTGGCGAAATTAAAGCCGGAATACAAGTGGTGTTATGGCTGTGTTAGTCCCCATTTATGCAGTCCATAGGACTCCATCGAGATTTTCGGTGGAATTACCGCTGACAATGTTGCCATTTTTTTTGGCAGTAAGGTGGTGGAATTACCATTTTGCTGGAGTTTTTTCTCCACCACCTTAACTCCAAACCCACAGTTCAGTGGTGCGGTAATGTGGCAGTAATGCAGTGGTAACTCTTACCACAGCATTACCACTGTTTTTGCCCACACCGCAGAACTCATAATGAGGCACTAAGTGTTTCCTTCAGGAAATCTGACTTATTAACTTTGGTGGTCTTTCACCTGGAAACAAAGCAGCTAAGGCTACCATTTGTATAGGCGTGTTATAAATGCCATATCATTTGTTACTTGTTCTGCCGTATTTATGTACCCTTGTCTAAGTTTTTGCCACATTTTTCTGGGGTGGTTAGAGGAGACCACCGACACCAGTAGCTGCCATTGAGCGTTTTTCTTAGAAGTTTGCCACCCCTTAACCCAGTTTTTATATCTGTACTGCACTGCTCTCAGCATGGTGTCGTTTTCCTCTTATTACTTCACCGAGTTTCTTAAACATAGCTCTCTTGGCGTCCCTGATCACTTTGTCATATGGGCTGTTTACCAGAACATCTCCAATATGTTTGTGTCTATTAATAGCCCCCCATATTATTGAGCTTCAATTTTAACGATCGCGATTTTCATTCTCTTCCACAACCAGCTCATGTATATATGGGATAGCATTCTTACTCACAAAAATATAATCTACTGTAGCTGTTTTACCCATGCTTTTCCATGTCTTTTCCCCTGGAATATCTCCCTTTACTCTCCCGTTCATCATATGGCAGCCCCACCAGGCAATTCCCTGTTCATTTCAGCTTTTTTGTTCCATTATGCATTTACTCTGTACTTTGGTAGTTTCAGTGATTTCTCTTTTTACAAGCACAAGGTGCATTTAGGTCTACTCCTATAATCACTAATTCGGAGTCCTCATGTGCTTCCAGTTAAATCAACAGAGTAGACATGCGTTCCATAATGCTGTCTACTAGTTCACCGCCTCGGGGTCTCACAAGGATAGCTCAGGGGCAACGTGCTCAAGCAAGAAGACGCAATGCAACACAGGTTCAATCCCCAGGTCCGTGCTTAGAAACCTCTGGGTATTAAGCGCGTTATAAATGACCAATGATATTATACTATATTATGTCATATGTTGATTACAACCCAACGTTTACCTTTTTCCTGGATGGGTAGCCCTTGCTGTTGATATATTAACATCCATACCCCCAGTCTTGATTTTTTCAGCTTTGATGGTATTTTTGACCCCAGTTATTAGACCTCCACTGGGTCGGCCTATTTGACCCTTTTTTGCTACAGCTTGAAACAGCCAATAGCCATCAACAGTACACGGATCATGGACACCAACTCAACTGAATTACAATGTATTCTACTCACCACATAGCCCGTACATTTTAAGGGTTCAACATATTCAAAGTCTTTGGTGTCGAGAATTCTAAAGGGAACTATAGACCTTAGTATAGTCAAGAACTCTGTTCTGTTGATGTGACTTGTCCCCTTATTCATGTTCTTTGTTAGGCAGAATCATGTGCAGTTCCCTTGGGGACCACTGCAAGAAGATTAAGACTACAGGAGTAAGCAGTAAACCCAATTGGTAGCAGTCTGTACCACCCAGATTTACCTGGTAGCTGTGGCTGAGCAGTCAGACTTCTCTCAAAAAGAGTAGAGCAGTATATAGAGGATACACAATAGGGCTAAAAACACAGTAGAGCAAGCAAACACTGACCAGAGCTTTGTATCAAAAGTATATAATTATTTATTTAACACACACTTAAAGAAATACACTAGCACTATAAATCAAAGCAAGTTCAAACAGTCAGAAAAGTATACACACCTCCATTAAGAATTATTAGACAAGTCTAAATCAAAACACCACTATTTGTCAAAACAGATGCAAGCGTGTAACTTAGATGGCACTCCAATAATTAAGTAAAAGGGAGAGAAAAAGGCAAGTCATGAAAATAAAACAGTTTCCAACACTTTTATAAGACCAAAACAAGTTAGTGAAGGCAGAGTCTACTGTAGAGCCAAAGTTCATAGGCCAGGCCCACTTTAAATGGAGCAAGGTGAAATGTGCCCAAGATCACAATGTTTAGAAATGCATTCAAGTCTTTGTAAAAATGTTCAAAAGAGGTTGGGTTGATTCATAAGGTAAAGTTAGAAGGTCTAGGGCCAACCCAGTTGGAAAGCCAAGGATTTAAGGGTCACCTTTAGCAAACCGTAGAAAGGGAGGCCAGTTGGAACACCGTACCTTTAAAGTTGAGGAAGCTCCAGCGGTGGCAGTTGTTCCTGGCAGCGGGTGCAGTTTGTGGTTTCGATCAGGGCAAGAGAAGATCTCGTCGAGGAGGAAACGTGGAGTCCTTGCACTGCCCAGGGAAGAGACCAGCCACGGAGTTCGTCGGTTAAAAGGTGCATTCCTTTGATTCGCGGTCACACTTGCCTATCCGGCTGCCGCAGTGCTTGGCACGGGCGATTCGACCAAGAGACGTCCTGGAAGATGAAATGGCGAACTGGTTGATCCCACCAGCTCAGAGGAAGAAGACTCTTTCAGCAGAAGATCTTCTCTTGTCGTCAGGAAAGTGGTGAGGTTGTTGCCGCAGGGCTCCACCAGTGGTGTCGTCGTTGCAGATGGCTCAGCTTCTCCCCTCTTCGGATTTCTTAGGTCCTGTGGCGACTTCTGAAGTTCCAGTCCCAAAAGCCCTGCTTTTATGCAGAAAAACCCCCATTCAACAGCCTAGCTGTCACTCATACATGCTAAGTGATGAGCCGGGCGGCTCACCACTGGGCCAATCAGAACAGAGTGCGACTTGAGTTGCTAAGGCAACACAGTCCAGGGTGCCCATTCCCCCACCCACACATCCTGTGGAACCCAGACAGAGTGGCACCAGTTGGAGGGCTTCTGTGGAGAAGCCCGCCAAAAAGTGGAACAAAGGGCCCGACCTTGGTTAGAGTTACAGATACGGACACGAACGCCATTTTAGAAGAGAGTTCTGGCAAAAAGACCCAACCAGTGATTTTATATTAAATAAATAAACCGGCGGTATCTTTAACATTGCACCAAAAAGTGGTGCGTTTAAAATCAATGGGAAAATCCCATAGGAAATATTCCGGTGGAATATTTTGCGTGGTAACTACTGCCACCAGCCAGAAACTCGACAAGGGGGGACTGGACAGCCCCCCTTGGAAACAGACCCAGGGGCAATCGAATTAACCCCTTCCAGTACTTCCACAATATGATAGTTTGTACTGGTTCTGTTCACACTTTTGGACTAGTAAAGTCAATTTTGGACTGGTAAAGTCAATTATGACTTTACATGCCCTGGGAGACAGTAGTCAGTCCCAGGGTATGGAGTCTATGTTTGGGGGTCACTATGACACCTCTGTGTTACTGCACTGAGGGTGCTGTGTAACACATACACAAAAACAGATGATACCCTATGGAGTAAAAAAAAAAAAACATAGCCCATAAGCACACAAAAAGTCAAAGACATACTTCAAATCATGCCTAAGGGTGGGAGTAAGAGAGTCTCACCCTTAGCAGGAGAAAAAACAAACCCCAAAAATCCAGCAAAGCTGCTGGGGGACTCACTAGGTTTGGGAAATTAGCCTTATAAGAGAATTCTCCCTAACACTCTTCCGTGTCTTTCTTATCATACATTTTTGCAAGTCAGCTCCCTCTATCAGACTATTTGCGTGCAAAGTTCTTATTGTTGCTTTCACAGGAGTCTTTTTCTTGGGTTGCAAACCCCCCTGTTGCTGTTTTCCATGTGATGGCATGTCCAGAGTTACCTCCTGCAAACACTCTTCCATCGTTTGCTCAACATCATCCTCATTTTGGGTGACAGTATTGCTCGATGTATCATTTATTTGATCATCTTTGATCACCCAACTTGTTAGTGTCCCATGAGATCTCATTTTTGTCTTTTCTTTTTTAGCTGTTTCTTCCTGGGTTTTTTTTAGTGCCTCTTTATATTGGTCATTGAATGTCTCTTCTCTTACAAATTCCGAAAATTCCCCCTTTTTCCCCATGATTATTCTTCTCCGTTTTAACAATCTTTTCTGATTCTGTGTGATATATGCGTTTTCTGCCTCATTTACCTCCTCATCCTCCAGAATCATCGGCTCAGTTCCCGCTAAATGGCATTGGTGGTGATATACACGACTGATACTTTGTGTTTAGTTTTCTGGGCCCCATTTAAGGCACATCTCCTGTGATTTTGTGCATACTCTGCTCCTTATTCCTTTACTCTCTCTCCTTCTTGGGTTTATCCTCTATCACTATTTCCAAGATCTTACCACTCAATTTTAATAACACCTTCATTGCAAATTGGAGGGATGACAGCTGTACATACATTTCATTTCCCAGGCTCACCGACACCAAGGAATCGCTGTTGCTTTTATCTTCCTCACTCTCAAACAGCATGTTAGGTGATCCAGAGAGACTGTGTGCGTTTGTCGTACTAATTGTTATTAGTAATGAGTGGCTCATATTTTTCTGCATTTCTGGCTTATGAACCTGTGCTTGCACTATACAGTGGATATTGTGTGCCTTACATTTCTCAATTGATTTCTGAAGTGAATAACAGATTTCAAGCAGGGAATTATTGTTATCGATTTCTGCCAATGCTGGGTCTGTCACGTCTCCGTCCGTCAGTGTATCTCGCCTCAGGGCATGGTTCCACATCTTGCTCTGTTATGGCCAGCCTTTTCTGGGCATTCTTTTTTTCCATGGCTGGGAAGGAAGAACGAGATAATACAGCCAAGCCCCAGCTGCGTTCCCGTGGTGAGCTGACTTCCAAGGGGGGTACACGCAGGGGAGCAGACTTATGAATTTCCCAGGGGAGGGTCCAAATACAGGAAGTGACAGCACTGGCAGTTATATGACCGCAAATTTGCATGTAGCCGCCAACTTGGTGCAACGGCACGCGTGGTGGCGCGCGCAGAACAGTGGAAACATTGGCTAGCATGCACTGCATATACTAAAGTCAAGAAAGAAGGAGATTTAAGCCTTCAAGTTGCATTCCAATAAGACATCACTGCCCCTACTCCACCGCTCTATAATCGTCCAGCAACACAACTAGGATGAGAGAATGAAATGCTTGCTAAACAGAAGCTACAGCTGCAAGGTGGAGTACCACCACCACCACCAAAAAAAAAAGTTCCCAATTCAAGGGAAACGAGAAGTAAAGATGTTTCCCGTTTAAAAAGTACCAGGCAAGACGTGTGTGGTGCCATAGTTCAGTAAAACATCAACAATTCAAACTTACAATAGTGCTGCTGTAGATTGGCCAGCCACAAGGGACATTTGCTAAGATGTTACCGCTGGGTAACCAGATAGAGTTAGAGATGTACCTTAATCTTAAACCTTTCAGTGGACACATCAGATGTGCTGCTGAAGTATAATGCAATCCTGGCTGAAGTATAATGCAATCAAGTGTGGTTTCAGACTTGGGGGGAAGAGTGTTAACTGCTTTTAACATTGTAGTTTACCAGACATTCTGGTAAAGTAGTGTACAATGTTAAGAAAACAGTTACACAGGCTCACCCTGCACCCAGGTGATGTTTGGGACTGATGGAAGCACTCGCATCTAAATGTTGTAGCCATGGTTGTCTCCATGTTTTAAAAACTCCCACTTTCCGGGTTTTCAACATTCATTTGAAACACCCCTTATTCAAAAAATGAAGGAGTCAGTAAAAAAGCCAATGCTGAAAAGCCTATTTCGCACAAGTAGTAAGACCCAAAGGGTAAGAGCGACTGTATAGCAGACCATTCCAATGTAGGATACTCCAGGATTACCTTCAGTCAAAATTCACCCACTGCAATGTTCCTAAATTCAGATTGCAGAGTAGTGTCCGACTGAACCTCAATCAGCTCTTCCTGGGCATCAAATGGATGATGCACCACCTCCTCTGCCAGAAAAGTCTGCATCACCCAGTCATTAATGCCAGCATTTACTTCAGGGAAGAAAGCTGGACCTTAATGTTGCGAGGTGGCTTGCCCAGCTCCAACTGTTCTTTTGCAAAGGTCTAGCTTTCTCTTCAAGGCAAATGCTTTTTTATTCATTCTTTCCTCTGTGTTCCCATGTCCACAGGAATGCCCCCAAAGGTGGGATTGGGCGTTCCTGGGGTGATGAGTTCTAGTGGTCTTAGTTTCCTTTATAAAATACACAAATCACATAGTATGTCAACCAGACAATGTATCATTGTGTACAGCTTAAAGGGGGCCACCTGACCCAAAGCAGCACACTAGGTGATGTATTTTGGAACAATCAACATTGTAAACACACCT
Organism: Ambystoma mexicanum; assembly: GCF_040938575.1. Taxonomy (NCBI): domain Eukaryota; kingdom Metazoa; phylum Chordata; class Amphibia; order Caudata; family Ambystomatidae; genus Ambystoma; species Ambystoma mexicanum. Next base: position 559,205,789 of record NC_090931.1, read on the forward strand.
CTAATTTAGATTGTAAAGAGTGCTTGAGCTGCAATTACAAGCACCCAGTTAATAAAGTCCAGACTTAAAACACTTGATCAGCATTCAGTGAGTAAAATAACCTTATAAAAATAAAATGCAGCTTTGCATAAAATTAGAGAATTTTTGGATTATCAGGCACTGGCAAGCGGGCTCGGCTGTTGCTGTGGGAGAAGTGAGACTTGCAATGGCGACAAATTTAAGGTTAATAGCTGCCGTTTATCACAAGATGGCAGGCCAGCATAGATCTTAACCACTGAATGCCCACTGAACAGCTATAAACCCTTCTATGTCAGCAAGAGGCTGATGTAGAGGAACCAGTGTTAGAAAGCAATGAGGTAATTATACTGTACAATAGCACGTGGGAGGTGATGCCCCCCCAAGACTCAGTGAAGGCCCCTTGTGTCAAAAGGTTGAAAAGTCCTGCCGTCTCAGTCCCCACAGTCCTAATTTCTCCCACGCTTAGAGTGGAAGCAGTCTGCGGTACACAGCTTGTAATGCAAATCGCACATTTTAAGCGTCAGGACAAAAAACAGAGAAATGAATACATTGCTGAGGTAAATGAGTTCTGACTGGCAACACTGGTAATACCGTATAGAGCCACATTATCGCACCGCCCAACTATGAGTTTGAGGGCAAAGGTGGAGGAAAATCCTCCAGCAAGAAGCTGGAGGCATTTCCTCCACCATACTGCCCAAAATAGAACAATTTGGGATATTACCACCAGCAAAATTACTACCAGCAGTAACACCGCTGGAATCCACCATGGAGTCCTATGGACTCCAATTAATGGGGACCAACACTGCCTACCACCACTTGTAATCTGGCAGTAATACCACCAGACCAAGTGGCAGTAATGGTAGTACAGTTTGGTGGTATCTCGGCAGATTTACAGGCCACACAGAGACATTACCTCTCTCCATGTTGTCTTTTATTGTAAAGTGGATTACCAGGTGTCAGACCTGTAAGATACCCCTGTCTCCTCAGGTGACTCAGACCCCTACCATTCCATCCTACATAAACTTGATGCCCCCAGGCTGTTGATCTTCTAGTCTACTTTTATTCTACCCATGTAGATCCAGGAACGTCATACTCCGGTTACTTTCATTGATTATTTTACTTCCTGTTCCTTAAAGCCAGGGGTCTTAAACATGCGGCTCTCCAGATGTTTTGGACTACGACTCCTATGATCCATCACCACTGACTATGCTGGCTGGGGCTGATGAGCATCGTAGTCCAACACATCTGCAGAGCTAAAGGTTGCAGAACCCGGCGTCCAAGCAGAGGCCTGGAACTCCATACTGCCACAAGCACCTTATAATTTGACTCTGGCTCTGAAATAGAGACTTTATGCCGGCCCTTTACCAACAAACACTGGTTGTTAATATTATACCTTGGAGCTGCACGCGTTAATAGCACTAGTGCAAGAAACAGACGTTCAGGACGGGCGGTAAAAAGACTTCTGTGGGTCGTTTGCGGCCTATGAGTTCACAGGGTTTGGTTGAGCAGGGAATAGCACACAAGGCATGGAGTTGGGACAGGATGGCAGGTTAGCTGCTGGCAACCTTTCAGGTGGCAACCGTAAACTCATGAAGAGGGAGCGGAGATGTGCAGTGCTTCTTTGCCCCCCTGATTCTCTGATTTGTCAGAGCTACATTTTCAAAGCCTCTCTCTGAATGTAGAATGAGTGCATTCATCTCTCAGTTGACTCGCACAGTTATTGTTCTGTCTGCGTCTTTCATTTGTTATAAAACAGCACCCAAGGTTGGTAGCTCTCAGGGGGTAGGGAGCCTGGGACGCTCCAAGGACAATGAACTGGCAGCCAGGGGGTTTTAGCAATGCGCTACTTTTGTAAACAAAATGAACCCCCCAAAAAATCTTTTTTTTGTGACTGCACCAGTAAATCATCAAGAATCGATGACTGGGAGAGGCTGCAGGAGAGCGATTCACCCTTATTTGTATGGTACAGTAGCACAGATAGGAGAAAGAGGTTGGTTGGCTCTCGACTTATGTTCAGTAGCACACCTGGGAATGGGTAGTTGAACTGGCTTTGGGGTCCCCGTTTCTCTGTGATAGCATACTCTTGAGGGCATACTTTAACATTTAATTGCAACTGCATGTGTATACCAAGTGCTTAATTTGTAAAACAGTAGGTGCCTGTGCCCAAATATGTTCTAGCACTTCTGTGACACTTGGGCAGTTCTACACCACTGCTGCCACCCAGTGTCGGACTGGGACAAGAAATAGGCCAGATCACCCAAAAGAAAGTGGCCCACCCCTCGCCTCAAAAAAGTGGCCCACCCCTCGCCTCAAAAAAGTGGCCCACCCCTCGCCTCATGACACTTGACCTCTGATGATATCACCGAAAGTGATGTAATTTGACCCCACATGAAAGTGACATCCCGGGAAGCGATGAAACACAACCTTTCACCCCTTGACAAAATAGGAAGTGGCATCAAATAGCATTGTTCCTAAGTAAACTACATTACGAAAAATATGGTTATGATTTCACTAAGGTGATATACATTTCATACAAGAATGGATCACCATACGTATCATTAATATCTGTGTGTATAGATCCATATTGTCAAATTACTGTGACTACAAGCAGACGTCCAAGGCCACATGATAATATGGCATTATATAGCACTTACCATTAAGCTCTTTTTTATAGAACAAATATGCATACAATATCACCCAACCTGTGTTGGTACTCATATCGACCCAAGAAGGATGAAAGGTTTTTGAAGAATAAAAAATGAAAAAATAAATTTGAAAAAAATGAATTTTTCCGAAAAAATGTTTTCAAACCGGCCCAAGCATGGGCTGAAACCGGCCCTTATTCCCCAGGGACGATTTCAGCCTGGCCAGGGGCCAATCCACCCTGCTGCCACCACCCATAGTGCGACAGAGGCCGGGCCTTTGTGGGGCCTCGAGGCTCCATTAGGAGCCTATTCATGAAGACAAAAAAAAAAAGAAAACACATTCTTTTGCCGCGATGACCATCATCAAGGCAAAAGGTGGTGTGCTTTTTCTTTTGTCTTTATAAGTAGGCTCCTAATGGAGCCTGAGACCTCACAAAGGCCTGGCCCCTGTTGCACTAAACATGTGTGGCAGGGGCCGTGGATCGGGCTGCTGCTTGTTAATGAAGCAACAGCCGACCCTTTGGTCATTTAACCTCTTTTTTTTTTTTCAAACTGTGGATGCGCGCCCCCCCCCCGGGCATGAGGCTGCGGCCCACCAGAGGGGCGTGCCCCACAGTTTGAATACCGCTGCGCCTAAACCCTCCCCTCCAGGACCATACACCAATGAGTCCTAGAGGGGAGGGCTTAATCGCACATTTTCGTGATTATACCAGGCCGGAGAGAAGTGATGCAGTATCGATGGAAAGGGCCATCGATGCTGCATCACTTCTCTCCGGCCCGGGGGCAGGGGGCTCAGCCCCAACTTGATTTTGCCGGGGGGGGGGGGGGCCTCGGGCCCCGGAGCCCCCTACTCGGCGACCCGCCCCTGGCTACACGCCCTTTTTTTAGATCCTCCCCGGATTGCGGTCTTGTTTTTCTTTTTCAGCAGTTTACTGTGCAAATTGTAATTGTTGGATAGGTAATGGCTCTGTCCCGTAATTCTTGCAAACCGTGTCAGTTAACTGATGATTATGTGATCGCGTGCAGATTTCAAAGCAGGCACTCAGATAAAATGTTCGTGGTGCGTAGCCTTTTCTAGAGGGATAACTGCCACCTGGCGTGCGGGACTAAATGTTTTTACCACACACAGGCATGCCCTAATCCGCAACCGCTAACAGATAATTTACAGATTTTATAAACCGTGTTTTAGGACGGTTGTTAAACGGCGCGCAACCCTTTCTGAAAGGGTGGCTGTCTGCCGGTATTTTAACAGAATATTCTTACCGGTCTCGGGCATCTTCCTAGTCAGCAGCCTTCAACAGGCTGCAGAAGACTGTCCCTGAGGTAGGCGAGTAGTGTCAGGGAGAGCCAGGTTAGGGGGGTGAACAGTTTACAGAGGGATTTCGTCAGTAGTCCACACTGGTCCCAGAAGGCAAACTCAGCGGGTTTGAGACAACCTCTCAGACTTTGCACCATACACCCCTAAATACCAGAGCACTCGTGTGTTTAAGCAAAATCCCCAAAATACAGAAGAAGCCCAACAACACTAACCCACTTGCTCTCTCAACAAGCCGACCACTGGCCCCTATCATCCAAGCGACAGCCGGTCACATCAGCTATCAGCGTCACCAACACTGCAGTTGCTGTAGCAGGTAACATGCTGTCGAGCTCTCTTCGGAGCTTGCTTCCCCCACCGCTGCTCACAGCACACCTCACCGGATGTCGTGGGTGCAGTAGAGAACAAGAGCTGGTCTCCCCCCTGCTGCCAAAGAACAGATCCAGGAAAAGTCTCATAACCCGGTGATCAAATCAGGAGCAGCTCAGGGGCTTGGATTGTAGATTTAGGATCTGCAGCACTTCAGACCTTGGAGCTCTGAAAACTTTGAGGCGATGGCGAAGGGAACCAGCAGGCTAGAGTTTATGCCCACCTGTTTGTCTTGTAATAAAGACAGTTAAAGCCCACTGCAGCATCCTGTCGTCCTTTAAGGCCACAACATAACTGGCGACAAGGATATCAAAAGACCCACGGGCCCACAATGCAAGGCGCCACACCGCCCCCTGCGTTTCTCCCTTCGCCAGGGACCCCAGCAATTCCATGGATGCAGTGGGAGCCCCTTTTCTCCACCTATTTGGAGGCGGTGGGCGGCACGCGATATGCCCCCGTCAGGAAGAGGGCGATGCTACTAAATGCATTGGGGGTTGAAGGTCAGCACATTTTTGCCAGCTTGAAAGCAATACCTGCGGACGACAATGTCTACAAGGAAGCGACTCGTCGCATTGTGAAGAGGTTCACGAATAAGGAGAACGTGGTACTGCACAGGCTGAGGTTCTACACCTGCAAACAGGAAGGGAGCGAACCGTGGACGACTATGTCACCAGGATGAGGGAGCTGGCTTCTCTTTGCGCCTTTGGCGAAAAGACAGAACAAGTTATCTGCGACATGCTCGTCTTTCACACTAACTCTAGGAAAGTCCAGGACAAGTTCATCCAAGAAAAGGAGGTCACCCTCGACAAGGCCATCCAAATTGCCAGAGCAGAGGAAGAAACTTCCAGCAGACGCAAAGAGGCGGGAAGTCACCTGCCCGTGCCCGAACTTGCGGCGCTACAATGGAGAGGGCGCAGAAACAAGCAGTCCCGCGACAGCCCCAGAGACAAAGGCCCCAGGCAAAAGGAGGTGCCGAAATGTTATAGATGCGCCAGCACCAAGCACATGGCGAATGATCGCGACTGCCCCGCTAGGAATAAGGAGTGCTCCTAGTGCAGACGCAATGGTCACGTGGCCCCGGCATGTACATGGCGGGAGAAAACAGTTTCCCGCGTCGATGGCAACTGCGCTTCCAGCGATGATGACGAACTACAGGACAGACCCATGGTCGTCATGGTCAACGCCCCCCATGCCAGGAGGGAAAAGCCCCACTGCACCATTAAAGTGGACGGAATGGAAACACGTGTCATGGCAGATTCAGGACCTGACCTCACTATCCTTCCCATCAACACGTATAAGGAGATGATGGGACGAGCACAAGAAGAGATCAGAACGACCAGGCAAAAACCAACGGTGTTCGGAGGTGCAACCGTCGACCTACTAGGCTACATCAGAGCCCGGATCGACTTCAAAGGGAGGTCTACCTCTACCAAAGTGTACTTCTCACCCAAAGGCCCAGCCGTGCTGGGATGGGACGATCAACACAAACTCAGCATAAAACTAGATCCCAGCACTCCGGAACAGGTACTCGTGGTCTCCTCAGGAGCAGTGCAAAATTATAAGGAGCTTTTCCTGAGGCTGTTTTCCGAGAACCCAGGGAAAGTGAGAAACTTTGTCCACAAGATTCGCCTGAAACCCAACGCGGTCCCGGTGAAACACAAAGTCAGGGCAGTACCTGCCACGGCGAGACCCGCATTGGATGCCCACCTCCGGAAGATGGTCGAAGAAGGCACCATCGAGACCGTGGAGTCTTCAGAGTGGCTGACTCCAGTGGTGTTGGTCAAAAAGAAATCCAGCAACGACCTCAGAATATGCACCGACCTGAGAAGCCTGAATCTAGAGGTAGTCACGGATAGCTTTCCTCTCCCCAGCATCAACGAGATTGTCCTCATGATGAAAGAGGCAGCAATCTTCTCGAAGCTGGACATGCGTGACGCCTATCACCAGATTCCCCTACACAAATCCTCCTGCCCTCTGACAGCGTTCATCACTTCTTTCGGCACCTTTCAATATACCCGCATGCCATTTGGGTTGTCGTCGGCAGCGTCCGCATTCCAGAGGATGATGAACTCTCTACTTAAAGGACTCGCAAATGTTTCTTTCTTTCAAGACGATATTCTAGTAGAAGGAAAAGACAACAAGACCCATGACAAAGCTCTCAGGGCAGTCCTGAGCAAACTTCAAGAGGCGGGCATTCATCTACGCCACGAAAAATGCGTCTTTGGAGTGAGCAAGGTACAATACCTTGGGTACTGCATCTCAAGTGAAGGCGTCAGCCCCAAGAAGAACCTCATGGAAGCCATAACAGAAGCTGATGTCCGATGTCCAGAGAGGAACTATGCTCATTCCTGGGCCTAGCCGAGTACTATGCTAAATTCGTCCCGAGGTTCTCCGAGACCACGTCCCCCATGAAGAAGGGGGCAGCATACTCCTGGGGCCCAGAGCAAAACGAAGCGTTCAGTGAAATCAAAAGGAGAATTCTACACGCGCCATGCCTGAAATCGTTCAACCCTGAATGGGACACCTGCATTACTACAGAGGCCAGCGCATACGGCCTGGGAGCCACCTTGACCCAGAAAAAGGGAGACACTGAAAACATTGTGGCGTTTGCATCAAAAGTGCTATCATCATCGGAGAAGAATTACTCCACCGTTGAGAAAGAAATGTTGGCATGTGCCTGGGCCGTCGACTACTTCAGATCTTATGTTTGGGGCACGAGATTCAGGTTGGTCACCGACCACAAACCCCTCATTCACATGCTGAGCCCGGGCGGCACCAAGACCGCCACCCCAAGCCTGGGCAGGATAGCCGCAAAGCTTCAAGAATATACATACGAGATAGTGCACATTGCGGGTTGGAAAAACGCACAAGCGGACTGCATGTCCAGGCTCCTGAACCAAAACGCCCCTGGTACCACATTCTTGGAAGATGAGTGTGTCGTAGCCTCCATCAGTGACTTGAGGAACGGCGAGTACATGGACCTGAGTGAGCGCCACTGGCAGGAGGAATTCGAGCAGAACGACGGCCTACGGCGCGTAGGTGTCTGGGTTCGCGAAGGGTGGCCCGACGAGAGAGCGGTCTCTGAAGGCCTTCGTCCTTACTGGAAGGTGAACGAGGAAATCACCAGCATGAACGGTCTCATTTTCAGAGGCGATCAAGTCATCCCACCCAGCGGAATCCACAAAGTGATACTGTGCAGAGCACACTCAGGCCATCTGGGGTGCAACATGACCAGACGCAGGATACGCGACGCCTACTGGTGGCCGGGCATGGACCAGGACATACGACAAATGGTCGAAAGGTGCCATGAGTGCACCAACAGTGACAAGCACCGAGCCGTGAGGCAAGCTCCCATGCTGCCCACCGAAGTCCCCAAGGGGGTGTGGCGCAAACTAGGCTTGGATTTCATTGGGCCTTTGGACAAGATGCCCCCAGAACACAAATACGGGATAGTCATGGTCGACTATTTCTCCAAATGGGTCGAAGTTGACTTCACCGCAGACATCACCACAAGCACAGTCATCGAAGCACTCACCGCCGTATTCCAGCGGGAAGGCCTACCAGAAGAACTCGTCACGGACAACGGAGTCCAGCTGGTCTCTCGAGAAATGGAGAAATTCCTCAAACTCAACAACATTCGACAGTGGAGAGCAAGTCTTTACCACCCACAGGCCAATGGCCTGGTTGAGCGGGCAATCCGCTTCATCAAAGGGGCGCTGCAACTGGCGCATGCCTCGGGCCTAGACCCGTACAAGACAGTCAAGGAAGCTGTAGCAGCCCACCGCATCACCCCCAACGCCGTCACAGGTGTTTCGCCATTCCATCTGCTAAGGGGGAGAAGGGCAGCATCCACACTGGTACCATCGTGGCTCCACCAAGTGAGGGCCGATGAAGTGGACATGGAAGACGTAGTTTTCCGTATGCAGCGTAACCAAGAAGCCATGAAGACCCAAGGGGACTTGCGTCGAGCCGCTCGCCACACTGTAGTTAACAAAGGTGACTTAGTAAAGATACGCCTTCCCCACAAAGACACTTCGACTGGCTCCAGATACAGCAGTCCCATAGAAGTCTTGGAGAAAGGGTCAAACCACATTTGCACCAGCAACGGAAGGAAATGGAATCTAGAAAGGGTGGCCATGTACCGCAGGAAAGGATCCATTGAACAGCTACACTGGGAAGCCGGAGAAGATCAAGACCACCAGGAGACCTCTGAAAACTCTCACCTCTCAGAAAGAGACAACTCTGAGTCACACCACGGCAACGAGTTCTCTAGCCCCAACTCTTCAACCCCACTCAGGGAGTCACAGCAAAGAGCAAGACAAGGAGAACCCGAATCACCTGCACCCCCTCAAGAGCGTTCCTGCAGTCCTGCCCCATGTCCAGATGGGAGTAGACCACAGAGAGAGAGGAGACGACCCAGGAAGTTTGCAGACTTTGTCATGGAATGACCATCCATCATTTTTCCCAGTAAAAGAGGTGTGTGGGGACGTCATGCGATCGCGGGAGCATGGTCTCGTGAGATCTGGACATAACGAGATCTCGTGAGCCCGCGCTCTGCGAGACAACGTTCCCGCCAGTGTTGGCGAAGCGCCAGACCAGTCAGGTCTACCGAGAGCGCTGCTCCTGATGAGGAGTCATCGGAACTGAGGCCCTGAAGAGCCTAATGACACCAGCTTCCAAGGCATAAGTCCAAAGCCATAGGAGGCCACATGGGAGCCCTGGAAGCTTGCAGCGTGCCATCTTTGTGCACACCTTGCCCCCAGTGATGTAACTGGCAGGGCCCTGAACTGAACTGTAAGTAGTTCCCCTGTTGCACTCAGCCAAGTTTATGCCCACCTGTTTGTCTTGTAATAAAGACAGTTAAAGCCCACTGCAGCATCCTGTCGTCCTTTAAGGCCACAACACAAAGGCTAATATTCTGCTCAGTGAGTGAGGGTTTCAGTAACCCCTAGCGCCCTGGCGTAAGCAGTATACTTTAGGAGCTCAGACACGAAGCATCCCCTAATAATTTGGTGTTCTCATAAGGGTGAGAGTTCCGGAGAACCCCACAATCACCCTTACATGCTTTTTTTAATCAGGATGTGAGATTTGCAAAACCTTTAAAGCCTGTGCACATTTATTTTATTGCAAAACAAAAGCTGAGCTGTTTTACTGTCCACCTGCCCTTATTTTCGACTTTGACTCTCAATCAAAGGTGCCCCACAGGTGCACCATCTTACTCAGCATTCCCAATAAGCTACTTCCTCCACTCCACTCCCAACAAGTGATTATCGTTCTTTTACGGTTGTATCTGTGTTCTGCATCTAGGTGCTCTGCAGGTGCAATGATGGACTCGCGACACCGGTTTTCTGAAGTGCTGCACTACCTGGTGTTCGTTCTTGTCATTGGGTAGTATATGTAAGGCGCTTTGAGAAAGTCAGCACCCATCCCCCCCCCCCCCCCCCACTGCGTTTCAGAGCGCCGGCCTAGGGTTGAGAGCGCTCTAGGGCTCACACCAATGTATTAGTCTGGGGTTATATGTTGTTTATGGGTTTATTTGTATATATAATTGTGCACGTTTTAGGAACATTACTAAATGTGCATTTTAATATGTCTATTTGCGCACGGGCCCGGAGATGGAGGCCTGCTTGCGGGGGTCCCCAGGCACTGTTTTCAGGGTGCATTTATTCGTGCCCAGAGAGGATGCAAAGGTAGCCGTTTCTGGCTGGTTTTGCTTTGTGTGGCGGCGTATCGGGGCCATTACGGCCGTGACTTGGGTATACGGTTACTTGGCACGAACAATTCCACAAATGCGCACAGCATGCAGAAAAACTTGTGCGCGCAGGCTCGCGCTGAGTCGTGCTCGACGCGCTGGATTTGCGGGATCTGTACGCAATATTTCATGAATCGGGCCCTAAATAGAAATTCAAACCAAGGCACCTATTGCTTTTCTTCCAGAAAACAATTACCGGCGAAAGGCACACTTTGGTGGCCTAAACCATGGAACCTTGAGGTTCATAGTGGCCTGCACGGAAAAGACTTGGGCCAAATGTAAACTCCTAAAAAGGATTTTTTTATTTTGTTGCGTTTCATTAAATCATTCACACGTAAAACAAACTGTCCATTTTCAATGTCGTAACAAACAGAATATAAAACACATCAACATAAAGGCACATTTTTCTACAAGGAAACATTCTAATTGATATGAAGTCCCAAAAGTTTGGAAATGCATCTCACGACTACCTAAAATCCTATGCATATTTTTAATTGTCCGAGAAGAATGACTACCACTTAATATACAAAGCCACATTTGTATGAAAACGTAAGTTTATTGCTTACGAAACGAGGAAAGTATACTTCGCATACGGAGATTAAGTGAGGACATGTGGTAATTAAGTGCTTCCAAGGATTCCACACTCTTCTGATACTTACAGAATCTACAGTTCAGTGACAATCTCTAAAGGCCCCCAAAATCTCCAGTGTGGGAAGTAAACTCAGTTTTAGGCGTAACATTTTTAGTTGGACCTTTCTATTTGGAAATGTCATTAGGTAAGGAAAGACTGAATTTAACGGGTTCTCCAGAACACTAGTGTGTGTAAAAGGTTTGACTTGCATAAGTGTATTGTTACCATCCAATCCGCATGCCAACGTTTTTTGACAAGCCTCAGGTTTTCAGTCAGGTAGCAGAATGGAGAATGTGCTTTTGTGTATTGTGAACAAATGATTGAATGCCTTGGGCTAAATTAAGTGACGCACATGTGAAATGTGTAAACCCGACCCAATTGGTGCCTGGTTACTAATGCGTTGCAGACTTACCTTAGTGACAAGCAGGTAAAGATGAATGTGGAAAAATAAAGACACACACACACACCAGTTGTTATTTTTAAAGCTTTTTATTTAGTACATGTGTGCATTATACTACATTTGCCTGGTAATGGACGGTACTATACCATCTGGGGACAATTGGGATGTTAGCACTCAGGAACAATGGACTGGTCACTCCTGACCATGGACTACCCATGCTTGGCTGAAAAAACGAAGAGGGTAAGAAACTGTTAAAACGGTGAGGAGAAAGGAAGAGTGAGCACGAGAAGCATCTAGCGGCTCCCTGAGGGAGGAGTGGGGGGTGGAGGGGTGAGACATGGCCCCGGGCTGCCCCCAGGGTGTGTACAGACCTTTAGGCAGGGCTGTATATGCCAGGAGTGGCCTGGTGTGGAGACAAACCCGGGACTGCGTTTTCAAGGCAGCCGGTAGAAAGCCCGACCTGTGGGGCCAGCTGGCTCAGAAAAGCAGCAGACACAGGCCACATGATCAGCTATGCCGAGGAGGCCACCACAAACTGTGAACCATCATGGCCTGCCCATTGAGCAGAAATGGGTGGCTGATGAAGATCCAAGCCCTGAGTCACATTGGGGCGGCATCCCAGGTGAAGTAGAAGATATCCACCCAACCCACATAAGCAGGGTGACCCCAGTTCAGGTGGCAGCAGCATGAGAGGCAAGATGCCTGCTGTAGGGCCAGTTGGGGTGGGCATGCAAGAATGTCCCTGGCTGCCGGCAAGATGTGACCTAGGTGAAAATGCCAGTGCTCATGACAGATGCACCTGAACCAGCCAGCGCGCCCATAGAATTGGGGTGCACTCAAGCACAGAGGGAGGAGCAGAAGGGCCACCCACTTTCTCCCTGAGGGGAGCAGTCATACGCAGTCCAGGTGCAGCAGTGATGGTGCGGGGCACCCCTCTTCCAATGGGGCACTACATTGAATAACAGGAGAGTCCGAGCTCCAGTGGAGGTGATTGCAATCACCCCACATGGGCATGGGGCACCACATTTAGGATAATTGACCCAGCAGCACAGCTGTGACAGAGCGGCATCCCCTGGGGCAAGGGGGACCACTCCAATCAAGGACAGTCAAGGCGGTGATGAGGGAGGCAGCACCCCACTGAGAAGCACCAACACGACAGCAGCTCCCTCTGGGCCGGTGGCAGTGATTTGGAGCATGGGGGAGCATGCAGTGGACTAAGGTGTGGCCCTTGGGTGGGAGGAACATCAAGGAAACCAAGGTACTCGGGCCATCTGGGGGTTAAACTGGAACGGAAACGAAGGGATCCCGTTGAGACTGAGAATGGGTACAGGACATGGGCAGACTAAAGCTACCATTATTTTGGAAGGCCTTGCAAACGTACAAATGTGTGTATGTCTCCGGATATATATACATATATATTCACTGACAAAAAACATTGTTAAAGGGACGTTATGGTGAAGTTGCAATACTAAATAGCTATGAAATTCACTGACAAAAAACATTGTTAAAGGGACGATATGCTTCAGTTGCCATCATACAAGGGAATATTATGGACAAAATAAAATAGCACTGCCAGACCTGCACGTGAACCCCTTCCCCATTTCACAGCCCGCCATCCCCTCAAAATCTGTGTAATAGGAGACGTTATGGTGATACCTCAATCCCTTCCTCCCCTCACGACCAACTTGTGCAAATCCCCAATTCCCTGCAATAAGTATCCACTTCTTCTACTCCTTCCATTTCCGAATGGTGTGTATGAATGTGTGCAAGTAAATGTTGATATTTAAATTGTTGCCGAGTGTATATGTGGTATTGGTTTTTAAAAAAATGCTGTTACCACTCAGCGGTGCACATTCCTCGTAGGAATGACTGCAATTAAGCAAAAGGGAGGTGTCCTATGGACACCGCACCTGCCCGGCCTATCCGCAATGACATTGGAGGTATCCTTATGACGCCAGTTCCACCCGCATGTCCGGATCTTGTGCAGCACCTATAATCACGTGTGGGAGCTGACATTTGTTCGCATGTCTAGCTGTTCCTCTGTGTCCTGGTAACAGTGCCACCAGGCAGCATATGCAAACGAATTTTAATTAGTTTGAGCCGCCCACCTACGACCTACAGGTAGCTAGCTATACACAAACATCCCTACACAAACATCCCACCTGCTATACCCTATAAACACCCAGCGTGTCCCAAAATGTTCGGCGCATGTCTGTCGCACTATTAATCAGTACAGAAGTTGCAACGGTGTGTGCGCACAACGTATTCCACCCAAAATGTCCAAGGGAGAACAGTGGCGACGTCACCATGCAACCACACCCTTATTTCAGGGACATGATCCGGACGCTCGGACAGCGGAAAAGTACAATGTTGAACAATGTACAGAGTGTTTTTCAGAAAGTACACGCTTACAAACACCACAATGTGCCACTTTTCTTATGTATACATGTTTTTGAACAATGTAGGCCTGTTTATCGGGCGCAAGTTCTCCACAGCAGCCCTACGAAAGGGCACATCCTAGAGCTGATCCAAAATCTGTTTATAGATTTTCAGAACAGAGTAGCAGGCCACATAAGTTTGACCTCTAATTGATGTTGGACCGAATCTGCTGTGCTACATTGAATTTGCAAGTAATGGCAACCATGCCAGCCCGGCCCACTACGCACAGTAATGGAGAAAAGTATTAACGGCCCTTCCTGTGAACCGCACCCTCATTTGCGATAGTCCCCACTGTCCCATTTCCATGGGTAGCATACTGAAAATGGTAGTATGTGGCATGTGCGTTTCCCCAAGTACGGCCAGGGCCGTGCCCCAATAAAGCAGAAACATTCCTTCTTCCCTTTCCACTTTCTTCTTTCCAGCATTTTATTTTTATTTTATTTTATTTAATATTTATATTGCGCCGGTAGCTCGCGAGCCTCGGGGCGCAGAAACAAGGACACGAGAACGGACGGAACAAATAGTGATTAGACAGAGCAGACGGGACAGTCACATAGAATTAAGCTAACAGGCATATGCCGTGATGGCCGTTTATTTGAAGATATGGGTTTTTACCTGTTTGCGAAAACGCGAGTAGTTGGTTTCCAGTCTAAGGTGGTCTGGTAGGTTGTTGCCGTCATTGGGTACTGTTAAATAGTTCCAAACGCATCCAACAATCACATTGAAGAGATCTCCATGTAACAGTATCAGTTCTGTACAACAGTCATCTGCGTACACACCACACCCAGAAACGTTATTGCACAATCGTTCAGCCTCTACAGTCCCATTACCGTGGCCACCATCCTCAAAATCCCCGGATGTAGCTTTCGTGCTGCGTACGGGTGTGAGGGAATAAATTGTAACCAGGGTAGGAGAGTTTGTTTTTAGTGGCGGCTCTGAGAAGAGGCTTTTCTTTTGGTGCTTCTAGAGAAATCTCTTTTTCGGTTTTTATTTGATTTTGTGTTTTCTTGTGCTCACATTGCTACAGTAAACTCTTCAACAGATCCTGTAGATGGGGAAACAAAACAGCATTACCAATGGGTGACAACGAAATGCCATTTGCATGGAAAAACTCTGCATTTCCACAACTAATGAGGTCATTGTTGCAGAAGAACATTCCACCATCGGACCAAAAATTAGACATGCTTCTGTTGATGAGACACCTTCCAACCTCTGGCTGGGAACATCATGCATTAGCATTGTCCCATACTCTTCTTGGTGCTATGGATGAGAGAAGCACCTGAACAGTGGGAAAAAGCCTATTCACTACATTCAGGAACCTCTTCAGTCGACCGAACAAACCACGTAATCCAAATGCATGCCACTGTAGTGTACAATGACATCAACAGTAGCAAAAGTGGCCAGTTCTCTGCAAAGTGCATGCATATCGGCGAAACTGAAGTTATGGACAGGGCACCACAATGCGTCCACTCCTTCCAAACCGAAATTGCCATCAAAGTGTCTTTCCTGGGCATACTTGTGCAGATCTATCAAAGGCATCACCCAAAGTCAACACAATGCGTTTCTCCATGTCAGCCAGCCTCACTACGCAGAGTAATGTAAAACAGTATGAGCCCCTTCCTGTGAACCACACCCTCAGTACCTGATTGGATAATCGTCACAGTTCCGTTTCCATTGGCCAGCATGGTGAGAAGCGCAGAATGTGGCACGTGCGCTTCCCAAAGTACCACGAGGGCTGCACCCCAGTAAAGCAGGAACTGTCCTTCCCTTTCCACTATTTTTTGTCCACCACTACCTCATTGGGTACTGTTAAATGGTCACACACGCATCCACCAATGCATCCAAAACATTAGCATCTAACACTGTCAGTTCTGCACAACACTTCATATGTACCGTTACACATTCAGCCTGCAAGTGTCGTGTCATTCAAAAGCACGTCGACTAGCAAGTTCAGTAAAATAATGCAAGATTTGTGCATCCACATTCATCCACATGAGCACCCATCACCACAAAATAGAGGTATGAATACTTTTTCTGCAGTATGTTTACAACTCTTTTATAAGTGCCTCTGCGCACGGTATCTGCCACTGAGCGTCTATTACGTTCTTAAAAAGCATACTATTTGTTCTCCCATCCCCTACCATCAAGTGGCACTTCAATGGTATATGCTTGAAACATTTTCATTTACCCATATCTTCCATTGTAATATCGAAACATGAACTCTTCTTTCCTTCCGACAATGCTACGAATTCTTTTCCCCACTAACCCATCTCCTACATAAATTGTAAAAATATGGCACCAAAACCAGCACTGCATGTATCTTACCAACCTAAAGCAAGTTCCCAAAAGATCACTGTCTGCACAGCTGTGGTTCTCTCTAGGCTGGACTATTGCAACAGCCTCTTTTGATATCTGCCTGCTTCTAACTCTCCGTCCCCTGCAACTCATCCGGAATAGGACTGAGCGACTTGTCCTTGGCCTCAAGCCCAGGGATCGTATCTCTCCTGGACTGAAAGGTCTGCACTAGCTCCCAGTGGCTGCGAGGAATAAGGTGAAAACCCTCTGCATTATGCACAAGGCCTTCTGGGCCCTGGGACCTCAATACCTTCAACTCTCACTTCCTGAATATTTACCTGCTCGAGTTCTTCCCTCATCCGCCTCCAACTACCTCAGGATCAGTCGCGTCTGCAAGCAACCATTTGGTGGTAGATCTCTTTCTTCAGCTCGGGCCACCCTCTGCAACAGCCTCTGTGCCTGCCTGAAATTGGAGGAGAACCATCGCCGGTTCCAGAAGCACCTCAAAGCCTTTCTCTTTGCTTCTGCTTTTTCTTCTCCTCTCCCCTGCTGACTTCCTGGCTGAAACTAGTTACCTGGCCACACTCTGATGTCGGGCCCAGGCCACAACCCCCTACCAGTCACACCCCTGCACTGCCTTTCTGGCAAACCTCACACTTGGGGACTGTTTTCTGTAACCCTAACAGTTCCACCACCACCTGATGTCTGCACTTATCCTTGCACTTGCCATCATCGGGCCGTATTTTTACTTATTGTCATGTGTTGTTCTTCCCATGTACTGCACTTTTTCCTCCCCCTCCCCATGCACTTGGGCGATCTAAGTGACACCTGGCCTAGTAGGTTTGTTGTCTCCTTCTCCCCTCTGTTCCTCCTCTCTTGCCTCGTCGCGCCTTGAAAAACCTGTGTACAGGCGCATTATAAATGCCATATCATACAAATTCACATCATTATCATACACACATTGCATTCATAGCAGGATGTCTGCCACTTACCTTGTACACTTCACAGATTTTTTTTCCCACAGTACCCCACTTACTACAAGCTTTTCAAAAATGATCGCACAAAAGCAGCACTGAATGCATGTTAGGAACTTCAAACAAGTACATACAGCGCATGCATACAAACAGCACGCCCGCGCCTTAGCTTGCACACATCCACTATAGCCTTCTGCACTTCTCTGTACAAAGAGACCTTCTGCAACAGTTTTTGTGTACACACCACAACCAGAAACCTTATTGAGCAATGCCTTACCCTCCACAGTCCCATTTCCATGGCTGCCATCCTGAAACTGGCCGGATGTGGCACGTGTAATCCTGAAACTACTGTGGAATCCGCTGAGTTTTCATGCTAGGAGGGCAGGTGGGGGGGGGGTGGAACAGGGTAGGGGACTGGGTCTTTAGTGGTCCCTCTGAAAAGATCTTTTGGGGTTTTTTTGGTGGTTTTTTTGAATGCTTGGAAACAACCTTTTTGGTTTTTTCTCTTTGTATGAGTTTATTTGCTTCTCCTCCATCAATTCCTACTGAATTATGGTCAACGCTTCTTGTGTATGGTCAACGCACAGTGTAAAAGAAAATTGTATTACCAATGGCGTTCAAAGAAATGCCATTTGCATGGAAGCAGTGTATATTTTGCAACTTCATTCTCTCATTGTGGGTGGAGAACATCCCATCAGTGCACATAAATGCAGACATGCTTCTGTTTATAAGACACCGCTCGAGCTCTGGCTGGGGACAAATTACACCGGCATGGTCCCATACTCCTCTTGGTGGAATGGTTGAGAAAACGACCTCGACAGTGGGAAAAATCTGCATCACTGCATTCATCAACTTCTTCAGGTGACGGACCAAACATCCACATGACATGTAACCCAAATGTAGACCTCCATAATGCACCACGACAACTTGAACAGTAGCCACAGAGGCCACATATCTGCAAAGGCGAACCATCCCGCCGAAACTGCACACAGACTGGCCCACAAAACATCCACTCCTTCCAACCCGAAATTAGCAGCAACGCCTCTTTGCATGGCATACCTGTGCAGATTTCGTACAAAGGTATCACCCACGATCAACACTGTGCGTCTCTCCATCTCTACCAACCTCATTACACACAGAGTTTTGGGAAAAAGTAGTACAGCCCCTTCCTGTGAACGACACCCTTCGACACCCGATAATCCCCACAGTTCCATTTGCATGCCCACCATGCTCAGAATGGCAAGATGTGGCACGTGTGCTTTCCCTGCTACAGCGAGGGCTACGCCCCAGTAAAGCAGGGACAGTCCTTCTCCCCTCTCCACTGTATTCCAGCACAATATTCATGCACGCATGCAGCAATCACATCCATGACCTCTGCATCCAACACTATCATTTCTGTGCAGCACTCCATATTTACCGTTGAACACTGAGTACACGTCGCATGTAGTTCCAAAGAACCTCCAGTACAAGGGTCTTGAAAAGAGTCCACGATTTCAGCATCCAAAATCATCCAGAGCGGCACCCATCATGCCTTTGACCATGCACACAAGAGTATACTGCTTGCCCACACCCAGCACAACATAATGGAGCCATGCATGTTAACATGTGGGCAGAAACCACAATACACAAACATATCAGCCAGCAGCACTACCAACCCCAGCACCATAACACAGCGATGCATGGAAACATAACAGTTAGCAGATTGCACAAACATAGCACTGCCTCTGCCACCCCTAACCACTTCTATTCACAAAGTATTGTGTCACTGCCAAACAAACCACACAATCTTCACAACATTGGGCCTCCTCCCAGGAAGCTGCACAAACCAGAGTATCCAAGCACATAGAAGATTCACTTAAACACTACCCTCTTCTATACTGACATTGTTCCAACACTGCAACCACTGGGTACACTGCAGGACTTTTTACTGCACAATATCCAGCCATACACCGAAAACTGTAGGATATTCCAACAATGACCACACGCATGGAACCAACAATATATGCATGACAGCTCACTTCTGGTGATCTATAAAGAGTAAAATGTGCTCCTCAACCATTCTATAAAGGTGACCACCCGTTGAGAGATGCAGTCAAAACTGTATTGCTGCGGTGGGTGTGGTGAAGTCCTTGGCTTTTGGGTGCATGGCCTACGGCCTTTGGCCATGCACCCAATAGTTTAGGCCTTGCCCACACCCACCGCAACGTAATCCAGCCATGCATGCCAGCATGTGACCAAGTACCACAATGCACATACGTACCACAGCCACCGGAACTCCTACCCAACCTCTACACCGTTTTACAGCTATGGATATAAAGATGGAACATTTAGGAGAATCTACAAACTTAAAACAGCAACCAGCACCCCTAACCACTTTCATTCACATACGATGGTGTCACTGCCAACCGAACCAACCAACAATATATGCATGTCAGCTGACTTCTGGTGCTCTATCAAGTCTAAAATGTGCTCCACAACTATTCTGTAAAGGTGACAACCCTCAGAGATGTAGTCTAAACTGCATTGCTGCGGTGGGCTTGGGCAAGGCCTAGACTATTTGGTGCATGGTCTACGGCCTTTAGCCATGCACCCAATAGTCTAGGCCTTGCCCACACCCATTGCAATGTAATGCAGCCATGCATGGCAACATGTGACCAGGTACTACACTCCACACACGTACCACAGCCACCAGTACTGCTACCCAATCTCCACACCGTTATACAGTTATGCATGGAAACATGCAACAGTTAGCAGAATCTACAAACATAACAGCCTCCGGCACCCCTACCCAATTTCATTCACATAGTATGGTGTTACTGCCAACCAAACCAAAAAAATGTTCGCAACCATGGCCCAACTCCCAGCACTCTATTCAGTGCACAAAACCAATACTTCATAGTGCAGTACAGTAGTCAGCACTCTGCACAATGGCCACTACCCAATCCTATGAAATATGCAGTTTACACCTATCCACTTCTATGCACACACTATTTCTATTTTGCACCCAGTTCACACACTGCAGTATCCAAGCACATACTTTTTCTCCTCCTCTCCCCTGCTGACCGCCTGGCTGAAACTGTACTGGTTACCTGGCCACTCTCTGACCTCAGGCCCAGATCCCTTTCCCGCCAGTCACACACACCTGCACTCCCTGCCTGGCAACCCCCGCACCTGGGACTGTTCCTGTATCTCTACACACCACCACCACCACTTGACACCCGATTCCTGCACTTCTGCACTTGCCACCTGCTGGCTGTTACTTTGTGATTACTTTTCCCTGGTACTGCACTGTCCCTTTCCCCTCCCCCCATCCCATGCACTTGCGATCTGAATGACACCTGGCCTAGTAGGATCGTTTTCTGTCCTCCCTTTGTTCCCCCTCCCTTGCATTGTTGCGCATTGAAACACTTGTGTATAGGCGCGTTATAAATCCCATATCATACACCTCAACCCTACCCTCTTCTATCCTGACAGTAGGTCAACACTGCACCCAGTGCGCACACTGCAGAACTGTTCACTCCATTAGCTGCAGCCATGGAGTGAACACTGTAGGATGTGCTAACAATCACCACACCCATGGAATCAACAATGTATGCAATGCTGATGAACCATACACACAAGGCAAAAATGTGAAACCTAATTGCAACCACGGCACATAGTTGTTAGTGCAAGGCCTCCATCCGTGCATCGAATGGGCTACGGGTTTACTACATGCAGCACAGCACACGCTATCTTGCAAAATTAATTTCATATACAATGCACTCCCCTTTTGCAATTCAGCTCCCACGAGTCACCACGGTAAGAGGTCGCCGCACCAGGTCGGCTGTGCACAGACCTTCAAATTGGCACGGTACGCACGGATACTGCAGGCACACCAACGTCTTCTTCCACCTATTGACATATCTCAGATGAACCACTTCTCACTCCCCTACCCTTTCCATCCCTTCTTCCCACCACCACATGGCATAATGTATGTTTTGCAATGCACTCCCCTTCTGCAATCGAGCTGCCACCATTCACCACAGTAAGAGGTCACGGCACGAGCCATCGTGCCCTAATGAAGGCTGCCTGCATTCACCACACATGGTAGTCCCCTGTGCAGGGACTGTCAAATTGGTGCAGTACGCACAGATACTACAGGCACACCACCATCTTCGTCCACCTAATAATCACATATCTCAGATGAACCACTTCTCACTCCCCCACCCTTTCCATCCCTTCTTCCCACCACCACATGGCGTAGAGTATGTTTGTCAGTCCCTTTCGGCGCCGCACTGTCCTCCGATACACCATGGCGGCGTTTCCCCAAAAACTTTAACGCACAGCACGCTTCCCTCCAGCCAACCACCGGCCGTATCCAATGTTTGCCGACATCACAGCGTACTACAAGCCAATGAGACATTTGTCCGCGGAGCGAACAGGGAAATGGGTCCGCAGAGCGGAGCCAGATATCACTAATTCTTTGAGACGTACATTTCAGTTCTTTGCAACAAAAGTACTGGTCGGATTTCCACCAAACACACAAAAGCACGCTTTCGGAACCAAGCCCCCGCTCGTGCCGCAAATTTGGTTAAAATCCATCCAGCCATTTGGGCTGTAGCCGTGCTCAAAGTTTTTGCCCATTCAATCTATGGAAAGAAATTATGTTGGGACCCCCCCCTATAACTTTGCCCCTCCTGCACAAAATCTCACCAAACTTGCTGAAGAAATTCAAAGCGGGCCATATACTTTTCTTGCAAAGAATGGCGAGGATTCCTCCGGGGGGAGCTAAATTATAAGCCTCCCAAAAAGTGGTCTTCCTATGGGTTTAGCAACTTAATCATAATTACACAGGCCGTGAGCAATTTTTTATATATATATATATCAAGTCGAATATGGAATGAAGGGAAGCACCAGGCAATGTTGTCTGCATTTTGTAGTGTTTGAGGAGGGACAGTTATGGTGAAAGATGTGTGTGCGATGGGGTCGGAGAATGTGAGGGGCGGCTTGCTTTAGGCTATCATGGGTGCAAGGTGTCACCTTTGAAGCAGTCTCTTACCTTTCCATGTATGGGTGTGCAACAGAATGGGTAGTGAGTGTGGGGCGCAACCGTGCTCTGGGTGTTCCCCCAAAGGGTTCCCCTTCATCACTCACTTGGGGGTTGGGGTGCTGACACAACAAGTGGACACGTATTAGACACCTACACTAAACCAGGTGACGTGCATAGTAACTGTTCAGCGTGTCAATCTTTATTTGACAGAAAGAGAGACTCCCTTGGAGTATGGCAAATCCACTCAGACCGTAGGTGTGATCATTACTCAAAACACGGGACTGCAGCCTATCTCCTCTTCCTTTCCAGCTGGTCTGGGGTGGAGGGCAGATCCAGTAGTAGTCTGCCTTAGCCTTGAGGCTACACTTTTCCACATGCTGACGGTTAGTGTGTGATGGGGAAAACGTATTATCATGCACCGTCCCCCACACCTCCAAAACGTTAACGTAAATACAAGATAAGGGAGCTCACTTAAATGATTTTAGGCCTTTTCTCCTGACCTGCGTTCAATAGGCCTGAAAACTAGCAACACACTATTACAAGTAGAATAGGGACCAGTGTCTTATTATGTTGATGTTAGAATATAAACGGGTTCAAACACTATAGGTAGTTGTGCCACATTGAGGGAGTTCGTTGCAGCATACAATGGGAAGATCACTGAGAAATATAGGGTGCTGAATACAGTGAGAAGATTACTAAAAGATACATACACAAAGAGACAGTATTCCTGATGAACCATCAATGTAACACTGAGCAAAGGCCCAGCCATAATGCAGCAAAGGCCTTATGTGGAATGGCCCAACCTGCTATTTTAGAGCCACCGCACCGCAGTGCTTTGATTTGTTCAACTTCATGGAAAGCCCTTTCTCGCCTGACAGTATAAGGCAGCCAAGGTTATAGTGGAACCGAGCACTAGATAGTGCTTGACGCAGCATCAAAGATATTGTTCCCATGGCACAAGAACAGATATGTAGAAATTATCTTTGGCCCAAACAGTAATTGAATAAACAGACAGAACCTTGATCGCCAGATGTATGATGCCCCAAGATGAAATATTGTTGAAGCACCTAATTAAGTTGTAAACACAGTGCCCCCTATGGCCAAGTAGTGCCACTACACTCTGTATTAAATATAGTAAAATAAAAAGGAAATATCCCTGGCAGACAGAGCCCCATAAAGATTGTTGTTCATTCCGTGACCCAATTAAAAGATTATGTGCCTTTGTTGGCAGAAAGTATCGAGGCCACAGCTGAAAACAAGAACATTCAAGGTTAGGGAAGCAGCATGGGACAAATGAGGCCCTGGCATGTGAAATGAGATGGGAGTATCCTTTTGTTCATGGAAACAGGGGTTTGATCTCTCTAGTTCCAACAACATTAAATTCAATAATACTTGGACCGTCTAGGATAGTTGCAACTTTGATGCCATCCAATGGCAGAGAAGTATTCTTATCACTGTCAGTATGAAGTGTGCCAAACAGCCAGATCGTGTGGTAGTGATGCTATTGTAATGACGACTATGTTTGAGGGGTTGGGCCTGGGGGGGTTGTAGATAATAGACTAGCCAATGATAGAGGCCAATACACAGGGATCTACAGGTGTTGTGATTAGTGTAGCCAATTATGTTAGAAAATGTCATGTGTTCCGTTTTGTAACTATGCAAATTGTGCGGTTTCGCACTTTATAATCCTGAGCCCGATGTGGGCTCATTGAGGTTTTTGTATTTTGCTTGATTCCCGGCCGTCACTTTGTTAATAAAGTGAATAAAGCTTGCTTTTCTTGCATCTGGTGTACTTCCTTATTTTTGTTAATGGACTGGTTTTGTGGGCATTAATACAAGAGCCACCTCTCTCGATAAGCGGCATACAGGTCTGTTTACCTCCCTAAAATTCGACAAATGCTCCCAACAAAATTGGACAGATAGGCAGGTGTCTACGTTGCGGTTTTGTGTTCATATCAGAGGCATCACCACATGCCACAAGTAGGAGGTCTACGATTTTGTTATCTGATCTGCAGAGGGTTTAGGGAGTAAAAAGTATTTTCAATACCTTTAACGTTGCCATTTATGGTCATTACTGAGCACAAAGAACGTGTTAAAACAAAAAAACTATAATTTTAACATCTAAATGTATTTTTAACTGCCCAGAAATAGCCTAGTTGAAAAGCTGAACTTTTTTATTCCCTCGAAAAATCCTTTTACTCACAACTTTCAAAATGATAAAGTAAAATTGTTCCACCAAAAATCTTTTCTGGAGCCCCGATTAGACTGACCATATATGCCGGTGGCGTTTCCCTGTGCAAAATCTGTAAAGAAAACTTGACGACCTCATTTGTAATTCCCGTCAGGATTGCACTTTGTGGAGGCTTTTTAAGTATGTGTTGGCTTTCATTGTGTTCCTATTCCTGGCATCTAAAAGGCGTACAATAAATTATATGGCTGTGAGAAACTGCTTAAAGCAAGAAATCTAACTGGAGGGAGCTGAAGCTATTGGGGAGCTTTGCAGCTGGTGCTATTATGTGCAAATCGCTGAGCAACAAATGCGTTTCTGGAGTCTAATCTACTTCCGCCAGTTAGTGACAGGTGGACATTACTGCTGAAGCAGGGGAACCTGCTGGGCTGGATTTTCGTATCCTGTGCATATCGTGGGCGCTGTTTTGCTTGGCTCCGCAGAACAGGAGTATGAACCATAGATTATGGGCGCAACTGGAGTATAATCCCGGGTTACCGTCCAAAATGGGATCCTGTGCGCACTTTAAATCGCGCCGGCATGCTTCAAAGGACATAGAAGTGAGGGCTACAAAGAGAAGGTCACCGAGTATAACAAGGACATACCTTCAGTGCAGAGCTTTTCTTCAAATCATTTGTGCACTTTCTAGAACAGGAAAGTTAGTATGGATGATTTACAGGTCTTGTGTGTATGTATTTAACGCAGTTTGTAACCATATCACTAAAGGAGGCATCTTGGCACAGATCTTGCTGCTGAATTTCAATTGACTCGTAATAGAACGATAGATTTAGCGGAGTGGGGTGGCGGATACAGAGAGCAGTGTTACTTTGGTTTGCTACAGCCCAGTTTGGCGATAGCCTTCTGATAGCTCAAATGAATTTGATATGCAGTTTAGTGTTTGGCTTGATTCGAAGTGCCCTCAATGTTGGTAAAAATAAGTGAAACAGACGGAGGTGAAGTGATTTTCCAAAGATCGCCTTTTAATGCTTGCATTAAATGCAATATCCTTATTCCAGAGCCAATGCCATAACCATGCTTTATCTGGTGGCACAAGGTGACAGACATTTAATCACCAAGTGATCTGTCCATAAAGGTGGCAATGGTTTGAAATAATTGCAATCTGGCAATTGTTCATGACCCAAGATGGGATCTTACTCCAATTCGACTGGCAGCTAGCCACTTCATCAAACACACACTCACTGTTGGCTCTACCGATCACTCTTGGCTTAGAGAACACTGATTGAACGAGACTCGTGTGCCAAACTGCATTTCACCCCTCCAGAGCCCTATTGCTTAACAATGTGGGAAAGCTTGCAATTCTGCCACATCGGTTCTAAAACTCCAGGGACGGGTTAATGCACAGTGGTTGATAGTGTGGGGGTCACTGCTGCATACGTCTGGCCTATTCTGGGGTCAGGGGGTTATCATTGATCAATGTCTCACCTTTCACTGACGAGTAACATATGCACATTCCCAGATCACTCACGTCTACTTTGTCGTGAAGATGCTCTTTTACCAATGCAGCACTATTTGAAGTAGTGAACTTTCACCATTCACATTTAAAACGTTAATACGGAGTTAGTTTACAGGATGCGAAGGTCAATTCAGATTGCTTATACATTGCAAAGATGCAGGCAAAGCTATCTGAGAAGCAGCACAGCGACACACTGGGGTGCTCAATGCCGTGCAGGAAAAAAGTGGCAGTAATTCCCTGCACCGCAATACTCCGAGTTTGGCCCTAGAATTAATGATTTACCTCCAGCATCATGCTGGAGGTAAACCCTCCCACTTTCCGGCAGGACAATCGGTGGAACCACTGCCTCTCCAACATTACAATTTATCTCCTCCAGCTACTCTCCACTCTCACAATCGCAATGCCACACGCTCACAAATGCTTGCCATGCCAAAGTGCTACAAATCCTCTCAATATTGCCCACATATACACTCGTTACCAAGCCATCTCCAGCACTTGACCTGTCTTGCAACTTAATTCTTATTAATGCTGCTGACATTGCCCACCTCGTCACCACATATGAACTCAAGGTTATTTTGATCACACAATTGTGGCTCTCCCCACCTCAACCCATGTCTTTGACATCTTCATTCCAAGTGGATAACGCATCAAACATGCTGAATGTATGGTGAAGGAAGATTGAGGCATGTCGGATATCCAAATATCAGACAGGAACTGTACCTTACTCAGCCACACAGCCAATGAACTCTTAGGAGCTTATCTTGTGCCACCTTCCACTGTTGCATAAACAGACTGCTGCATTGCATCTGATCTACACGTGTGGGTCAATCTGCAATGACATTTTCAACCTCGGCATCAGACGCTCTCCACCACCTCATGGATTCCCCAAGTACTAAACCCCACCCACATCAAAGGAAACGTACTCAAGGTAGTCTTCTCAGCATTTCCCTGATGCAATGTCTTGACCCGATCTCTGTTGACTGGACAGACCACACTGCCATCCTTCTCCTTTCATACACCCTCTTGTCCAACAAGTGACAGCATAAGCTCACCATGTCCTTAAGGACTTCGCCTTGAAAATGCTGCAACACGAACTAGCAACTCTAACCAACCCTACCACCCCCAAAGTCAACTTTCAACTCGCACTCAACCATAAAGGAATTGGTTGATTTGCATGCCCCCTTGAAACTACAATGTATTGGGGTTAAATCCACTGCCCTTGGTACACTGAAAAACAAACCCAAAATAAGCAAACCACCCAGGCAGTGGAAAGACTAGTTTAAAATGAGGAGGGAAAAAGACCTCCTCACCGTCCAAATCTCAAGCAAAACCAGCTGAACAAAGCCAAATCTGCACATTACTCATTAACTTTCTCTGCAGCTGCCAAGAGGAGTTGAGCTTTCTTCGCAGCAGTCAAACACTGCTCAATCTAATAATCCCGAGTATACATAAACATACAAAGCCGTTTACTTTTTCATCAACATGATAGATAACCTACAAGAACTAGATGCCTCAAAATCTGTTGCCCCCCTCCATTCTTGTGCCAACATTGCATAATACAAAACTAGACTGCGTAACTAATGCATGGAGTTCGTCACCTCTCCCCAAGGGGGAGCCACTCCCTTTTGGACTAGTGAGGTGAGACTGCTATGCTTAACACCCTGCGAGGGATAGGGTAACTTGCATCCCTCTGGAGGGTACTCCCCTTTATGGGGTCATAATACCCCAGAAAGGAACTTAAGTTTTCATTCCTCCCCCCAGACACCAACACATTTATGGGGTTTGTAGGAACTAAGGTGTATAAAAATACTGTGACCCCTTCAATGTCTGGCTCTGCTTTTTACCCACACGCCACACAGTCCTTGTGGGAAACAGCAGAAAGTTGGGGAGAACAGCATTTTGGAGGAATGTCATCTAAAGGAGCAATCAGGATGGAGAATCCGCAAAACCTGTGGAATTCAAGAATGGCTCAGCACACACGAGAAGTGTGGCCCACAGGAGTGAAAGACCGCCAGACGAGATGTCCTGGGCCACAGTGTTGACTTGGTGAGTGCAGAAAAGACCTGGGGATGCTCACCCAGAACCATCTGACACTGCAACGCGAGGAGGAGCAGCGAACCTTGGCCGACCAAGGACATGCCCAGAGGAAGAGATGCCCACGGTTATCACACAGAGAAATGGCAAAAAGGTAGGCCGCCAACTGAAGCGGAGTCCAGTTGAGCTGTCGCGTAAGTGGCTCAGCGGAAGAGGAAAGCCAGCCTGTCTGCATAAGCCAACTGAGTCGCACCACACATCACAAGCAGGTACAAGGTGGCTCCAGCAGCACAGGAGGTGGGCAGCATGGCCAGAGAGAGAAAGACAGAGCCAAGGTCTGGAGCAGCGAAAGGACAGATAAACCTCAAGGAGGGGACGAGAACATACACCCTGGAGTGGGGAGAGATCAAAGAACCCCCAGATTGGTGAAAGAACCAAGAAACCCCAGGATGGGGAGAAAGACAGGGGAGGCCCCGGAGTGGGGAGAATACAGAGAAGCCCCAGAATTGTGAGAGAGACAGTGGAAAGCCATGGAGTTGGAAAAACACAGTGAACACCAAGAAGGAGGGTGCGGGGAGAGAAGGAGACAAGCCCCATGGTAGAGAAAGTAAACAAGAGTGTGGCAAGCCCTGGAATGTTATGTTATTAATATTTATAGAGTGCTGGTTCGCCCAAAAGCATCCTGGTGCTAAACCAGTGGAGGGACAGCAGTTTTAACAAGCCTAGTACAATAGAGTCTTCAGAGAAGGAC
Source organism: Ambystoma mexicanum (assembly GCF_040938575.1). Taxonomy (NCBI): domain Eukaryota; kingdom Metazoa; phylum Chordata; class Amphibia; order Caudata; family Ambystomatidae; genus Ambystoma; species Ambystoma mexicanum. The sequence continues at coordinate 559,234,142 of NC_090931.1, forward strand.
GCAAGGTGAGATGATCAGAAATGGCTCGCTGAGAATAAGGGAGAGCATTCCACGCCTTAGCAGCAGCCACTGAAAAAGCTTGACCACCCATACGGGAAAGTCTGACCTGAGGGGGACAAACCAATAAGGCAGACAGAGCGAAGGAACAGAGAAGGAACTTAAGTCGGAAACTTAGCCTGGAGATATTCTGCCCTAAATGTGTAGAAAGCACGGTGGACGATGTACACGGATTTAATGAGAATACGCTTCTCAATAGGCAGCCAATGAAGCTGTTTGAGCAGGGGAGACATAAGCGCTCCAAACGGGGGTTGAAGAATAGACCTGGCAGCAGCATTCTGGAGCATCTGAAAACGATTTATAAGGTAGCGTGGTTGTTTAAAGTAAAGTGAATTTCAGTAGTCAACACTAAGAACGAGAGTTGCCACCACTGGAGCTTGGAATTGCGCTGGGATTAAAGGAAGAACTTTCTGCAGGATTCTCAATTTAAAATGACCAGCCTTACAGACAACCGCAACCTGTTATTCCATCGAAAGAGATGAAGTCATTTTTATTCCCAAATTCTTTACGGAAGCAGACGGCAGAGGAAGGGACCAAGAAAAATTTGTCAAAACTCAGCCGTCCAGAAAGAAAGAGGACTGGAGATTCCGACAACAGGAACCTTTGCTTTGTTGTTTAATGTTAGCCAATTTGCTGCCATCCAGGAGCTCAGGTCCTCAAGGCAACTCCTTAGCCGTGCCGCAGTATGTGATCAAGTGAGATCCAGACGAACCAGGATCTGCGTGTCGTCAGCATGGGAGTAGTACCTGAACCCATGAGATAGAATAAGGCGGAGAGGTGGCCAAATGTAAATATTAAATAATATTGTTGACAGCGCGGATCCCTGTGGGACCCCACACAACAACAGCACCAATTTAGAGTGGAAGGGAGAAAGAGAAACCGACTGGGAGCGATCGGCCAGGAAGGTAGAGAACCAGACCAAAACCTGGCCAGAAAGACCAGCTGCAGATAGCCGAGAGATAAGGGTGGGATATTTTCGCGGATTGTCTCATTCTTAGTGTGAAAGAAAGAGGAGAGTGAATCACAAAGGTCCTGAGAAGGCACCACCTAAGGGCCAACCTTTGTTGGAGAGGAAAGAGTTTGAACCAGATCCTTTGGTTGATTGACAGCATTTTCCACTTTCTGATTAAAAAAAAGATTTATTCGCAGATATAATCACTCTCTGATAGGCTAACAAAGTACGGCGGAAAGCGGCTTTATCTTCAATAGAATCGTTTTCTCGTCACTTCCTCTCAGCTTTTCTACATAACAGTTTAACAGTCCTAAGTTAATCAGAGAACCAGGGCTCAGAAGGATTACGTTTTTGTTTGCCAAGCCGAAGGGGAGCGAACAGGTTAGCAGCTATGGTGAAGGAGGCGTACAGTGTCGTCAAGGAACAGGGGACCTCTTGATCACACTGAGAACGAAAGGAGGCCACTAGCTCATGATTAGAACCCCTATGCCAGCTACGTTTAGGAACAGCAAGTTTAACCGTAGGAAGAATGAGATCCAGCTGAAATAAGGAAAATGGAAGCAGAAAGTGGTCAGACCACACTAATGGACTAGGAGGAGAGACAATAGTGGACAGACTGGGGGCACAGACAAAGTCCAAGATATTTCCCAGCCGATGGGTAGGCTCGGAGATCAACTGAGGAAGACCAAGGTCAGACATCAGGGCCGAAAAATATGCTACCTGACATGCATTTGTTGTATTACCAGAGAGATTAAACTCTCCCACAATCAACAAAATTTGAGTATTTAATCTGAAGCTCCAACGCAAAAGCAAGAACATCAACACAAAAAGGGCGAACCGCACCAGGGGGTCTATAAACTACCAGAATGGTTAACATCGAAGTGGTAGATAAGGAAATACGAGCCAAGAAACACACCATTTAGAGAGAGTGCTCTGGCACAGTACAAGACATTTTGTATTTAGCCTTATGCATAATGGCTACTCTGCCACCGGATGAACTGAGATTCGATTAACATGAACAAACTCATAGTTGGGGGGAAGAGCCTGAACAATAGAGGGCCCGATGTCTCACCCAGCCAGGTCTTGGTCAGGAACAGGCGACCCGGCATGGAATTTGCAACCAGGTCATGACACTCCATGGCGTGAGCCACCAACGAACGAGTATTAAGCAACCTACAATGGAGACCCATTGCCGAGATACCTTTGGCAGCTTTAGGTGATCTATCAAAGCCCACTAATGAGGGAGATGAAGGACAGACCGCGCGTGTCTAAGTGTAAATAACAGGAAGCCAGGCACCTTCCTGCCGCTGCAAGCAGCTGTTACAAGGAAAATAAAACAATAATCCTAGGAGTGTGCCCAGTGCGGGAGTGGGGAGAGAGACTGAGAAAAACTCTGGTGTGGCGAGAGAAACGAGATAACGGAGTGGGTATAAAGAAACCGAAAGGACCCAGAGTGAAAGAAAGCAAAACAGAGGCTAGACTCGCCTAAGGGAGAAAGACTGAGAAGCACCATTCGAAACAAAAACCAAAACAGACCTGGTTGGAGCCCAGGACAGCATCCTGCAGTATACACAAATGTGTGTGGGACTGTAGGTAAGGTCTATGAAAAAGAGACACGGTTGGAGGCCAGAAGCCAGCATTCATCCCTTTCATTGGGCAGGGCCCAAAGTAGGTCTTGGATGTTTTAACAAAGTTACTCACTGTGGTGACTACCTTACTCTTAGTCCATAGTCCCCTTTCCTCCATACTTGTGGGACATTCCGTTCTCCGGGACGGGACCGGAGCACTTTTGTAAAAAAGCATCAAAAAGGGTTTGATTTTGTCCTTTTATTGCAGGGCCACTGCACGTGGCCACAACCCCGCCCTCCTGAGCTCCGCCCCGTGCATTTCCTTTCAGTCCTTTTCCATCGCCAGGTCTGAGACCTTTTAAGCAATAATAGAGGATACTTTTTAGAGGGGACAGCGGGCGGGTGTATGGAGGAAAGGGGACTATGGACTAGGAGTAAGGTAGTCACTACGGTGAGTAACTTTGTTAAACTCCTCGGTCCCGTCCCCTTTCCTCCATACTTGTGGGAGATTCCCAAGCACACATCACAGGTAGTACGGTTGGTTGGAAAACCCCTTTACTGGAATAAGTTCTTAAGAACAGCCTGGCCAAATTGGGCATCAGTCCTGGAGGGTGTCCAGTCAAAGGGTCGACTACAAAGGATCGAATGAATGGTTAAAGGATCGATGCAATTGGGGCGAAAATAAAACGGATTGAATTTATTTTAATTATAATTTTTTGGGGGTTTTCGTTTAGGTAAAAAAAGTGTTTTTTACCACAAAAACGGGGATCGGGGGACTCCCTCCCCCCCAAAAAGATAAAAAAAACGTTTTTTTTTATCCTTTTGTTTTCGGCCCTATTGCATCGATCCTTTGATCATTCGATCCTTTGTAGTCAACCCTTTGACCTATAACCGTCCTGGAGCTCAGGTCTAAGCAGTAATGCTTACAAAAAGCTGATGGGGAAGCCCATGTAGCCGCCTAGGCGATGGACTCCAAGGGGACAATTTTGGAAGACAACAGCAGCCGCTTTGCCACATACAAGATGAGCATGGATGCCTTTCAGAGGCTGAAGGCCTTGAATGCTATATGCTTCTGAAATACATGAGGCAATCCATTGGGAGATAGTTGCTTTGGAAGCTCGTTTCCCTTTTGGGTCCGAATGTGACAGTTGTGAGGAGCTTCTGATTTCACTCGTTCTATCGAGGTAAAATTTCAGGACTCGCCTGATGTCCAAATTGTGTAAAACTCTCTCGGCATCCGATGCCGGGTTAGAAAAGAAGACAGGTAAGGAGATCGATTGGTTTAAATGAAAATCGTTAACCACCTTAGGCAGGAAGGAAGGGTGAGTGCGAAGCCCAACCCTATCCTTGTGGAAAGTGAGGAACAGATATTCCACGGAAAGAGCATGGAGCTCACTTACTCACCTCACCGATTTTACAGCGATCTGAAAGGAAACCTTCCAAGAAAGGTATTTAAGATTGGTAGTGGCCATGGGTGCAAATGGCTTATGGCATAACGCGGAGAGGACCACATTCAAATCCCATTTAGGATGAGGGGTGCGCACCGGCGGAAAGAGATGAAGACCCACAAAATGTATTTTAATGACCGGATTAGTCAATGAAAAAGAACAGCTGTCGTGGACAGGTAGGCCGCAATGGCAGATAAGTTCTGCAAGACAGAACATGAATGCTCGAAGCTGCGAAGTCAGACACAAAGGATAGAACAGTGTCAATCGTAGCGTGCCTGGGGTCAAGTTGTTTAGCTAAGCACCAGTGGCAAAAACAGGGCCGTTTGCTCCTATATTGAGCCCTCGCAGAATGCGCATATTGTCCTCCGACAGATTATACTGCGCTAATGATCTGAATTCAGGCACCAGGCAGCCAAGCTGAATGATTGTGGAGAGGGGTACCATAGCTGGTGATCGCTCTGGTGAAGGTGGTCGGGAATCAGCGGCAATCGACAGGTGCTGAAGTCCCGAAAACCAGAATCTGTCTGGCCACCAAGGAGCTATGAACAGGAGAGTGCAGTTCGATGCACTACTGAGCTTGTAGAGTGACCGATGAATCAGGGGCAATGGAGGAAAAGCATAAGCCTTCATGTTGTGCCACAGGATCTCGAAGGCGTCTCCCAAGGTGGACACGTCGAGGCCGTCCCTGGATGATAAAGAGGCAGTTTCACGTTTGTAGAAGTCGCAAATAGGCCCACTTCATGGAGTGCCCCATTGGCGAAAAATTTAGGAGAGGACATCGCTGTTCATTTCCCACTTGTAACTGGCCACCGACTGACGGCACAATGAGTCTGCAGTTACATTGATGTGAAACGGGATGTGTACAGCCTGGAGCCAGACCTTGTGCTGGATGGCCCAGTCCCAAATTTGCATGGCTAGGTCTACAAGGAGAGGTGACCTGGTGCCACCCTGCTTGTTGATGTAAAACATCGCCACAGAACAGTCTGTGCGTACATGGACTACCTTGTTGGTGATGGATGGTTGAAAAGCTTTGCGTGCCAGGAACATAGCCAGGAGTTCCATATAATTGATATGGAACAGCCTGTCCTGAGGTGAAGGAGGCGTCCAGTGTCGTCAAGGAACAGGGGACCTCTTGATCACACTGAGAACGAAAGGAGGCCACTAGCTCATGATTAGAACCCCTATGCCAGCTACGTTTAGGAACGAATACCTCGAGGTGAGATAGGGTCGCTCCCCATCCCAGAAAGGAGGAGTCCGTGGTCACTGTCAACAAGGCAGGGCTCCTGGAAGGAGGTCCCCACTGAAAGGTTGTTGGTTGAAAACCACCATGGTAGATCTGCCGTCATGCAGGATGGAACTGGGATTATCTTGGAATTCGGGTCAGTTGCCCGAGACCAGCAGCTCCGAAGAGCTAGCGGAGTACGCCTCATCTTCAGACGTGCAAGAGGTTGATCTAGCAGGCAAGAGGCCATGAGACCCAGATGTCTTTGGAACTACCAGGCTGTCATGTGCAAGGACTGGAGGAAGAGCCGACTCGTGGATGATAGGTCTGCAATCCTGTCCGCCATTAGGAACACCTTCGTACTGACCGTATTCCAACAGAAAACCAGGAAAATCGGGTCTTGTGAGACCGTCAGACAATTTCCGCCAATTCATTGATAGCCCAAGATGGAACAGGAGCTGAAGGAGAAACTGAAGATTGGTCAAGGCCGTCTGTGGTCAAGGACTGCGCAGGAGCCAATCGTCCAAATATCGATATATATGAATCCCCTGCAGCCTGAGGAAAGCTGTGATGACTGATATCTTCGTACAGAGAGACACAGCGCCGAGCTGAGACCAAAAGCGAGCACACAGAACTGGAAGTGTTTCTCTCCCAGGGAGAACCGCAGATATTTCCGATGTGGGCTCCAAATCAGAATGTGCATGAAGGCGTCCTGGAGCTCTACTACGCTGAGCAAATCGCCTTTCGAAGAAAGGACTTTGTTTGGCAAGGTGTGATCATCTTGAATTTTTCTTTGGGAAGAGAGAGGTTTAACTGTAAAGATCAAGGATAGTGCACCGGCCAGCCTTGTTGGGTTTGGGCACTGAACGGACGGGAGTAGTAGCCCTCCCCTTGCTCCCCGAGGGGAACAGGCTCCACAGCTCTGAGGTCTAGTATCTGTACCTCGTCTCTGAGAGAAGGTGACCCAGTCTGCTGGAAGGGAGGTGTGAAGCATGGGGGAGGGGCAAGCGGAAGCCCGCCCGAGCGATCGACAAAACCCATCAGTCTTCGGTGATGGTCTGCCATGCCTCTAGATGAGATGAAATTCGCCCCCCCCCCGGAGTCTCTTGCGACTGACAAAAGAGATCATTTGGATGATTTGTTGGCAGGGAGACTACCTGTCCATGAAGAGGAGGCTGCTGTGCGAGAGAAAAACCGGCCACCTTGCCAGGGCCCTCCAACTGGAGCTTCAGATCGGCGCACACAGCGATCCTGAAACCCCCTGAACCCAGAGAAGGACAGAGTTTGGGACCCTGACCTCTGTGTATAAGGGGCTTTAGCTGGAGCTTTCGCCAGGAACGATAAAGACTTGGCGGTCTGAGTACTCGCTTTAGTCTTTGTGAGTTCCTCATCTGTGGAGGAATGGAACAACTCCTTACCATCAAAGGGAAGGTCCAGCACTTTGTCCTGCACTTCCTTTGAGAATTCCGTCGCATGGAGCCACGCTTGGCCGGAAACGTCAACCCCGACCATAAGGCCCCGAGCAGAGGTATCTATGTGGTAAACCGCAGCTTCCAGTAGATCCTGTGCAAAACACTCTGGCGTCCGACAAACCAGCTTTGAAATCTTCTAGCCTATCTGCAGGTAAACATTAGTGGAAATCAGCTGGCTCCCTCCACAGCCTGACATTGGGCGCTGCCAGGATGAGTTTGGTGTTAGCCTGACGAAGTTGGAGCGCCAAATTGGAAAAGACTTTCTTGCCAATGGCATCGACAATTTTGTCCTTCTTGGAGAGGATTTGGGCCTTTGCAGTGGAGGATGTAGAGGTGGGTTTGGACTGGAGGGTGGCTGCTGCCACCACCTTTGACTATGGGAGCAGACAAGCAGACAAGGTTATATCTTCCCAGGTGTGAAGCTTATATCGAACGTCAATCCTCTTGTTGAGATGCAGCCCAGTGTGGGGTTTCTCCCAGACTTTGCGGGCCTCACCCAAGAAGTCCTTCCGGAGGAACAGGCCGGTGCGCTCCTGTGGTAACTGAGTAAAGGCTGCAGAAAGCACCCCTTCCTGTGAAGCGGGGGCCTCGGCATTGGAATATCAAGCAAAGCCATCATATTCAGCACCCGGTTATGAAATGCTCTGATAGAGCGGGGCTGTTCATCGCTGTCCTGTTCAGCCCCAAAAAGGAATCACCCCAGCACCAGTCGTAGTGAAGCTTGAGGTTAGAAGGGTAGACAAAATGGCCGTCGTGGACCGTGGAGGTTGAACCGCCATTTTGTCAACACCTCAGGTGAACTGCGTCAAAGCCAAAGGTGAGGCAACTGTCTCCTCAGGAGAGTCAGGGGTTTTAAGTGATATTTTAGCCTTGAAACAAGGATCCTAGGCCGAGCCGGTACTGGCAGGTCTAGGGTGTTTAATGGACATCCCAGGAACTGCCCCAAAATTATCATCCAATGAAGGAACCTCGGCAGAGCCGGTACTCTATGGCCTGAGGTTTATGACCGCCTTCTTTGCCACTCGAGAGAGAGATGGTATCATCACCACCACCCTGAGCATGGGAAGGTTGAGGAATGTACCTCTCCGACAGGACTCTCAAAGAGCGTCCCTAAACTCTGGCGGTATTGGATTTAGCCCAAGAAGGGGAACCTCGGGGTGGAACCGGGGACGTATAGCTTCCTCAAGAAGGGCCTTGAGACATAACTTGTTGTGGAAAGCTCCAGAAATGGAGACCTCAGGGCGAACCCCGGTATCCAGAGCCACAGAAGAACTGGGCTGAACTTTAGCCCCCAAATGGGGAACCTCGTAACAATGTCCGGTTTGACAGGCCCACTGCAGGAAACCTCGGAGGAACCTTTGTTGTGCCTATTAGGCCCTTTCCAGGGCACCTCAGGGATGCCCCTGGTAACAAAGCTACTCGAGCCTATCCTGGTCCTGGAACACCCCGGGAACGAGTCCCCTGGCTGAGGCACCCTAAAAAGAAAAGAACTTACCAGGCATTTCTTCTTTTTGTCAATGAAGAGCTGGAAATGCGGTGGAGGAACGCGTTGAAACACCTCCTCCCACCGAAGAAGACAGCGTTAGAGTGCCCAGATGGAGAGGGAATCACAATAAAAACAAGAGTCTCAACGATGTTCCAGGCCTAGACACTCCAGCCAAAGAGTGGGGAACCGCCCTCGCGAAATGACATTTGCATAAAAACAGGACACGAATCTCAGACGCTCCGGCATAGACGGAGGACTAGATGACCGTGGAACCGGAGCAGGAAGGAAGGACAAAGGGAATAAAAGAAAAAATTCCTGGTGATGCTAGTGCGTCCAGCCCCGACCGCGCGGAGAAAAGGACTGAAGGGCGATGCGCGGGGTGGAGCTCAGGAGGGCAGGGTTACGGCCACGTGCGGTTGCCATGTGTAAAAATAAAAGGACAACAAAAATAAAATATGTTGATGCTTTTTTACCAAAGGGCCCTGTCCCAAAGGACGGAATGTCCCACAAATATGGAGGAAAGGGGACGGGACGTAGGAGTATATGTTTTCTATTGAGTAGTAGGGAGAGAAAGTAGGTTAGAACTGGATTTCTGGACAAAGGATATTATTTATATTTTGCCATCTTGACACCCTGACAAGCACCCTTTTTGACCTTCATTTGGTCCAAGGTAGTGCTTAGTATTACAGCTTTAGGGAAAGATTAGGTTCCGTCTCCTGATTCTGACTTACCACAACTGCCTTTATTCAATTCCACTCCCCCCCACCTCCTCAACGATTTAACTGGTAACATTGCATCTCATATCTATTGTATACAAAGATGACACCCTCCTGTTACCATCCTAAAGCAAATCAAGGGGGCAGCCTTCACCCTGTCCTCAAAATAGTACATTCCTTACTTTTACAAGGCACCCCCAACAACATGTCCAGCACTCTGTTGTGCTGGAGTAAATTTAATGAAGACAAAATACGATTTACAAAATAAAAACTAAACACGATGCGCTTGGATTGTACCTTTCTAGTGTTAAACTGGAATGAGACTGCTTTAAAAGCACATTTGTATCGTTTTCACTTCTGTAATGTGCACCTCCATTCAGAATATGTAGAAATCGATGTTGTTTCATTTTATAACAGATTTACCAAAAGCACTGTCATTTTCCAAGATAAATAGGCCCTTACTTGCATGTTATTTGACAATAAGGATGAAGTTAAACTGCGCACACTCTTGAAATTTTTCACAGACACCAAACTGGATTGTCAGTGCAGTAAATCATTTGGTTTTAAACAGACTTGCATTACACGTGGGAGTGGAAAAAAAGCTTTACAATTGGCACATGCATCTCAAACAAGGGTTGCTTTCAGTATCAGGAATACCTCCCCTCTCGAGCTCTTTGCCCCTCTAACTCCCTCAGGGTCTGTCGTTTTTCAAAGAAACAAGCTGGGGGTAAATCTCTGTCTTCGGCTGGGGCTTCCCTCTTGAACAGTCTTCCTGCCGCTCTGAAACTCAAGGAGAACAATTTCTGGTTCCGGAAGTACCTCATGACGTTCCTCTTTGCTTCTGCCTTTGCCCCTCGTCTCACCTGCTGATCTGTTCTCTCTCGGCACCGTGCACCTGGCCTACCCTCTGACTTTCGGGTCCAGGTACCTGCTCACTCTGTCACCCCCCCGCACTGTGTCCTGGCAATACCTTGCACTGGGGTCTGTAACCATATAGTTTCCCCCCCCCTGCACTTACCAGACACACCTTGTCTGTTGCCTTAATCCCAGCACTAGCCACTTGCTGGACGCACTACCACTGTTTGTTGCTTTTTATTATTTATTTGTTATGTATCTGTTTTTCCTTTGCTCAGCACTTTACACTTTTCCCTCTCCCATGCACTTGTGCGTTCTCATTGTCACTGGGCCTAGTAACATCTTTGTTTTTGTTCTCCCTTGTTGCCCTCCCTTGTCTTGTCATGCTCTGAAACACTTGCGTACGAGAGCGATACAAATAAAATATCAATAACAAAGTAACACAAATCTATTCTAAGAGTACATGTTGATGAAGCTTGGGAGGTTTTGGAAGCCATGAGTCAGACACCTGGAAGATCAGGGACTGCAAAACCATGTGCTTATCTCAATAATACCGAAGAAATACATCTAAAACATTCAGTTAAAATTGAATTTGTGATGCCCAGGGTATAGCTGGGAATTGGTCAGCTGATGGCAAGGCCTGTTTTCAAAATCTGAGCTTGTAAAAACTTAGTTATACTTAAACTTTGATCTTTGAACTTCTAGCTCAGTCATTAATTCACCATCTGTTTAGCCTAATGGATGGCATCATACCTCAGGGATCAAGTCAGCAGTTCAAGTACATAGCTAAGCTGAAATGTAAGCTCCATGAAAAAGGGAAGAAACAAATCTTATGATCAGTTTCAAATTGTGCTCCAATTTCAAAACACCTTTTCACTTATATCTTTGCAACAATCTAGTCTAAGGTGAAAGCAAAGACCATTCTAGATTCACTGGCCAAACCCACAATATAAGACTAAAATCAACATTGATCAATCATTAATAAAATTATATAATTGTAATAGTTTTGCCATTGTTGATGCCTCAAGTACATGCTCCATATACCTGAATTCAGTATGACTGCAGTTCTGAAAATCCCTATGCCAATAATGGGGAACATTCCCATCAAGATTTATGAACAACATATGGTTTTGGGTCTGAAATTTAACCAAACCATCCCTTTTCACATTTCACATTTCTAAATATGATGGACGCATCATATCAAGGGGTGTTTTTTGCTAGGAGTGTCAATTTAAGGGTCCCCAGTGGGAAAGCCCTACCAATCAAGTGATTCCAAATGACATGATTTGGAAAATAATTACACTCTATTTAAGCTCAAACCCATAGAAAGTAGGGAGATGGGACTGTGGAAGGCATGCAGACAGGGGTCTATGCCTGAATGGATCAGTGCTGAAGTGGGCTAAAGCCTTGGAATGACTGGGGTGGGGGGCATCCATGGACTTTAGACAAAAGGAAGCCTGAAGCATACTTTGCCCTTCAAGTAGGCTCGATTCCCTGAGACTGATTGTAAGCACAGATCAGTGGGCCTAGCTGACTGGGTGAGTGCTGCCTGAAGCTGCGAGATGCCATGCCAATTCTGCACCTTAAAAGAAAAACCCAGAAGTGAGTATAAAAGCCCCAATGCAAAAGATATTTCCTCAAGTATCCTTTATCAGAAGGCTCACTGAAGGGGGTGGCACAGGGTAGGAAGTCACTGAGGGACTGATTTAAACTAGAATGATAGTTTTTTTCTATACAAAGCGTGCATATTAAATTAAAGTTTGTGTTTTCACAGGTGTAGTCAGAGACTGAAGCTGTAAACTGGTATACAATGTTCCATAGCTCTACAGTGGATAATACATTTCAACCTGTGGAAACATGACTTATTAAAAAAGAGATATGCTGAGAAAACTCACATTATAGTGGGGCGAAGGAACAAGTTACTTACCTGTAACTGTTGTTCTCCAGCATGGGACTGGCATGGATTCACATGCTCATGAGAATATTCCCCGTCGTCAGGCTGGGCATCCTCGGTAAAGAAAAAATCAGTTTCGTTTCTGAACCGTCTTTCTACTAGTAACAAATCAATGGTCTCTGGGTCATACTGCCCCCAGCCAATGACTGCCCTCTACCTAAGCCCCTCCTCTGGCAGCCATCTTCAGATTTGGTAGCACGTAACGTGGCAGTAGGACCAAGTGAAGAGCCGCAGACGGGTAGGAGGGAGGGTTTGCATGTGAATCCATGCCAGACCCATGCTGGAGAACAACAGTTACAGGTAAGTAACTTGTTCCTTCTCCAGCATGGGGTCTGGCATGGATTCACATGCTCATGAATATAAGAATACATAGCAGTAAACACATGCACAACTACGGGAGGTCGCAAGGCTCAACATTAAGCAATACAACAACTCAACATTAAGCATCTCTTACCTCCTCACCAGGCTCACCTTAAGCGAACAGGTTGCGCAGCACTGCCTGGCCGACTCTGGACTCATCCCTGGAATCCCAGTCGATGCAGTAGAATCTCGTGAAGGTGTGTGTCGACCTGCAGATAGCAGCCCTGCAGATGTCGAGCAGGGGTACACCAGACAGGAACGCCATGGTAGCAGCGATCGCTGTGGTTGAATGGGCTCTCGGACGGCCGGTTTGCCAACGGTGACAGTGCATGATGCAGCCGGAAAGCCATCTGCAAATAGAAGCCTTCGAGAGGGCCTTCCCTTGGTTCACAGGTCCAAAGTTCACAAACAGCTGTGATGTCATCCGAAAACACTTCGGAGGCCCACGTAGAACTTTAGCGCTCTAGCCACATCCAGCGAGTGCAAAGTCCTTTCAGCCGGCGACGAAGGTGACGGGAAGAAAACAGGTAACACCAAGGGTTCGTTGAGATGGAAGTCCGATGGCACCTTGGGCATGAAGGAGGGGTGCATCATCAGCACCACCCTCGTATCATGAAAAGTCAAGTATGGAGGTTTACAGCAGAGGGCCTGGATCTTTCCCATTCGTCGTGCAGAGGTGATGGCCACAAGAAACGCTGTCTTCCATGACAGGAATTTCAACGCTGCCAAATGCAGAGGCTCGAATGGCGGCCCCATGAGCCTGGACAGCACCACATTGAGCTCCCACGCCGGGGCCGGAGCCTTCACCAGCGGGAATAAACGGAACAGTCCCTTCATAAACTCCTTCACCAGGCGATGGGACCAGAGAGATGATTGCCCCGGGGTCATGGAGTAGAGGGAAATCGCCGCTAGATGGATCTTGATGGAGGCGTGCGCCAGCCCCGCCTTAGCCAGCGACAGTAGGTACGGCAGCACCTGAGGCGCCGTAATCCGCAGAGGGTTAATCTTCCGTGCACGGCACCAGACAGAGAACCTCTTCCATTTGTGTCCATAACACTTGAGTCGAGGGTGCCCTGGCCTTTGCAAGCACCTCCTTGCAGTCTGCCGGGATATCGTACCCTCCAAACTCTAGCACTGCAGGAGCCAGGCCTGCAAGTTCAGCGACGCCGGATCGTGGTGGAGGATGGCGCCTCCTTCTCTAATGAGGAGATCCGCGTCCGTCGGCAGTTTGACTGGGGGGGGGCGCTGACATGTCCAGAAGGTCCGGGAACCAGATCTGCCCCGGCCACACCGGTGCGACGAGGATCATCCTGCACCGGGACCGTTTGAGTTGGCTGATGAGGCGCACCAGCAACGGCAACGGAGGGAACGCATACAGGAACAGGCCGTCCCAGGGGAACGAGAAGGCATCGCCCATGCTCCCCGGCTGGGAAAACCTGCTGGCAAACCTCTGGCACTTGGCGTTCGCCGCCATCTCGAACAGGTCGATCTGGGGATTGCCCCATCGTCGGAAGAGGAGGTCCACTTGATCCCGCCATAGTTCCCACTCGTGCATGAGCTCAGCTCCCTGCTGAGTGCGTCGGCGATGTTTTTTATTTCTGCCAGGTGGAAGGGTACCAGAAACATCCCTTGGGTGACGGCCCAATGCCACAGATCCTGGGCCTCCTTGGATAGGGCTGGGGATCTGGTGCCTCCCTGCTTCCGGATGTAAAACATTGTCGTCGTGTTGTCGGTGAAGATCCTCACCACCTTGCCCTTGAGGGACGGAAGGAATGACCTGAGGGCCCAGAACACAGCTCAGAGCTCCAGGACGTTGATGTGTAGTGACCTCTCCTCCGGTAGCCAAATGCCTCTTGCGTGAAGATCTCCGGAGTGAGCCCCCCATCCCTCCAGGGAGGCGTCTGACGTCACCGTCTCCTGGTGGGCCGGGGTCTGGAAGTCCATACCCGCCGTCAGATGCGCACGGGTGCCCCACCACCGGATCGCTTGACAAAAAGGTCTCGTTGAGTGAGATCCTTTCTTCGAAGTTGCCCGTCGCTTGCATCCAACGGGCGTCAAGGAACTCCTGCAGTGGTCGCATCCGTAGTCTGCAAAGGCGCACGAGGTAAATGCAGGAGGACATCATGCCGAGCAGGGACTTGACAGACCTCACCTTGGCCATGTCCATGGTCGACAGCTGTTGCACCTTGCCTAGGATGGCCTTCGTCCTTTCCTCCGACGGAGACGCTAGTCGCGCCACTGTGTCGAGCTTGGCTCCCAGGAACAGATTTTGTGAAGTTGATTGAAAATCCCAGATCCGTGAGCAGTTGGACGGTCTTCCTTGTGTGTTCGACGGCGTGTTCCCTTGACTCTACCCGGATGAGCTAGTCGTCCAGGTATGGGTAGACGTGGATCCCCTGTAGGCACAGCCGCGCCGCCACTGGTGCTAGGCACTTGGTGATCACCCTGGGCGCGGACTTCAGTCCGAAGGGAAGGGCCTTGAACTGGTAGTGCCGTCCTTGGACTATGAATCACAGAAACTTTCGCTGTTTTCAAGATGAGGATGTGAAAGTACTTGTTTAGACGACGAAGGTCCAGGACGGGTCGGCAATCGCTGGTCTTTTTCCTTACGAAGAAGTACCACGAGTAAACTTCTGAGCCCTGGAGCCTCTTTGGGACGAGTTCGATGGCTCCCTTCTTTAGCATCGCTCGTACCTCCAGTAGTAGTTGTGGGACGTGGTTTTCGTTTCTAGCCACAGGTGGAATACAGGGAACACTTTCTTAGAAATTCTAGTGTGTGCCCGCGGGCCAGGGCATCCAGCACCCAACGGTCGGTGGAGATGGACTCCCACACGCTGACGAAGTTCGCCAGCCAGCCTCCCACCGGGGTGCTCAGGTGGGGGCCCGACGCTACGGCCGGTTAAATCCTGCTTGGCAGCGGCCTTGCTGCCCTGGCCTCCTTGGCGACGAGATCCTCCTTGCTTGCCGCGTCCCCTGTAGGCCTCCTGTGACCAGGAGCGGGCCGCTTGGCGGTACGTCGAGGAGCTGTTGCCGAATCCCTTGGAGGCACCTTGCTTGCCTCCGGAGCCCCGAAAGGACGGCCGTCGTTGCTGAGGAACGCCTAAGGCACGAGCCTTGATGGCTTGCAGCGACTCGTCCACTGCCTTGCCAAACAGGTTGTTCCCTTGGAAGGGCATGTCAAGGACCCTGGTCTGCACGTCTTGATGGAAATCGGTTGCCTTGAGCCAACCGCGCCGGAGATGGCAAACGCCGTTGCCCATCTGGCGGAAGCCAGTGTTGGCAATGTCCGTGGCCACCGTTATGGTGTGGTCCGACGCCACCTCTCCCTCCTGTAGGATATCCAGGGCCTCTGCCCTCTTGTCGTCCGGGAGGAAAACCAGTAGGCGAGCGATCTTAAACCATAGCTCCCTGTCGTAGCGGGCCACAATCGCGAGGGCGTTGCCCGCTTTAATGGTAGTCACCACCGACAAGATGACCCGTTGTCCCATGGCGTCCAGTTTCTTCCCTTCACCGTCCGGTGGAGATGTCGAAGTTGATGCCGTCGCTCCCGCCGCTTTCTCCTTGGCCCCCACTGAGACAACCGAGTCTGGGGTCGGCTGCGCCCTAAGGCACATGGGGGCGAATCCAGTACCCGGTACTACTTCTCGTAACGGTCTCTCTTGGCAGGGGCCGTGGATGGGTTCTTCAGGAGCAACAGCCCCACGTCCCAGATGTCGTTGAGTAACGGGATCGAGAGGACCGTATTCCTTTTGGCTTCCCGTCATTGATAGAGCAAACCTTCCTTCTTCTCTTCCACGGGGCAGAGCTGGAAGAGCTCAGATGCCCTGGGGATCATGGCGTGGAAGGAGCCGATTTCACCGGACGGGGAGGCCCGAGCAGGTGGTGATGGAAGGTCCATCCCGTCATCACCACCGTCGTCGTCACCACCGTCGTCATGCGTCGTAGTTGTCTCTCTTCCCCTACCATCCCTAGGCTCAGGGGATGGGGAAGAAGGCTGTGCGGGCCGAGAGTGGGTGGATGAGTTCTCCTCCGCTTGTTAGGAGGGCTTTCCGACGGTCCAGGCTCCACTGGGTCGTCCATTGGTGGTAAGGGCAACCTTGTCCTTATCTCCATACACAAGGCCTGGATTGCCATCGCCCCCGATTTGTCTTGTGGCCCAGGGACCGGATGCGATGGGCGCGACGGTTCGGGAGTGTAATCCTCCGCCTCCATGTGTTACTCATCGCCACCGCCGTCGCTTTCCTCGTCCGCCTCTTTGGGATCCTTCCCGTGGGACTGGACCTCCTCGAACTTCTTGTTCAGGATCTTCCCAACTCCTGCCAGTTCCTCTTCAGAGGCTGTATCCATGTCCGTGATGGCCACCGCCCCCCCCCCCAACCTCTTTTCCCACCGGGGTTTTCACAGGGTTATTATCGATGGGTTGAAAAGAGGATTCCCTCCGCGGCGGCATGGAAACTCTAGGCCCCAAGGTCGCCTCCACTGGGGTAGCCTCCACAGGCTTTGCCAGGGCCGCCATGGCTCCCTCGATAGAGGCCTTAGACGGGTGAATCAAGGCCTTAACGACCTTGGATGCGCTGAAGGCCTTCACCTTGGGGGGAGGGTCACCGCCTCGCTCCCCCTAGGCTGTCATCGGGATCGACCGGGACTTCTCCCGAAGCTTACCCGGGTTCTCCGCTTTCCTCTTCCCCGAGCCAGAGCGTTGGCTCGTGGTTGATGGTGTCGGTGAAATTGCACCCTGCCTGGCAGCCGAGAAGCCCGACCGTTCGGCGCTCCCAGTGCCCACGAACTCGCGGTGCTTAGCCTTTTGTTGGGCCCCCGTCGCCAGAGAGCCCTCAAAGGACTTAGAAGACCGCTCGGACTTCTTTTTCTCACCTGCAGCTGGGCTATTCCCCTCCAGCCAGTTGGTGAGGTGGGTACGACGATCCCTCATCGTGCGCTTGGACATGTTCTTGCAAAACGCACAGTCCTTCTCCACGTGCGTTTTGTCTTCATGAAGGCAGTAGACACATCGAGAATGTCCATCCTCCTTGAAGACATTCTGCAGTCCACATCCAGGGCAGCTCCTGAAGAGCTTGGGTCCGGGCGTCATGTTTCCTTTTTCCTGGGCCATGTCCACACAGGGTAGGCCTCAACATCTTCCGGAAGCCTCCGTGAAGTGAAACTCGTTGAAAATGTACCCCTTGATGGGCTTAGAAAACTCCAAAACGGGTCCCCGTTGATCGGAAGTAGAAACGGTGGAGCTTGAGGCTCGATTGACCGAAACATTTGATTAAATCTCTTTCAAAATTCGCAAAACGCAGTAAAAGCTCGAGAGTAACAGCACGAGGACTCCCAACACTTGAACGTGCGGTAAAAATATGAAGAGGACTACCAGAGGAGGGGCTTAGGTAGAGGGCAGTCATTGGCGGGGGCAGTATGACACAGAGACCAGTGATTGGTTACTAGTAGAAAGACAGTTCAGAAATGAAATTGAAACTGATTTTATCTTTACCGAGGATTCCCAGCCTGACGGGGAATATTCATGAGCATGTGAATCTATGCCAGACCCCATGCTGGAGAAAGGGAGCTTAGCTGGGCCACTTAAATTCCCTAGAAAATTATCTACTTAATGCAGAATGGCGAGGAACCTGTATTAGATGGACCTAAATTGTGAAGTTATTATACTTTCAGGAATTCATAATTCAATGTTCCTATGTTATGTAAACAAATCAATATTCTGTGTGCTCTAATATTGAAAGTACAGCTTCCATAAACCCAAGCCTATAGCTTCTTACTGCAAGCCACCACAATTTTTATTTTACTTGCATGTCCACGCCGGAAGCAAACAGCAGTATATATATATATATACATATACATACACACTACATAAACATTGGATATTATGTGTATATGTTTGATGTGGGAAACATTCTCTCTAATAAGATGCTCGAAAAAATAAATTGTATTAAATTGTCTATGGTAAATTAGTAGAAGAAATGTTGTGTAAGAAAAGAAGCATACATTCCTCATGATTGCTGAAACGTAGTCCCATCACCAAGTGTTTCCAGCTTTAAAAATGGCAAGATTTACACTTAGTAATAATGCCAGTAGCTTTCAGTTTGGGGGCCATGAAGAACATAGCGAAAGAGCAGAAATGGCAGGATATAAAGAGCATGTTGTTGAAGGGGGGGATTTTCCATAGCATACCCTCTACAACAAATGCTAGAGGCCTGTGACCAACTACCTAATTTACGTCCCCCTATGTCCACAGCGAAGCACAAATTGAGCAAGTTGGATATGAGCCAAATGTGTAGGAGGGAGACAACCCATAACACCAACAATACATACGCAACATCTGCTTCGGAAATTGGGGCCTCTGGGCAAACCAATTGCAAGTTATGAGGGTGGTTATAGACCTCCTGAAAGGGGCCTCAGATTCAAGGACCAAAACACTGAATCCAAGGTTTAACAGTTGACGCCGGGTTACAGAAACTCTACCTAGCCCTTGCCTAATGTAACTCATGGGAATTCTTATAGCCACCTTAACAGGAATGGTAGAGGAATAACTTCCTTGCCTACTAGCTCATTACATCCTGTAAGAAAAGGGTGATAAGGACATTGTTGAGGCTTGTCATTACTTAAGATCATGTCCTTGGATCACAGCAAAGCTTAGGCCAACCAAAAGATCTTCTGAGCTCGATTCGGTAAAGGAGGATACGGAGGCACAGAATTCTCTAGACAAGGCAACTAAGATGCATAAACCCTGCCATTTAGCACCGAAGGTAACCAATCAAAATAAAAGTGGTAATATTAGTAAATAGTATAGTAATCTGAGACTAACTGCAGTGAGGTAAGGGCTCGCCTGTTGCATCAAAGAGGGGCCCTGCATAGAGAGGCAACTCCAATCCTTTACCTTCAAGTTCTGTGTTTCCTCTTCCCCCAGCCAGCGGCAGCTTCGTTGTTATTTTAACCAAAGTGCCAGATCTAAGCTTAGGGAAAAATAAGTTGATGGTTTCTTTAATTTTTAAAGAGCGATTCCAGAACAGGTCTACCCATTTTGCCAAACAACCACATAATTATGCCAATATTCTCAGGAGTTGTGAAGCCTAAAATGCCATGTTCAAAGGCTAATTGTCTGACACAGAGCAAGAGTGATGATGGATGTCAAGCTAATTGGGTGGGAAGCTATGGTCAAGACCAGCATCTGGTGTGCCAGCTTGTGTGCTGCTAGCGAGTGGAATATTCTGGAAGGGTGCAAGGGTGCCAACCAATTATAGAGGACCACATAGCAAAGAGCCCTATAGTTTGAGAACCAATTAATCATTGTGTATTTTGTAATGATGTAGGTGCCCACATGACAGAGACCCAATCACAGTTTCAACCCCCAAAGAATGCATATGTATATGTTCTGTGTTAACCTAACACAGCTCCATTTAAGTTTTACAAGTTGCCAGGTAGTATCACGTCAATGATGATGAATATTTAGTATAGAAGTATGTTTTTTTATTAAATGCATTGAGATTATGCAGTGTGACATCTGCTGATGTTCATTGTGCTCCCCGTTTTAGATACTTGTTATTAAAACAGCGTACACCTTGCCAACTTGAGTCGACCTTATTATTGGGGTTTGAGTAATTTCTGCATCCCCATCCTTCCAATAAGAGCACTACCTCTTCTTAAAGAGCCCCTTTACCAGTGTTCAGCTTTGTCACATAGGCGTAATTAACTGGCAAAGACCAGAATAGATACTCAATGTTTAATCCTGTGCAGTCATAAATAAGTGAACCATAAGAGTCCACAACAAGATCCACTTGGAACTTTTGAGCTGCTTATACAAATTTAATAGCAAAAAAAGGGAAGCAGTGGAGGAGCAATGTGAGCTGCTTAAATGGGCCTTTGCGCACAAAGATTAGAAAAGCTTTTGGAAACTAATAGCAAAATATCTAGTAATTAGTGCTAAAGTAAATGGTTGAGTGGATGCACAGGTAGAAGGGGACTTTTGTTATAGTAATTTTAGTAAACAGAGTCCAAATCGATAATAGGGACAGAGCCTCTGAGACCCAGCTTAAATTGCAGTGTTAATATCACAATGAGCAAGGCTGAAGGAGAAAGGGCTTGATAGGTGCAAAAGAATTGCAAGGCTCCAACGCTGGGTAGGTTACCTATTCAACTGTTTAAAAATGAATGCCAAATGTGGGTGCCTTAACTGTTTAATATGATAAATAAATCTGGATCCATGAAAGCTGGAACCGTGTGGAAATTGCACCGGTTAAGAAGGGGGGATAGTCTGTTAGCATTTAATTATAACTATCTCATGGATTGATTGCCTATCAAATATTTGTGGTAAGATTCTATTGGGTCGTCTAGAGGATTGAGTATATAAAAATCATGTTTTAGATGGGCATTGTGCTTTAAGAAAGGTATGGGGACAACTGACCAAGCATTACATTTATATTTAATTTTAAGTAAGTCTGTACATTTTTGGCATAGAACACTTCATACTACTTGTATAGATTTTACAACAGCATTTGATAGTAGAGACTGCAACATCCTTTGGGATGTTCCATCACAGTTGGGTGCACTTGGCACCAATCAAAGAATTTTTCAGTGGTACAGCAGGTTGCTGTAAGATATCGACAAATGGGGGGAGTGACTAGATAATTTCCAATCACTATCAGCGTTAGGAAGAAATAAGTCTTAGTCCTATTTATTTATATAAATGAATTGGCTATAAGAATATTCAACTTAAATGCTGATACCTTCTATTGGCCAAAGAAAAATTGGCATTTTGCTGTACGCAGTCGATGTGGTCTTGATCTCAAAAACAGCAATTAGTTTGAAAAAACAAATGGCAATTTATTTTTGTAAGGAAAGCAAGCTTCTAGTTAACTTCGACAAATCTCCAATCAGACACGCAATTTTAAATGAAAATTACTCTTCAATGTTAAGATCCTAAAACAAGTAGATTCCTTTGATTATCTAGGAATCAGGTTTAATAGATCCGGAAGTTGGGCGCCCAATAGTAAGAGAAGAGTAATCTGGTGGTCAGTAGGCATTCAGGGGCTCTTTATTTGGTTTGGTAAAAGGGAAACATGCATTGTTCTAGGTGTTTAAAAAACACAAGTAGTTTCCGCAGGTTGGTATGGAGTATCTCAACAAATGCACTATTTTTGGAAACTGGGCTCGGGAATATAGATTTGGAAGCCGGGATTAGACCACTATTATACTGTGTTGGATTACACAAAGAAGAGGGGCTTCATCAGTATAAAGAAGCCTTTTGGGTTGTAATTTTCCATCCTGGAGGTGAAACTTTAAAATGGTTAAAACATTACTAAGGAAACCTGGTTTGGCCTATCTTGCAAACAATCCTTTTGGGACCACCATTAAATTGTGGTCTGATGTTAAGGCAGCTCTGGAATTAAGGCACATGGAGAAAGAAAACGATGATTAACTCTATGCACCAGGTAAGGTTTATGGGCTATCCTAGTGCATAAAGATTCTCCTTTTTCTAAATCATACCCCAAGTTTACATAACCCCCACAGAAAAAAAACACTTTACACTAAGTTTTGTTTTAATGTTTTTTCCAGTTGCTGAATTTAATTCCAGATGGTCAATTGACAACTAAAATATCTGCCAGTTTTGTACTGGACATAATGGACGTTGGGAGAAGGAAACCAGATGTAGTCCCTTTTCCCTTACTGTGGTGTATACTACCGTGAAGGGGAAGGGCCGAAACAGCAAGTGTTTCTGGAGACAGTAAGGGACAAGATGGCAACAGGTCAGTGGCGCTGGGGGTGGTGTGGAGAGGGGAGTGGGTGGGGGAGGTGAAAATGGCAAGGGGCGGAGGCATGGGGGTCACAGGGCACAGAGGGCCTACCTGCCGGGAAGGGCCGAAGTTGGCCTCCCACTTTTGTGAAGGCTCGGAACGCAGTAAATACCATAGTCTGCCTTCTAAGCTTTCCGATTTGCTAGATGGCCCCCTCCCTTGCCGATGCTAATACGGCTGAAACCCACCTTATACTCAGCAATGTGCTGAATATTGTTCTTCTGCAATTAACAAGTCTGTCTCCTCATCAGTGGATTGACTTGCACCACTCCATCTTGTGCACAATATTACCTACACCTTCTGAAGTTGTCTAATGGGACCATACAAACCATCAAATCTAAGGAATAGGTGTATTCTAGTACTTCTAGACTATGCCACAGGTAGGTTTTCTGAGAGACATATTGACTGATCAAGGGAGTACCTTTAGGTCATATTTGATGGCAGAAGTGAAGGGAAACCCTACGCACCTCTGTTTACCATCCACAGACAGATAGTTTAGTAGAGCATTTGAATAAAACCCTAAAGAGCATCCTAAAAAAGGTTCTACAAATGTTAGTGAAGCAGACGGACGCAAATGGGACACAATGATCCCTGGGCCCTTTTTGCCATCAAGAAAAATCCCTTTGCCTCCCTAGGGGTTTAATCTTTTGAGCTCCTTTGTAGACTTGACCCCCGAGATGTACTGGACATGCTCTGGGAGACCTGGAAATAAAGGGAAGAGGCAGCGTTACCCCTGTCCCAAATAGCCCAAACACTTAAAGAGCACATGCCTATCATACTGGACCTAGTCCAAAAACATCTAGGCCAGGCCCAAGAAAGCCAAAAGATCCATTTTGATAAGGCAGCACCACAGTCCTTTTCCATCAGTCAAAAGGTCTTAGTCCTCTTACCCACCTATGAGCACAAACTGCTTTTGCGATGGTATGGACCTTATGAAGAGAGTACAGGTCCCTGTAACTGTGAGGTCGCTCAGCCAATCCAGATCTACCACATCAACATCTTAAAGGAATGGAAGGAGGACCCGGTAGTCTCTTCTGTCCTAATGTCTACCTTGTTATCTGAAGAAATGGCTGAATGTAGTTTGCTCCCCTCTGATCTACCCGAGCAACAAGAAGATATTCAGGACTTACTTGATCAATTCTCAGTTGTCTTCAGTAGTGAACCCTGGCGAAAGGTGTTAAACAAAGCATTTGCACACCCCCAGGCAAAGTGATTAATTTGAGGCCTTATCACATTCTGGAGGCAAGAAAGGAGATAGTCCTCCAGGAGGTGGAGGAAATGCTAAACACAGATATCATTGAACCATCACAGAGTCTGTGGTTATCTCCAATAGTCCTTGTAGTTAAACCAGATACATCTTGGAGGTTTTGTATAGACTTCTGAAAGTTGAATGCTGTGTACCAGTTAGACAACTATCCGATGCCTTGGATCGACAACCTCATCGGCAGGCGGATTGGCTGTTTATATCTCCAAGATAAAGAAAGGGTGGCTTTCTTCACCTCAAAAGAAATATTTCAATTTAAAGTCCTTCCCTTTGGACTTCATGGGGCCCGAGTGACCTTTCAGCGGATGGACCTGATCCTGCAACCCTTTTCCTACTTCTGCAGTGCGTATCTGGACACATGATCCACAGCACAATCTGGAAGAAACACCTGTTTCACTTGTATGAAATCACCTGCGCTTTGAGGCAAGCCGGGTTTACTGCTAATCCCAGAAAGTGTCATCAAGCAGAAAATGGAAATGCAGTAGGTGAGAGTTGCCAGGTATTGGTTGAAAAGACAGGGCAAGAGGTTAGACCACTGGGAAGCACCACAGGTGGAGCTGGAGATAGAAGATGGGAAGAACCCAAGTTGTATCTGGGAGGGTCCATCAGAAAGGAAAGGGGTCAGCCAGGCCACAGCCTGATAACTGATACCTAGGTTGTCACGGAGACGATTGAGCTGGGTGATATGGTTGACCATGTCGAAAGCAGGGGAGAGGTCAAGTAGGATGAGGACAGAGGGAATGTTAGAGGGAATGTTAGAGTCAAGGTTGGAGAGCAGGTCTTGACGCATGTTCAGGAGAGCAGTTTCCGTGCTTCTGGCAGCTCTGAAAACAGATAGGTGATCATGGAGGACTATCTCCATTCTTGCCTCCAGAATTGGATAAGGTGCTCCTTCTATTCCTTTAAGATGTCCCCGCTCCCTCGCTGCCTCCCGGCTTGCTGATTCCCCACCTCCCGCACGCCCACCACGCTCTGATTGGGCCAAAGGACCCCCTTACCCAAGCCATTACTGACCCTCCCAGGGCAGCCCTCTGCCCGTGCAGCCCCAGCGGATAAGGTCCTCAAGGCAAAGGACGGCTCCAACTAGACGGCTCCTGATCGTATCTGCAGGTATCCGCAGGAGAAGCAAGAAGCCAACAATAAGTAAGTGTGGGAAGGGTGGGCCAGAAGCAATTACTTCACGCCATACTACCCAACCACTCATCTAACAAAGCATCACCACTGTAAACTCGTTATATCTAATATATTTTCATTTGGAAACTGTTCTATACATGTGAAAGTTGCATTTAGAAGTGTGCCCAATAGCCTCTCTGTGAATTTGGAAGTGCCCCCAATAGCCTCCCTGTGAATTTGGAAGTGCCCCCAATAGCCCCTCTGTGAAAGTTACATTTCGAGGTGTGCCCAATAGCCTCTCTGTGAATTTAGAAGTGTCCCTGTAGGAATTTGGAAATGAGAAGACCAGTCTTCAACACTTTAGACCTACTGA
Source organism: Ambystoma mexicanum (assembly GCF_040938575.1). NCBI lineage: Eukaryota > Metazoa > Chordata > Amphibia > Caudata > Ambystomatidae > Ambystoma > Ambystoma mexicanum. The sequence goes on from NC_090931.1 coordinate 559,258,788, forward strand.
CTTTTATTTACAGAAACAACAAGCTTCTTTAATTCTGGGGAAAATGGGGGACAACATGCCGTTTGCTTTTCTTTCTCAAAAAGGTGAAGATACTGTTCACAAATCATTCTGTTGAGGCTAACAGTGTTCGGGAGTCTTCTCCAGGAGATGAGACTCTATTGCCTTTTATTCTCTGGAAACTGTTTTCCTAGGGATCATTCATCATCAATTCCTTAAAGTCTCGTATTGTCTCTCAAGCCTCCCTATTCATTTCTCTATAGTTCTCCAGAGATGAGGTCTCCAGCTCACACCCTCACTGGTGTTGGTTGTACTCCAGCCTCCTTGGCCCAGCCCCTCCCCTTGTTGGGAAGGTTTCCTGGACAACTGTTAGCATGGTCCTCTGCCTCTCTGTTCATTCAGTCTTCCTCTCATTCACTCGACGCTCACCTTTGTTTCCGGATGACAGAGACCTCCAGCTGGGTCTCAAGTGCCGTTAGGGCCGTCAGCAGCAACTCTCTCACGGCTAACTTCTTCTTTGGGGATAAATGTCTTAGTAAGTCTCTATAAACGGGTTATAACGGGATAGGGCACAACGGGTGCGGGTTATAACAGGATAGGGCACAACGGGTGCAACTTGGACTACTGTTTCCACATGGTCGGACGTCAATAGGCCCACTCATAGGCCACCTCCTCCTCAGGCCCCCGGGCCCTCCTCCAACTCTTCTCTCTAATTCAAAAGACAAACACCAGAGACCTGTATCAGTATGACATCCTTGGAATCTTTCTTGTTCTAGAGCATTACCATTGGTCCAATGGTCTGTCTCTCCCAGGTTGTAGCCTCCCTCCATTATGACCTCATCCCCCAAGGTCTCCCAGGTTTAGCCTCCCTCCATTATGACCTCATCCCCCAAGGTCCGATTGGCTTCTTGCTAGAGGTCTTGTCCTGGCTCTGATCTTCCTTCCTTTCCACCGCCTTGTCACAGTCCCCAATAGCCTCTGTGTGAAAGTTGCATTTAGAAGTGTGCCCAATAGCCCCTCTGTGAATTTAGAAGTATCCCAATAGCCTCTCTGTGAAAGTTGCATTTAGAAGTGTGCCCAATAGCCTCTCTGTGAATTTAGAAGTGTGCCCAATAGCCTCTCTGTGAAAGTTGCATTCAGAGGTGTGCCCAATAGCCTCTCTGTGAAAGTTGCATTCAGAGGTGTGCCCAATAGCCTCCCTGTGAATTTAGAAGTGTGCCCAATAGCCTCTCTGTGAAAAGTTGCATTTAGAAGTGTGCCCAATAGCCTCTCTATGAAAAGCTAAATTCAGAAGTGTGCCCAATAGCCACGTTGTGAAAAGTTGAATTTAGAAGTACATTTAGAAGTTGTATTTAGAAACGTGCCTAACAGCCTCAGTGTGAAAGTTGAATTCGAAGTCTACCCAATAGCTGCTCATTGAAAGTTGAATTTAGAAGTACATCTAGAGGTTGAATTTAGAAGTGTACCAAATATCCTCTCTGTGAAAGCTCAATTTAGAAGTGTGCCCAATAACCTTTCTGTGGAAAGTTGACTCTAGAAATCCACCCAATAGCCTCTCTGTGCAAGCTGAATTTAGAAGTGTGCCCAATAGCCACGTTGTGAAAAGTTGAATTTAGAAGTACATTTAGAAGTGGTATTTAGAAATGTGCCCAATAGCCTCTCTCTGAAAGATGAAGTTGAAGAGTGCCCAATAGCCACTCATTGAAAGTTGAATTTAGAAGTACAATTAGAAGTGGTATTTAGAAATGTGCCCAATAGCCTCTCTCTGAAAGATGAAGTTGAAGAGTGCCCAATAGCCACTCATTGAAAGTTGAATTTAGAAGTACATTTAGAAGTAGAATTTAGAAGTGTACTCAATATCATCTCTGCGAAAGTTGAATCTAGAAGTGTGCCCAATAGCCTCTCTGTGAAAACTGAATTTAGAAGTATGCCCAATAGCCTCTCTGTGAAAAGTTGAATTTAAAAGTATGCCCAATAGCCTCTCTGTGAAAACTGAATTTAGAAGTATGCCCAATAGCCTCTCTGTGAAAACTGAATTCAGAAGTATGCCCAATAGCCTCTCTGTGAAAAGTTGAATTTAGAAGTGTGCTCAATAGCCTCTGTGTGAAAGTTGAATTTAAATGTGTACCCAATAGACTCTCTTTGAAAGTTGAATGTAGAAGTGTGCCCAATAAACTTCTGAGGAAAAGATAAATGTAGAAGGGCGCCCAATAGCCTCTCTGCGAAAGTGGAATCTAGAAATATGCCCAATATCCTAATAGTCTAATACCGTGCCGGGTTGAATCGACTAATCTCCCTAATAACCTCTCTGTGCAAAGTTGATTTAGATTCATGCTTAATACCTTCTCTGTATAAAGCTGAATTGAGAGAAGTGCGCCTATTAGCGTGCCCTAATTGAACTGACTAGTGTCCAGAATAGTCTCTCTGTGCTTAGTTCAATTTAGAAGTGTACACACCACCATTGAGGTTAAGAAGCGTGCCTAAATATCCTAATTAATCCTATTAGTATACCTAAATAGTATATCTGTGTAATGTAGAATCTAGAACTGTGCCTACTAATCTAATACCCCCTCTATACAAAATTGAATCTAGAGGTAGACCTAATATCTCTGTGTACAGTTGAACTTAGAAGTGTACCTAATAGTACCTAATGGCCTAATAACATCTCTGTGTACAACCGAATCTAGAAGTACACCTAATAGTCTAGTATCATCTCTGTGAAAATTGAACTTGGAAGTGTGCCTAAAGCGTGCCCCCACTGAATTCAGAACTACAATTAGAAAGCCCTCCTAAATCCTCCTAAAAGCTCGTACCAAGCATGAGTGCACCAACTCAACCAGCGTTTGTCGGAAACAACCACCGTGGACCTCCCCCACTTCCCGATCTGCCTTCCCTCCCGTCCCCCCCTTCCCAAAACAGCCCACCCTCCTTCGCACTCCCTGCCATTTCCCTCTCCAGACACCAAGCCGGAGGGGCACGATGACGAGCCAACCACCCTAGGACCACTCCTCCCCTGAACCCCAGCACCGACCAGCCAACGTTAACCATGCCCCCTCCCCTCAATATCCTACCTGGCACACCCCACCCGGCAATCATCCACCCCCCGCATTGCCCTCAAACCCCTGCCACCTTCCCCCCCCGACCGCACCCTTTCCCCTCCCTAAAAACTGCATGCCTAGCCCTAGCAAGAACTGAAGCCGCATCCCTCTCCCCCTCTGATCCCCCTAACACTCCAATCGCAACAAAGAAATTAAAGAGGAAACATACCTGGTCTCCCTCAATCTCTCAGCACTCTTCGCCTCCCCTGTCTCGACTCACCACCTCATTCCCCCACTCACCTCCTTCCCCCGTGGCTTTACCCTTCCTGAAACCCCTCTCCCTCGATTTCTCATCAACTGCAACTGAAATTCCTAAACGCCCACAGCCCACCTTCAAATCCCCCGAGCCAGACCGAATCATCCTAACACACACAGCCACTCAACCCTGCCAATACTGCTGCTCGCCCACTATTCCCATCGATCATCTCCCACCCTACCCCTCTCCCTCTCCCTCTCCAGCCTCTCCTCTCTCCGTCACCACCCCCTTCCGATCCAGCTCCGAGACCAACCTCGCCTGCCGATGTGAACTGCATCATATTTAATGCCCGATCCGTAGCAAAAAACAGACATTGCATCTTTGACCTCCTCGCCTCTAAGAAACCAGACCTGGCTTTCATCATCGAGACTTGGTTCTGCAATGACTTCGCCCCAATCGCTAATAAAACCTCCTCCCCCTCTCCCCCCGACTACTCCCTCATCCCATTGAACCGCCCCTCCGGAGGAGAAGTAGCACTCGTCTTCAAGTCTCTCTTCCATGCTTCAATCATCGACAACCAACCTTCCATTCCTTCCTGCGAATCTCTCCTCGTTAAACTATTCCTCTCCCCGTCGCTCTCACACAGCTTCCTAATAATCTACAGGCCCCCTGGCTACGATAGGCAATTTGCAAACAACCTCTGCGACTCTATTGCCACCCTTCAACTAAACTATCCCAACCTCATCCTTCTCGGAGACTTCAACGTATGGCTCGACATCCCCACCAACCCTATGACACTCTCTGGTTGACGGTTTAGACGCAATTAACCTCCATCCCCACATAAATGGCCCAACTCACTATAAAGGACACACTCTTGATGTCAATCTTTAGCTCCAACACCCGGATTCATTTAAACCCCCCCACCCCCATCATCTGGTCCGATCACTTCATTCTCTCGTTCGCCATTCGCTCACCCGACCCCCCCTCCCCATACTCGAATGTGAACCTCTGGATCTACGCAAATGCTGGAAAAAACTAATGATCGTCCCGGACCTAGCCGACGCACTCCTCCAGTCTCCACCACCTACTTGCCAACTCAATAAACTAACCCCTGACGCCTTTGACTCATGGCTCAACGCATCTCTGATGCGGCTCACACCCCCTTGCAAACCATCGACCCGCCGTGGCATCTTCCCCAAATGGTTCACTCCTGAGTTGAAGACCACTAAACAACTATATAAATACCTAGAACGCAAATGGCAGAAAGACAAAACCCAGGAAAGCAGGGCCACCTTGGCCCGATACCTATCAGTACAAGGCTGAAATCCGGAAAGCAAAAAAAGCCCACTACAACTCCCGAATCCTAAACTGCAAAAAGCTGAGCAAAGAACTCCACAAAATCATCTCCGAATTCACCAAACCGGCTTGCACCACGACCGCCCTGACCCCCTCACAATCACTGTGCGACTCACTCTCCCTCCACTTTTACACCACAGCTCTCGAAAGAACAAATACTCTAGCCACCAAACTGACGCTCTTACATCCACCAGGCAATACTCCCCCATACCGACCTGCCCACCAGATGCAACCACTACGCAACCAACGTTCGAATCCTTTAGTCCAATATCACCAGAGCAATTTCTCAAACTTCTATCTGACCGCAAACCAACTGGCTCTCCGCTAGACCCTTGCCCAGCCACAACCCTCAAAGAAATGTTCGCTTCCACCTGTGCAGGACAACACACAAGATCCATCATAAATGCCTCCCTTTCCTCTGGTATCTTTCCCGACGCATTCAAAACGGTTCATATGTCAAACCTCTAATTAAAAAACATTCCCTCGACCATCTCGAGCCCAAAAACTACCGGCCCATCTCAAACACCAGGTTCCTTGCCAAACTCACTTGACCGAACTGCCTACTCCCAAATAAATGCCTTTGTCGAAGCCAACAATCTCCTAGTCCCCGCACAATCAGGTTTCAGAGCTCGACACAGAACTGAAACCACCATAACCTCAATCTGGGATGACCTTAAAATGACAGCAGACTCCGCGGGATGCCCTGCACTAATCCTTCTTGACCTATCCGCCGCCTTTGACACAATCAATCACTCAATCCTCCTAGACCGCCTCCACTCCCTAGGAATTTGTGGAACCGCTCTTAAATGGATAGCTTTATTCCTCAAAGATAGGTACCAAATAACGATACTCTCCACCTATACCTCCCAAGCCGGACCGGTCGGCACGGGAGTCCCACAAGGAGCATGCCTATCCGCCCTCCTGTTCAATCTCTACTTGATTACCCTCCCACCAACAATTCGTTCACACAACATCCTGTGTTATAACTACGCCGACGACACTCAACTAATTCTAAAACTCCTGAACTCAAAACCCAACTCCCGACCTGACCTAGCCTCCTGCCTCCTTGACATAGAACTCTGGATGACCCAAAGCCACCTCTTGTTAAACCCCTCCAAAAACGAAATCATGGTTTGTGGCAACTCCGAACTTCTCCCGCACCCATTACCCTGGCCATCCGTCTTCGGCAACTCACCGACCCCCCTCCAACTCAGTGAAAAATCTTGGATGCACCCTTGACTCTGACCTAACACTCTCGCACCAAGTCAACAACGTCTCAAAGTCCTGCCACTACCACCTCAAAACCCTTAGGCGCATCTTTCCGTATCTCTCCTTTCCCAACAGACTCTCCGCGGTCCAATCAATCGTTATATCAAGACTGGACTACACAAACCCCCTATACCTCGGAATCCACACCTACAAACTGAATAAACTCCAAAGGGCACAAAACGCGGCAGCCAAATTGCTACTTGCGCTCGGCCCAAGAGACCACATCTCCCCAGCCCTTAAAACGCTGCACTGGCTTCCAGTAGCCCGAAGGGTGACTTTCAAAACCTTATGCATCCCCCATCGAGCACTGCATAAAACTGGACCTCAATATCTTCAAGACAAGCTAAAACCCTTTCATCCCCCACGCACCCTAAGATCAAGCTCAGCCGGCCTCCTGGTCATTTTGATGCTGGAAATGTATCGGAGGGACAGGGCCTCCGTATCCTTGTCCTTTACTGCTTTTTATCGTGTGTTATGTCGTGTTTTCCGCGCAAGAGTTCATGGGGGACTCCTGGCGGTGCAGCTCTCTTTTTTTTGGTTTGGTGAACGGACCCGGGGATACCCTTATGGCACCCATGGGTGGGGGTACAACCCTGTGCCCCTAGTGTATGTTTTTGGGCACCTGTGGGTGGCCCACAGAGCAGGGTATGGGCGGGTGGCAGCTCCATGCTGAATTTGACAGGTGCGCCGAGTATCCTCCATTTTGGGATACCCCGGCCCTGCCATTGGGGTCAGTTGATTCCTGATGGAAAACAAGATGGCCCCGCTGGCCTCTTGCTTTCTATTACCCATTACCTTGTTAAAGTCCTGGGGAGCCCTGACTCTGTCCCTTCCCCCTGACTGGCTGTTGGGTGGAAATGCCATATATGGTGTCGTTGTGAAGGCCCGGCCAGACTAGGTGGAGACTCCCCGGTGATGTATGTTGTGGGTACCTCCTGTGGGTGGGACCTGGGTAAATAAGAGTGTGTGACGAATATGCATTCTGTGTTGTGGGTGTCTAGTATCTGGTGGTTGACACAATGACTGAGACAACCGGTATGAATGCAGCTTGGAGTGTTTAATGGCTTGGTACTTGTCCCAATACACAACTTGTTGTGAGCGTCTGGAGAGAAGTGAATGGCCTGAATACCTCGTGTGCCTGATTGGCTGCCTGCCTGCTTGAATGCCCGTAGTCGTGATTGGATGCTTGAGTGTGACCCAGCGGAATGAATGGGATATCAACAGTATATCTGGGGACCTCTCACTGCTAGGAATCGTGTTCAGAAGCTGAAGTCCACTACGACGAGTAACTGGAGTAACTGACGCCCGACCTTGAAACCCCCGCTGGACGAGAAGGAGTGCTGTGGCTCTCACTCGCAATCTGAAGGCTGCTGTGTTTCCAAGGACTGACCCAGAGAGGACCTGGTAAGGCGCCCTCTTCCCGAGCTACAAGGGACCATCGTGCACAGCCGATCTTTGCCAACGCTCCCTGGTAGACAGACCTTTGACAGGCTGCCAACTCGATACGGGGACTGCTGCGGAACTCCAAGGAGAAGCACTCGGACTGTTGTCCGCCACTGTCGACGACCGCCGTCGCCGACCGGAGCCGCCGTGCTCCCGTTTGCCTAAGAACTTCAATTGATCATCGGACGCTCTCGTCTGCATCGTCACCCGCTGGGGAAGGCTCGACCGTCGACACACCGAGGAGCATCCACCGGTGGGTTTCCCGCCACCTAAAGACCACAGAGACGCCGACGACTCAACGCCCTGGCTGGGCCACAGTTCTTCATCAACTCTTTGCGGTCCAGAACTATCGTCACCGAGGTGCCCCGCACGCCTCTTCCTTGCAGGACGCCAACGCTCTGTCGTTGACGAGCACCGCTAGGAACGAAGCTGCCACTTCCCTGCCGTAGTTCAGCCTGTTCACCGTCAGACGTTCGACGACCCGTGACTCCTGCCTTAAAGGGAGGGCACTCAAGAAGGGCCGTCGATTCCCCGACACCGAACGCCAAGTTCCCCGACACCTCTCGACGATCCGTGGCTCCCGCCTGAAAGGGAGACACTCAAGAACGATCGGTCGACGCATCGTCGGAGAACTCTACTCCACCAGGTACATTGGGGGTGGGGGGGGGTAAAACCTTAATAGGAAGAAGTACGACTATCGAACATTATATGGACTGGGCTTGTGCTATATATCTTTATTTACAGATTGCCCAGGTGGGGGGGGATCGCCACACAGCACTGTGCCTAGTGGTAGGGGTCAGTATTCTGCCTATTGTTTCAACCATCTTGCGTTCCTTCCTATCTCTATTGCTGGTTTCCTAGTTATTAATCTGTGTGACATGTTAACTGTACAGTTGATGCACTTTAAAGAGATTTGATAACATTAGTGGTACCAATTTAGAATTGTATATATTTATCATTATTGACTTCCGAGTACAAAGTGCGTTATTGTGAGCGTGTACATATCTTTGAATATTAATTATATAAAGACTGTGTTTTCAGTAATACAGTGTGTGGACATTCCTTTGTGGGGGTTCGGGGATTACACTGTACTTAAGAACCAGCCTGCATCACCTCCTGAGAAGCTAGGCCTTGATTGCTCATCCATTGCTACCTTATAGAGAATCTTGGCTGGGGTCTTCTGTGCCTCTCCTCTACCATATAGAGAGCGGAAGTACAGACACCCCTACCAGGCTTTACAGTCATACCCAAGACAAACTCAGTCAGGTTAGGCGGATCATTATCAGCCTTGGCCCCCACGCTATGGAACTCACTCCCACCCCACATCCACCTAACTGATGATTTAACGTCTTTCTGCAAACTGCTGAAAACCTGGTTCTTCCCCTAAAACCAACCCATACCAAACTAACCCAAACAGACTACCAGCATCTGAATGTCACCAATCCAACAAACTACCTGATGCGAGAAATTGACACCTAGTAACCCCTAATATAAACTAGAAGTACAATCAGAATTAACCAAATTAAATAAGACCAAAGCAATGAAGTGGTTAATAAGAATAAATCATACAGAAACAGTAAAGAGACTTAAACTCCTGAAATGGACAAAGCATGAGGAGTGAACGAAGTGAATGGCGTGGATGAAATAGTTAAAATGGATGAAGCGTGTGGACCAGATGAATGCGCTGAGTGGAAGAATGCACGAGTGGAAGAACAGATGACTACTGCCCTCATTCCAACCCAGGCGTTAAGGGTTTAACGGCGCCGTTGGCGCCGTTAACCCTTAACGCCTGATTTCCACCTTAACGCCTGCTTTTAGCAGGCGTTAAGTACCAAGGCGCTAAGCATCCTTGGCGCTAATTACGGCACCGTAATTTACGGTGCCTTAATTAGCGCCTTCCCCACTCCCATTATGCCCTATGGGGCAAAAATGGGAATGGGGAAGGGTAAATGGGGATTTACCGCCCCACTCACCTTGGAATGGGGCGGTAAATCCGCCATCCACCATGGTGTAAACGGAGTTTACACCATGGTGGTAAAGTAGGGAACTTACCACCTGGGTTGGAATGAGGGCGTATATAGTTCAAATGAGTGTGTAAATCGAATGAGTATGTAGATTGGATGAGTGTATAGAATGGATGATCAGATTGAGCGGTTTGGGTGTGTAGAACGGACGAGTACGTAGAGCGGATAATGCATAGAGCACCTGAGTCTATAGAGCACCTGGGTGTAGAGAGCAGATGAGTGTAGAGAGCAGATGAGTGTAGAGAGCAGATGAGTGTAGAGAGCAGATGAGTGTAGAGAGCAGACGAATAGATAGAACAGGATTACTGCGTACTAGCGAATGACTTTGTAAGGCTGATGAGTGCATATTGCTGTTAAATGCGTGAGTACCGGATGAGCGCAGGGAGCAGATGAGCACGGGACGGATGAGTGCCGGGAGCGGATGAGTGCGGGGAGTGGACGCCCGTGGAGGGCGAATGCGCGCGGAGAGCTGGTGAGTTCGGGGAGCGAGCGAGTGCGGGGAGAACGTGATTGCGTAGGGTGGGTGAATGCATAGAGCAGATGAAGGTATGGTGCATACGAGGGGATAAAGCGGACAAATGCCTAGAGCGGAGGAGTTACATAGACCGGGTGAGTGCGCAGAACGGATAAGCATGTAGAACGGATGAGAGCAGAATGATCGAAAGAGTGCATGTGAAAAAAAGCGTGCGTAGAGGGGGCGGAGCGCATAGAGGGGGTGGAGCGCATAGAGGGGACAAGCACGTAGAGGGGGTGATTGAGCAAAACAGGTGAAAGCATAGTGCGTGTGAGGGCATAAAGAGGACGAGTGCTTGGCGCGAACGGGTGCGAAGAGCGGATGGAATAAGTGAAGTGGAGCGCGTGTGGCAGACAAGAATGCATGCGTGGGGCAGACAAGAGTGCATGCGTGGAGCGGACTGGAGCGCGCGGGGCGGACTGGAGCGCGCGGGGCGGACTGGAGTGCATGAGTGTGTCAAGCGAACCAGAGTGTCTGGAGCAGATTAGGATGCATGGAGTGGATAGGAGTGCATGGAACGGACTGGAGCGCATAGAATTGCGTGACATATATAGTATGGTTTTGAATGCAGAGAACGTTTTGAAAGAGCATATAATCCATCATATCACACCACCACTCTTACTCTCCTCTCTACACCACCACTCAACTAGAACACAGATACTATGACACAATTCGGTATAACTGTTCTCATACCAACATCCGCTGCATACTACACATCATTCTAAGTAAACACTGCTGATTACACCCCCCCCCCCCAGCCAAGCGTTCTCCTCAGGCCTAACGCAGCCACACTCGGTCTGGATAAATCCTGCCAGAACAAACACATACTCCTGATCTCTCAACCACCACACCTACCGCTAAGAAGCAGCTATTACACAAATACCGCACCAGCTGCACACATACCCGGTGCTCACACGCACGTTGACTCTCTACTCTCTACTGATCTGAACTTTCGTTTCGCAAGGGCGTTCAACCTACCAGCGCCTTCAGACCATACCAATAGTATATAAGGCACTATATAAATGCAAAATAACATAACATGTTGATGTGGTAGATCTGGGTTGGGTGAGTGACCTTATAGTTATAGGGACCTGTACACTCTTCATAAGGTACATACCATCGCAAAAGCATTTTGTGCTCATAGGTGGGTAAAGGGACTAACACTTTTTGACTGATGGAAAATTACTGTGGTACTGCCTTATCATAATGGATCTTTTGGCTTTCTTGGGGCTGGCCTAGATGTTTTTGGACTAGGTCCATTACGATAGGCATGTGCTCTTTAAGTGTTAGCGCTATTTGGAACAAGGGTAACGCTGCCTCTTCCCTTTATTTCCAGGTCTCCCGGAGCATGTCCAGTACATCTCGGGGGTCGCATCTGCAAAGGAGCTCAAAAGATGAAACCCCTAGGGAGGCATAGGATTTTTTCCTGATGGCAAAAAGGGCCCAAGGATCATTGTGTCCCATTTGCGTCCATCTGCTTCACTAACATTCGTAGAACCTTTTTTACAATGCTCTAAGGTTTTATTCAAATGCTCTACTAAACCACCTGTCTGTGGATGGTAAACAGAGGTGCGTAGGGTTTTTATATGCAAGATCTCCTTCACTTCTGCCATCAAATAGGACATAAAAGGTACTCCCCCTTGATCGGTCAATATTTTTCTCCCAAAACCTACCTGTGACAGAAGAACAAGTTACTTATCAACTGGTAACATTCTTTTGACTGGATGTTCCTCCAACGTATTCCACATCTTTGACATGTACTGTCCACTGCTGTGCACGTAGAAAACCTTTTCAGCAGAGGGCGTCCTGCGTCAATGACGTTGGGTCGATGTCCCTTGATGGCCTCAGTCGAGGACAACGTCACCAGATGTTATAAATAGGACACACAGCACCCGCAGCCTCAGTTTAAGTTTTTTCCCTCAGAACGTATGGCACCAGTCTCATGCCTGCTTGACTGCACATAGCCTTGCGGAAACGTAAGCTGCAATCGCATAGGAAATTCTCCAGACAGGCAGGCTGGGAGGGCGATGTGGAATACGTTGGAGGAACATCCAGTCGGAAGAACGTTACCAGTTGGTAAGTAACTTGTTCTTTGAATGGATTGTGCCCTCCAACGTATTCCACATCTTTGACAGACTCCCAAAGCAGTACCAGTAAATGAGGCGGGAAAAGAATTTAGAGTACCCAATCAGATTGCGGAGGAACTACCTTTCCAAAGGCCATATCCTGACCACGGATTGTATCCAGGGAGTAATGTTTAACAAAGGCGTGGATTTAAGCCCATGTGGCTGCATCACAAATATTCCTAATCGGAACCCCCCCGCTGGACGGCTGTGGAAGTAGCCACGCCCCTAGTGGAATGAGCTCGCAAGGCTTCATGAGGGTCCTTATCCACCAATCAGTAACACTCCGTAATGGTGAGGATAATCCACCAGGACAAGGTCTGTTTGGTAACAGCCTAGCCCAATCGGTGTCCAGAACATCCTACAAAGAGTTGATCGTCCACTCTGACCCTGGACATCCTAGAAATGTAAAGGCTCAGAGCTCTCCTACAATCCAACCGATGGAGTCGCTCCTCTTCCTTACCAGGATGAGGAGGATAGAAAGATGGAAGAACCACCTTCTGACCCAAATGATATTCAGATACTACCTTAGGTAGAAAAGAGGGACGTACCCTCAGTACAACCCTGTCCTTGTGAAACAAAGTAAAGGGTGGCTTAGATGAAAGTGCCTGCAATTCACTCACTTTGCGAGCGGAAGTAACCGCAACCAGGAACACAGTCTTGAAGGACAGTAATCTCAAAGGACAGGAGTTCAAAGGTTCAAACGGAGCACCCATGAGAAATTTCAAAACCAAATTCAAATCCCAAACCGGCACCTGGAAAGGGGGCGGCGGGAATACATTAGTCAGTCCTTTAAGAAACTGAGAAATCAAAGGAATCTTAAAGTAAGAACATTCCTCAGACGAGCGCTTAAAGATAGACAGCGCCGTGAGGTAACCCTTAATGGTACCAACTTGAAGGCCCCTGTGGGTCAAAGAAAGTAAAAGACAAAACCATAGGAATGGAGCACTGAAAAGGATCAACATTGTGACTTCTGCACCAGTCGCAGAACTTACGCCAATGGCAACGGTACAGGGATTTTGTTGCTCTAACAGACTGATGTGGAGGTTGGACTCCGACGGAGACCAATGACCACTGGCTGTCAAATCATTGGCATGAGCGCCCCCATCCTGTGAGGGAAGCATCCGTCACTACAGTCACCTCCGGCCATGGTTGCCAAAACGGTTCCCCCTCATCAGGTTCCCTTTGTTGGCCTACCACAGAAGATCCTGGGAGATCGAGAGTGGAATCTAAACGGGATCCGACATCTTGCATGAGAACTGATCACTGCATCTTGAGAACCCATTGCAGCGATCGCATCCGCAGCTTGGCCTCTGGCACCAGAAAAATGCAGGATGCCATGAGGCCGAGCAACCTTAAGAATTCGAAAGCCGGGAGACTCTGGGCATGCTGAAACTTTTCCACCATCTGCACAATGTGATGTGCCCTCACCTTGGGAGGCAAGCACTTCCCCAATGACGTGTCCAACACAGCCCCGATGTACAGGAGCTGTTGGGAAGGTGTCAGATGCGACTTCTTGAAATTCAGGGAGAAGCCCAGCCTGTGGAGGGTGCGGCAGATGAGACCGAGGTGATCCAACGCTTGCTCGGGAGAGTGCGCCTTTATCAGCCAGTCGTCCAGGTAGGGGAAGACGTGAATCCCCACCCCCCCCCCTCGCCTGAGGTACGCTGCCACCACCACCATTAACTTTGTGAAGACCCTCGGGCAGAGGTCAGTCCGAATGGCAGGACCCGAAACAGAAAGTGCAAATCGCCAGCCACAAACCTCAGGTACTTTCTGTGCTTGGGTTGAATCTGCACATGAAAGTAAGCATCCTGTCGGTCCAGAGACACCAACCAATCCTGAAGTTGAAGGGCCTGGAGGAATTGAGAAAGAGTATCTTGAACTTGTCCTTCCTGAGAAGTTTGTTCAACCAACGCAAGTCCATGATGGGTCTCAATCCCCCATCTTTCTTCGGAATAGAAAAATAAGGGGAATACTATCTCTTGTTCCTCTCCGCTACAGGTACAAGTTCTATAGCGCCTTTCTCCAGTGGGGTTAGGATTTCCTACGCAAGCTTCAAAGAGAGTTTCCCCGGTGGATTGTTGTGAGGCCGCTGAAGGAAGAACCTTCTGGTATCCAGAACCCACGCATCTGAAATAATGGCTCGCCATTCTTCGAGATGCTGAGACAGTCTGCCCCCAACCGGCGAACCATGGTACATGGCCTCATGACTGTTTGGACGCAGCTGCGGCTGTGCCTGAAGGCAAAGAGGCAGCTATCTGAGCGGCTTTGGAACCACGATTTCCCCGACCACCACAGGTAATTTTTCGCTGGCCCCTTTGACTGGCGGCAACTCTCGTTCTACGAAAAGAGGAGTATTAACGAAAATAACCTCCCCTTCATTGCTGTCCCATAGGACAAAAAGGCGGAGGTTGATGCACAGCTGCGTTTAAAGATTTAGCCGGAGCTTTCAAGGTCTGCAACCTCTCCAGACTCCTGTCAGCCTTGCTGCCAAAGAAATGTGCACCATCAAAAGGGATGTTCAGAAGACTGGCCTGCACATTCGGAGCAAAACCAGACTTCCGCAACCACGCAAAATCTGCATATAATGGTGCTCGCACCCATAGATCGGCTAACAATGTCGGCCGTATCCAAACCCGACTGAAGAGATTCGCACATGGCATCCATGCCGTCTTGCACGAGAGCAAGGAACCCATCCCTTTCTTCCCCCTCGGGAATATGCTCAGCCGCTAAAGAAACAGTTCCACAGTGTGTGTGAGAACCTTGAAAAGGCACAGGTACAGCTGGCCGATTTCAAGGCCATTCTCGCAGCAGAAAACACCTTCCGGGCCCAACCGTCAAAGCGAGTGTCGTCCCGCCTGCCTCGAGGTGGCTGTAGCCGCCTGAACCACCAAACTCTCGGGAGTGGGGTCAGTAGATAAATAGCTGGGGTCGCTAACGGAAGCGCAGTACTTCTTTGTCAAAGATTTATTAACAGCCGGAAGAGATTCCGGGGACTGCCAAGCAGCTGCTACCCTTTTCTGTAAGGTGGTGAGATGAAATGGTAAAACCGGGTCAGAGGACGGACCTTGATCTAAGATGTCCGTTAGATTATCCTGCACAAAGTCTTCAGGAGGACTGGACCAGCCCAGATACTCCGAGACCCTAGCCATGAACCTCCTGTATGAAGACTCTGTATGAGCCCCAGGCTCAGGCCTACCAAATTCCACTTCCGGAGAAGTGTCCAACACACTGGCATCATGGAGGGTCTACCTCAACTCCTCCAACTGACTGTCTCCAGAAAAAAGTGGAGCTTCATCAAGTTCATCAGGGTCCTCAAACTCAGACCTTTCTTCCTCTTCATATATGTCAGCCAGAGGGAGTTGAAACCCAGCCCTGGTGACAGAAGAGGGCCTGGTGTCCAAAACTGGCCTCTCAGACTTCGCCGTAGCCTTCCTAGGAGGATCCACGACATTGGGTACTCCAATGGCAAATTTCGGGCAAAAATACCCAAAGGCGCCAAAGGCTTCAATGCCGAGAGCATCAACTACCTCGACGTCGTGAGCGCGGAAGGCTTCGGCATCGACATCAACACTGGTGCCGATGGTGCCGTGGACTGATAAGATAGCAAAGCGTCAACTTCCGAGCCAGACGGAAACGGCGCCAACCGAGTCGACACCGGAATCGAGCCCTTAGTAGGTTGCAACGGTCTCGCTGGGGACGAGGACCGAGACCTAGAAGCACGTCTCTTTCGAGTCTCCGAAGCCTTGTCCGAATGGGACCTCAAAAGGTTGCCTATGCGAGTCACGGACCCAAGCCTGAAAGTGTGCGATCCACGGTACGAGATCGATCCTGGCCGGCTTCGTTAGAAGGCGCGACCGGACCCGTGCCTGCAATTGAAATATCGCTAACATTTGCTCTTTAAAGGCAGCCCATTCCTCCGGAGTCGAGGACTTCATCAGGCATGCCACTTTCCTCGTGGCTCTCTCTTCCGAGGAGGAAGGGGAAGGCGACTGGTGCCGGCGCTTCGGCGAATGCCGCGAAGAAGAAGAATGGCGGGAACCACTCCGGGACCGAGAACCCCAGGCCTCCACTTGACGCGGAGAGTCACCCCTCGAGTCATCGGTGGACACCCCTTTGGACGTGGATGTCCGGGACTTACTGGGCTTAGAACCACTACCTACCTGGAGCTTCCCCTTGCGCTCCCCGAAGCCCTTGGCAGTCAGCGGCTGGCATTTTGAACAGTTGTCTGTGTCATGCGACTCGCCCAAGCACCACAAACAAATGCGATACAGGTCGGTGATCGACATTTTTGACTTGCAGTCCCGACAGGTCTTGAAGCCAGATCGCGGAGTCGGAGGCGTCAAAGAAAAAGACATCTCAACAAACACACGATGCGCGCCGAGTTTCACGAAGCAACACGTTTGCGGAAAAAAACGGAACTGAGGTTGCGGGCGCCATGCGTCCTATTTATAACATCCAGTGATGTCGCCCTTGACAGAGGCCTTCGAGGGACATCGACCCAATGTCATCGACGCAGGAGGCCCTCTGCTGAAAAAGTTTCCGAAGTGCACAGCTGTGAACATTACATGTCAAAGATGTGAAATACGTTGGAGGACACAATCCATCCATTTGAAAAGGGATTAGGTGTTTAAGAATCTATTGTGAGGTATTATTTTTCAATGGGGAAGGCCTACGGATACTGTGTTGCATAGTCTAGAATTACTAGACTATACTTATTCCTTAGTTTTGATGGTTTGTATGGTCCCATTATATCCCTGGCAATTCTAGAGAATGCTACCTTTATTATAGGGAGTGGGGTGTAGTGGTGTCGACCGTGGAGCCGTTTTCTGGCAAAGGGGATACGCGGCTATGAAGTTCGTAATGTCAGTGTAAACCACTTGCCAATAAAACCTGTTGATAATCTGCCCCTGTATTTCTGCTGTTCCCAAGTGTCCCGAAGTCAAATGGGTAGGCGCCATTTCCAGGATAATCCTCCTATGACGTTGAGGAATCTCCTATGACGTTGAGGATCTGGTCTTGCCTATAAAGAAGAACTTGTTTTAGAAAACAATTGCCTGTCCTTAGATCTTCCTTCCTCTTCGGGCACTACTTTTAAGAAGGCTTCTGTCAGAATAGTATTCACAAAAAAAAAAAAAAAAAAAAGAGTACTGGTACGTCAAGGATTGGCCTATGAACGGTATAAATGAATTAGTACCATATCGGTCCAATACCTGTATAACCTCGTTGGTTGTGTAAAGAACACTACACCCAATTGTATATAACAGAGTCATAACCATTCATGACAATTGAAAACACATTTAATGTGGAAAATACATACATAGAATTAAATCAAACATGTAATTCACATTTTTAACAGTGGATAAAATCTTTCAAACCATATATTAACGAGTTGAACCTATGAGAAATGAAGAGAACAAAATAAAAAATTAAACCAAAAGGAGAAAGGTTTATATCCGGATTTGGTCCGGGTTCTTCAAGAGTTCCTTGTCATTTAGACATACAATTTTTCCTATACAAATAAGAACAGAGAAATACTCCGTGAATTTACTCTGAAAGTCAATGCAATATTTCTAACTGCATTATTGCCGCAGACTGTAAACATCAAATGTGCAAAAAGGAAGATAATTTTTTGTTTCCAATGAATAGTCTTATTAATTGAAAATCAAATCCCAGGCTAAAAGTATTGAAAAGCTGGGATTGGGTCTGCCAACGCATCCGAGGAAGAATAAGAACCCAACACAGCTTCACCACGAAGGAATGTCCTTGCAAATGGAGGACTGAAGACCGGGTTCTAAATCCAAACTGGGTGAGGTGTATAGTGGAGGACCTCCAGTATTCTTTAATCAAAAATGCGTTTCGGCGGCGAGAACTGAGTGGAGAAAATAGAATGTTCACAGTTGGATTGAATGTTCCACCTTCATCAGGGCAATAAGTAGCA
Organism: Ambystoma mexicanum; assembly: GCF_040938575.1. NCBI lineage: Eukaryota > Metazoa > Chordata > Amphibia > Caudata > Ambystomatidae > Ambystoma > Ambystoma mexicanum. The sequence goes on from NC_090931.1 coordinate 559,276,752, forward strand.
AGACCCTGTTTTGAAAAAAAGGAGGAAAGAAAAAAGGAAAAAATACATGCCGGTGTGGAGAGAGTAAAAGAATTAAGTGCTAACAATTAAAATCAAGTGTAGTAAGCTATGAACAATTAAATACAAAAAGAAGTTTCAGGTGTAGGTGGGATGCTTTCATCTCAGTGCAGATCAGAGACCCTGGTCATGTCTGCAAAAAACTACTCAGTGCCATGTAAACTTAACCTATGAACAAGGGGTACTCTGACAACATGCAGATGAGTCCCTGTAGGGTAATGGGAAATAATGGCACATTGTCCCCTTCAACTATAAAGTAACTAGGCCCCAGATGACCATGTACGGTTCCGGTCCAATCCCCCGGTGCAGGAAAACAGAGAGAGGCGGAGAAGGGGTGCTGGAAAATGGGGGTGTCAGGCAGTGGGCTGCTTACTTAAGTAATAGTGCAAAGTGGAACCGCTGTGGAATGGGCAGTTCCCATGTTGCCAATAGGATGGATTGGTTGATGAATGATGCAACCAAAGTGGTCGCGTGAAGGAGCAAAAATCCGTATTCAGGACTGGTGTATATGTCAGAATCCTAAGGAAATGACATATGAAAGAAAACAAGTTATGAAATAGAGGTTGCAAGCCAAAACCGGTTGCTGGAAACTAATGAATATTAAAAAAGGAAATAAATACCTGGCAGAGTGGAGAGTGAAGCTCCAGTGAGCACGAAGAGCCGGCGAGGCTGGAAAGACAGCCGTGTCCTGTGAGCGGGCTGCGTTCGTGAGCTGCACTGACCGATTAGGCAAAAAAATACGAAAAGACGACGTCCGTCGCTATGGCAACGACGTCGCGTTGTGGGGGCTGGAAGCTGGGATTGGTGTCGATAGGTTGGGAGACAACCAATCGGAGGAGCCCTGAAAGGCAGTGCCAGATGGGGAGGTGTGTCTCAGATGGCCAATCTGAGCCCGTCAAGTCAGACTGCTTGGAAGTTCCTCGGGGAGCCCTAACAAAGGAAGGCGGGGAAATGGGAACCCGGTACAGGAAGTGATTAGGGCATTAACGTTAGTGCGCCAAATATGAGAGAAGTGCCTAGACCGGTGTAAGTAAGTGAAGTACACACCCAGAGAATGCTGAGCTATACAGATGTGTGGGGTGCCCAAATGAGTTGGGACCTCCAGACTCGTTGGTGCACAGATGTGATGGGGTGTACATAGAGCGATGTCTAAGGTGAGAGGGACCCCATGTGGAAGAGGGGCTGCACAAGCAGGCTGAGTGCCTAACAAAGGGGGGGGAGGAGAGCCCTGGTGAAAACCGTCAGGTGACGGCTGACTGGCGACAGTACCCGCACAGCTCTGCATTAGACAAGAGCCTGTTGAAGGCCAGGATGGTCAAATTAAAATGGTGATTGTTCGTTCAGGCCGTTTTGCAGGGAATCCAGTCTATAGATCCATCTTTTCTCTAGTTCGAGTCTATTGTGAATATTTGGGCCTTTTTGTATCCTGTCAAGGACCCACCAGAGGATATAATCAGGGGTGTGTTGGTGGGATAAGAAGTGTGAAACCAAAGGGGAAGTGATGTTCTTGCAACGGATCCTGGACCGATGTTCTGATATCCGAGTCGACACTCCGCATGGTTTGTCCCACATAACGGAGGCCACATGGGCACTCAATACAATATACAGCTTTGCTGCTTTTGCAGTTGGATTGGTTGTTCAAAACCCATTGTCTGTCACTGATTTTGAATATTTGAATTTTCCTGGTAAATTTACACACCAAGCATGTCCCGCAGGGATAGTTGCCGGTGACTCTGCGAAGATTCCAAATGCCTGTACGCGGTGGTACTCGTGTAAAAGAGGAATGAACCAGGTGTTCCCTGATATTTCTCGCTCTTTTGAAAGCGAACCGAGGAATGGGTTCGTCCGAGAGCTGTAATCGTACAATGGGCCAATACTTACGGATCACTTTTTTTAAAATCAAAGGTGTTGGGGCCATGTGTGATCACACATGTAAGTCTTTCCTCTTTGGGTTCATTAGTTCCTCCTAATCCTAAGTAATTGACCATACGGAAGGTTCTGTTTAATGTGTTGCGGATGGTCACTCTGGTAATGTAAAAGTGTATTGAGATCAGTAGTTTTCCGGAAAAGGTTGCAAATGAGTTTAATATTAAGACATGAGATTTCAAGGTCCAAAAAAAGTATCCGTGTGGCGCTAAATTCCATAGTGAATTGAATATTATTGTTCCGTGTATTGAGCCAGTCAAAGAATAGTTGGAGCGATGTCTCGTCCCCTCTGTCAGAATAGGACAATTTTGCTGCGCGAAAGCTAGGTCGGGAATTATCCGTCTCTTCTCCAGTGGTTCTTGTGGTTACTGGGGTTATAATAGAAGGGGTTCTTCATCAGCCTCTCCAAAACCTTTCATCCCTCTTTCTGCGAGCTTCTGTTCCAGCACCACTGTAGGTTTAGGAAAGAGGGATGGTTCCAAGATTCCCTGGGCGATTTTCTCCTCAGTTTTCACATGGTAGGTTTGCTTCCAATTATTCTTCATTAATATCTTTGTGTCACCCCTGTAGTCTGGGCCTATTACTTCAGCCATTACGTCCAAGCAGTAGTTCCAGGCTAGACTGGATTTGGATACTAGGTGGATGTAGGCACCCTTGGGAGGTGCCAGAATTAGTCCTGTGGGGGATCAACAGGTGGTCACCTACTTCTATAGAAATATTTCAACTACTGTGCAAATGAAAACCTACAGATTCACTAGTAGCTACAGTGGGACCAGTGGCCTGAATGGTCAGTTTGGAGTATATCAGTGTTCCTCAATTTATATCCGTCGAGTCAGACCCCAAACCTGACACCATATGTAAGGGTGTCGAAGAAGGAAGCTGACACAAAGGTGGCATAGTGGGGCTTATGGAATTTTATTTGTGCATAAAAAGGCCCTCACTATCCCTAATTTCTAAGAGGGGTTTCCCTGCCTCAAAACTAATGCTAAAAAGGGTTAATCAGAATGTCTGTCAAAACAAACTCCACTGTCCTGTGTCACAACCTACTTCTATCCCTCACCCTATAACTAAGGATAATCCAACAGAAGGTTCCTCTTCCAGAATAATGTCTCCTGATGCCGGATAATGTTCAAAGGAATATCCACCTGCAACAAAAATACCGGAGGGAATGACTCCCTTCCCCTGGCTTGCGGGGTTTACACAGTCTTTATACAATTCCACGTCCAGGAGACTGGCTCCCTTCTCCTGGTGTAGATCTATGCAGTTTACAATAAAACCAGGAAGAATAACTCCCTTTCTCTAGCATAACTCCCAGTACAGGACCAGGAGAATGCCTCCCTTCTCCTGGCATGACTTGACAGTTCACAAGGCCAGGGGGAAGGACTCTGTTCCCCTGGTGTCCTTAGAGTATGTTTCCAGAGCGTTGGGCCCTCCTCAGGGAGGAGGACTCCCTTCTCCTGGTGTCTAAAGAGTTCCATCACAATCTTCAGCTTGATGTACACTTTGCTACCACCCAAACCAAGTGGCAAAGTCTCAAATTTTAATATGTTGGTTACTGAGCTTAGTGTCACCACTATGACAAGGAAGCGCTTCTTGCTTGCTCAGTTCCCTTTTAGTCAGGTCCCAGACCCTTCTCTGGTGGTCAGTGGGCTTCTTACTGCCGCTGCAACGAATAAGTTCTCCTGAGATGCTTAGACCAATAGTTAGGGACCTCGACCTATTTTTGGTGGTCAGTGGACTTCGTCGCCACTGCGATGAGGAAGCTCTCGTCGGATGTTGGATTTGGAATTATGGTCTCTGACCCACCTCTGGTGGTCAATGGAATTAATGTTACACTCGGACCTAGCAGCCACACTTCCCTAGCCTCATGGGAAAGGGCTCCCCCTTAGGGAGAAGTGGCAACACCTTGTGAATCGTCACAGAGGGCATCAGTATTTTGGATTCTTAAAATCAAGCCGTTAACATCAATTTAAAAAGTAAGGGGTCGAGAACACCAACCCTGCCGTACTCCATTTATGACAGGGAATGGGTTTGTTCTTTCTCCGCCCTGCCCATGGCTGAGCTATTTTTAAAGAGCTTTCTAATCAGGCCTAAGATTTCACACGGTATGTTTTGGTCATTTAAAACGTTGCATAAAATAGTTTGGTCAACTGAGACGAACACAGACAAAGTATACAAAGACTAGGAAAAGGGTTTCCTTTTTTAGGGTTGCATATTTACCTCGAAAAGTGAATCAACACAAGTCCTGGTCAATTGTACCCAATCCCTATTTAAAGCTGGCTAGGAGTCCGAGATAATTTTCTCATCCTCTGCTCACTTCTCAAGAAAGGATAAAAGCAATTTCCCATAAACCTTAGGCAGACACCGGCAAACGATAGACCCATTATCTCGATTGCTGGCCTATCAACTTTTTGTAGAGAGGCACAATCTCTGCCTGCTGCCAACTAGTAGGTGTTACGGCACACAACACCAAGCCCAGCTTGTTAGTCAGACAACCGGTTCATCCCGCATCGGTATGGGGCAGATGGCGGTTTCCCTGGCGCTTGAGGGAACGTTCTTTAGGTACTTTCTGCCTTCGCTCCCTCTTGTCAGGTGGATTCCCCTGTTACCATGGATACCTGACATCAGGAGCCTAAGTTACCCTAATTGGTTTCCGGCTCTATTTAAGTAGAACGCTTCTAAATATCGGTGCTTCGGATTGAAGTTACACAGATACCCTTAGCGTTTGTTCCTCCTTCAAGCTCCAGCAACGTTCTACTGTTGCTATTCATTTTCCAAAACTGGGGAGACCCCCGGCCGGCCCATAAAGTTGGGGTTTGCTCCGCAGAACTTTAAGACAAGATAGCTGCACCTTTGAGATGGATGGGGGTGCAGGTATATTACTCCAACACCAATCAATAAGGACAACTCAATGGTTTGGCAAAGGGGAGTCCTTTAATGACAAGCACAAAAAATGGGGAAACATGGAAATCAACAGTGATGCGATAGCCCGTCTCGCTTCAACTCCCTCGAACTTCATACAAACAGTAAAATTTATACTCAAAAATCGTCATCGACATGTAACACTCAAAAGTTAACATGCAGTTCTATTGGTTAGGAAAAGGGAACTTTACCATAGGTACTATATCTATATATGGTAATGGAGTGGGCGTCTAAGCCCTTCCTTTTAACATTACTATTGTGGACGTCATTAAGAGTACGACGTCCCATTGGTTCTGCTCTGTATAGGACCCTAGATTATTTGGTCCATGGTGATTGGGTTGGCTTTAACCCCATGCATACATTTCCACTTTACTTAGCAGCACGCATAATGGTCAGCCAGGTGCAGGGTGCCCCAAGATTCACCCGCCCTTCCTTCAATCTATCATTACTTTAGTGGCTATGGGTAAATTAGTTGGCTGTGGTCAGCCTCGAAACTGTCTTGTCAGGAAAATGTATGATCTCTCTGTCTGGGCGGTGGCCAAGCGCAGGTGTGAATCTGTGCTCCTTCTCGCTCGGATGGTCATGTGCTACTCACACCGTGAATCTGCTGAGTTTCCCTCTATTTGTGCATTTAGTTCTTATTCGGCTTGCCACCTGCCTATGCCTCCTTATCTCGACATTCCTGAGATAGGCTATTCTGTTCTTAAGTTTCGATTCCGCAAAGCTACTATTCGCTCCTTATATTGATCTGACCTTGGCTCTTCCTGGCTCACGTTGCCTCTGCTGATTTTCGATTCAGCCATCTCTTCTCATTTTAGCTGGAATACGAATCCTGTCCTGTTTGGCCTCTAGTAACCCTAGTTGATTCTGCTTTTGTGTAAAGTGGACTTGCACTTACATAATGTGCTTCATTGAGGTAGATGTGTATAGGTGGCGCTTGCCGCGGTCTATCTTCTACTAAGCATAGCATGCTGCATTGTTTTCTTAGCTTTCTTGCGGTTTCAAGCATTTGTACAGGCATTAGCTGGTTGAATGGCTTCATCCTGCTTTACATTTTAAGCTTCTTTATATTTCAACATCGTCTCTTCTTCTAGGTTCACGATATCCTTATTCATGACATTTAGTCTCTTGTGTCATCTTTGGGTCGTCTTATCTTCTATCTGCAAGACTGTCCGGGCCTTTGTGACGTCACCATTCGTCTTCAATTAAGGCCTTTGTGGTTTCTTCTGGGACGGTATTTAGGCTATCTTCATTTCGTCCTATTTGTTGGTAGGGTTTTCTCAATGGATACCTTACTGTCCATGGTTTTCTAGGTATCAGTATTTCGATAGGTGGTGTTCTCCTGATAGGCACTGGGCAGAGCCTGACTGCGGCTCTGCTGGTTTATTTGCTCATCATATGTCACATATTTTGTTGTGAACGTTCCTGGTACTTCGAAATGGGCGATGGGAGTGCAGGCTTTTTCTGGGACCTCCTCTACACACATTGACCACTTCTGCTTCCTCCTTCGGATTCATTTTACTTGGTACCTCTGTATTCATCTTTGCCTTATCATCTGGGTTCATTCCTTCTTCATCTTCTTGGTTTGTACATGATGGGTTGAAGAAGTGTCTCTTTGGAGTCCATATTTTTATTACTCCTTTCAGGCTTTTGCTGTTTTTACATGTTCGTCTTTATTCCATGTCATTAATTGGCATTGTCCATTTGAGCTGCAGTAAATCCATTTTCCCTAATAATTTCTGCGTTTCCTGAGGTAAAGAAACTTTGTACCTTCTGGTGCATGCTCGCTGGCCTTCACAAAGTCTCTAATTTCATCATCAGTTAGATCTCTAGGCTTCCATCCTGGCTTGACTTCAATCATGATTTTCATCCCTATGGCTTTCTTTGCAGTTTTCTGGCATTGCGAGATTATTATCTTGATGAAAATCCTAGTAATATCAATAACAGTACTCCCAGAAACTTGAATATGTCTGCCATCCATTGTGGAAGCCATGAAAACAGTGGTTCTGCAGGTTTGTCAGCATACTTATGGCTTCTGTTAGAGTTTCATTTACTTTGTCGTGAGAAGGTATAAATGTGCAACACGATTCTCTGATTTATGCAAATACTCATCCATCCATAGCTGTGATCATGTCAAGGATGTATCTGTTTTGGAGAGTTATCAGTCGGATTGCTCTTTTATCTTCTTTAATCGCATTGAATCCTTTTATGGTTGTGTTGATTGTCTGTAGCAATTCCCATCTAGTTATCTGTAACCATTTAGTATTCACTCCATCTTGGATTCGTGGCATGAAGATCGTTGTGAACACTGATGAGGTGAGGCTGAACAGCCTGTGTTCATATGGGATTGCATGAAATGCTTCTTCTGATTAAGCAGAGAAGTAATTCTCTCTCTTCATTCGGGTTATCAGTTCCACAGAAGATTTCTTCCTCAGGTGAGCATCTGCTTTCGGGAAACTCAATGTTCAGGTCGCTTTTCGGGATCACTAATGCTGGAATGTGGACATTCACTATTGTGCATATGCCTCCCCAGTTTTTCGGCAGTCTGATGAATGCTTTGGGTCCGCATGCCCAATAATGATCCAAAATTACTGCTGTTCCGTGATCCATTCCTGGAGCATCAAAAATGTGTCCACAGTTCTGATTCTCTCCCATCTTCCTTGTGCCATTGTTCCTGAAGCACAATTTCCGGTTTTCTAGTGGCACTATCTGCAAGGGTCCTCCTCGGTCTCCAATCCATGTCAGCAGTTTTGCAAGTTTTGGCCATACTGGTTTGCACAGTCTTTGTGAGTTCTCAATTGCTTCCTTGCAGGCTCCAAGGACCATCCATGCTCGGCATATCACTACTCCTTGCTACCATCCTTTTGGTGAAAGTACTGTTCCCCAAATCTGCATTTGGCCTCCGTTTATCCAAATTTGAGCCTCTTCTGGAGTTTTCCCTTGGACATTCAGTCTCGGGTTCACTTCCCATCTTATTCCCGCTCCTTTAACTTCAGGTTTCCCGTACCTGATCACGTGATTCCTAGTATGAGCTCTATTTCTTGTCTTAATGTCCTGAACATAATCATCTTTCGGGATAAGCTGTTTCAGTTGCCCATATTAATGAGGCGTCACTTCCCATGGACTGGCCTCTGGTCTTGCACATTGCTATGTGTGAGAGACAGTGTGTTGTCGGGACATCAATTTCTACAGCTACGAAGATCTTGGACTTCCCCATGCTGTACGGTAGAAGTGCACAAACAAAGCATTCTCCTTCTGAACTTCGTCTTCCAACTTCTTTCATGTGCTGGTACCAAATATTGTTTCCCAGATGTGCTGTGCTGTCCAGGTAGTCGTTTAGTTCACTGTCATCTTCATGCATGCTTCTCTTGATTCTTAAGGTTTTTCTGTAGTTCGCTATAACTACATCTCTGAATGCCTCTGTATGGCTTTTTCTTGATGGATAAGGTATCCTAGTCCATGTTGCAGATCTCTTCATCTGCGCCATTTGAGTGGACCGGAGTGTGGCAGCTCCTTCCTGGTCCTCATGCATCTTTTTTCTGCTGCATGCAAATGCCCATGCCAACCAGCCTGACACTGGTCCGGTATATGGCTGTATTGTAGACCTGGTACTTGTCCCTTGTGTTAGAACATGTGTGCTTGGCAATACAGTCTCTGCCGTTTTGTTTTTCATTTCCTCTTGTAGTTTCCTCGCTCTGGCTACCTATGGGAATAATGAGTCTACTATCAGTTGTGTCCGTGCAGAGAGTTTCTCTGAGGCGGCTCCTGTTTTCTTAAGAGTTTCTGATATGACTGCTTCTGTTGGTCCTTCTCTTAATTCTTCTTGTTTTCTCACACTATCTTCTGTGAAGGTTTATATGGCAGTCAGTCCCATCTTCTCTGCTGCTTTCGTTTGTGGTTCTGCGGTCATTGATACTAGACCTGTTTTGTGTGCATTCAGTGTGTATCTGCGTGTAGTTGTCAGTGTTTTTTCTTCATTCATTTCATTCCGTCCCTGTCTCCGGCTTTCCTGCTCATTCATTACCATAAGTGTGTGTATATCACTATTAATCGCATTAATTTCAAGTTCATTTACTCTACCGTCAGATCTCCTAGGGACTGGAATGACTATATAAGGTCTGGGTGCTTTTGTGGGTTTCATGCATGCATCATCAGATGGGTGCACTGAAATTGGAACGCTTTGTGCACCAATAAAGAATGCAGTTCTGATCGTTAATGACAGCAAAATAATAATAAATATGATGCATAAGTACATTATGGTTCTATATGTTAGGCGACAGCATTTCCTTCCAGAGAAGCAAGGGTGCCTCTCTGCTTGTGGAAGGACCAGGTTGCTGCTCTGGACCCCCATCTCAATCATTCAACAAATGTCACCGTTATTATTCCTCCACCCAATATTGTCTTTCGAGTTCTGCGTCAAAAGTGTCAGTTGCTTCACAAGTGCCCCCCTCTTGTGAGTGACAAATTGTCTTTTGGTGTAGGATACAGTTCCTTTGTTAGACTATGGGAAAAAAGAAATCGAATTAAGTAATACTTCAGTGAGTCTCTTTAATGTGCATGTTCAAAGTAGGTAAGCTCCCAGTCCACTCCTCGAATCTGCTTCAGTCCCGAGGACATATTGGACACTGTTCAGCATGAAGAAATAGGGAAAATATAACAAGTATAACAAGTGAAGTTCTTGAATCTGCTCCTTCGATCTGTCCCTCAGCGGAAGGCTTTCCTAAAATCTCCTCAGATAATCTCTCTGATGGTTGGAAAGTTACACTTGGAGTACGATTCCATGCAGGAGCATTCCCATCTGTGCAACATTAGCTGGATCTCTGATGAACGGGAGGACGTCAACATCGATAGGTCTCCCCACTAGCTCTGGAAAGTCAGTGACTAGGCGAAAGAGGAAATTGTGTGCCAGTCTGCTGTCTTCTGGTGATAGAGAAATCTGTCCTGTCTTGCTGGGTTCAGGATTATATGTTTTTTCCTTGATGTAAACAATGTCTGCACTGTTCAGTCGCTTGGAGTGCGGCTAAAATGACGATCTTATTTAAAAGATGGTTTAAATGTTCGGTGTTTGCTGAGTCTCGAAGAAACGTTAAGTGTATCTGTCGTTCTTCCGGCAATGGTTGGACAGTCTTCAATTATGTGAAAGAACAGTGTGTTGACAAGCTCATTTATTTCCGCCTGTGTTGGGAAAATTTGATTCTTTCTCGTTGTACTCAGGGAGTATAATAAATTGTTCAGCAATGACAGTAAGCAGTTGTCTTATTTTTTCGTTTTCAGGATCTTGGAGAAAGTCTGACACTTGTGAGCCTCCCCACCAATGACGTGTATGATCTTAGCACTAGGTGAAAATAGGTGACCACGTCCTTTGTGATGACTCTACTGTGGGACACCATAAATGATTACGAATAAGGTCTGTGTGTGGAAGGAATCTGGGTACTGTATTTTCTTCCAATTTATGTGTCCTCGATCCAAATTTGGCATATCCTTTCTAATCAAGGTTTAAGCGTGCCTCAGTCCAAAGTTCAAAAAGTCAACAGACTATGTTGTAGCTTACATGCAATTTTCTTGTTCCCCCTGCAACTAGTTAGTTTTTATGTCCTTACACCCTTTTTTTTGCTTAGAGGAAGTGTCCAAATTAAACCACAACTTTGCAAAAAGTTCTTCGTCTTTACTTTGCTGGTCATGCGTCCTCCTTTGTCATGGATCTCGTCTGCATGTGCTGTGGTTCTTCCCCGTCGCTCGTCGATTCCTCTCGTTGGGGTGCATGCAGGTGGCCTTCTCTGATGTAGGGTTTGATATCACCGAGAAAAATCCATGCTCTCCTGCCCTGTAGCTTCACAGCGGACGGAGTGCAGTACTCTACGATAAAAGGACCGTTGAATCCCGGCTCATCCCACCTCTTCCTTGTATGGTTTTTCATGAAGACGGCGTCTCCAACGAAGATGAGTGGAACACGTAGACCTTGAACTGGGTCTGTATTAGTGTCTCCTTCTGTGTTTTGTGTCGTCGCTGCAGCTAGTCTGAAATTACAGTAAGGCAAGATGTCATCCAGTTCAGATAGTTTTGCATTTCAGACCCTAAAACCTCTCCTCCTGACTGGGCATCACATCTAGCTCTATCTCAGGGTATTAGGGGAGTTCTCATTCTTATTCCTGTGGCTATCTCGTGTGGCGTAAGGTGATGGTCAGAGCCTGGTTGGTCCCGAAGTGCATAGTGCCAGTGGAAGGCAGTGCAACCATCTCCTCCTTCGAGTAAGCTTCAATTTAGCTATTCTCTCCTTCAACAAGCCGTTGAGCTTCTCACAGATCCCATTACCTTGCAGATGATACGCCGACGAGAACGTGTGCTTTATACCAAGCAGCAAGATAATATGCTCAAATATTGAATTAACAAAGTGAGGGCCATTATCTGATCTCATGACTTCGCACACACCCCCCACCTTGGAAACACTTCCCTCACTAAAAACATGGCCGCACAGGTAGAGTTTGGGTGTGTACATGGACCTGCCTCCATCCATCTAGAGAATGGACACCACAACAATTAAGTATCTGCACCCGTTGCATACTTGAATCATGTCGACATAATAGACATTCAAGTGCTGAAAAGGCCCATTTGGCCGGGGGATGACTCCTCTCATGACTTTTAATGTGTGGCCAGCGGTGAATTGTTGGCAGATCATGCAGTTCTTCATAAAGAATACAACATGCTCAGCTAAATTCAGTATGAAACAGTCTTCCACGAGCGTTCCTGCTAGATTCTCCTTTGTCATATGCGTCGGGTAATGTAACTGCTCAAGCACTATTTTTAGTAGGGCTACAGGCATTACTGGTTTACCAGTGCTGTCTTGTCGCCACAAGCTGTCAGAGTGGTTTAAAGAACAACTGCGACGTTTCCACAAGTTCTTCTCTTCCTGTGGTGCCTCCCCTTAGAGTTTCATTAGCTGCGTTTGTCCAAGGCTATTATAGGCTTCAAGTCTTGTTCGTGCAACCAACATTCTTTCATTGGTACAGGCAACTTCCACTTCAATTGTCTCACTTTTGGATGCCATACGCTTGGCTTCCGTGTCTGCTGCTTGGTTTCCTCGTGAGATAAAATCTGTCCCTTTCATGTGGGCGGCACATTTCACGACTGCTATGCCCACTGGGAGCTGTAGTGCCTTAATCAGCCTGTCCAATAAGGCTGCATGCAGCACTGGCATGCCGTCTGCTCGGAGTTAGCCCCTCCTTTTCCATCGCGCTAGTCCTGCGTGCACTGTTGACGTCGCGTAGGCGGAGTCACTGTACAGCGTTACTTCCTGGTCTACGTGATTTTTAATGGCGAGTATCAACGCCAATAATTCTGCAGCCTGTGCTGAGTAATGGGATGGTATTCGTGCACTAACAAGTACTTGAAATTCTCAAATCGCTGTGTGCTTTATCACAGCAACGCCTATGTATCTTTGCCCATCACTTTGGTCGATTCTAGAAGACCCGTCAATAAAGACAATCTCTCCTCCTGCCAAAGCATTTTCTTTTACCCTGGGAATTTCCTCATAGAATTCTTCGTAATTTGCACAGTCATGTATCGGCTCTCCCTCAGTGACGTGCTCTGCTATAAACATGGCTGGGTTCACTATTTTACATGAGACTATTTTTATCGAGGTATTCGATATGATCACTTCATAAGCAGAAGCTCTCCGAGATGTCAATGTGCCTTTCGGTTTCTCTAGAATAGCAAATAATGAGTGCTTGACGTACAATGTCATTGAGCATCCCATTACAATGGTTGTCGCCTTCTCTATGGGGAACGCTGCGGCAGCTAGTCTTTGTTCGCATGTGAAGTGGCCTCTCATTACTGGGTCCAGATTCCCACTGTAATAAGCCTGGGACTTGTACCCCAACAAGCTTCTTTGAGCGAGCACTGCCGTCATGACGCTGCCATTTGAGTGTGAAAACAAGTTAAATTCCTCTGCATAATTGGGGATCCCTAGAACTGGAGCTGTGCAAATAGCTCTCGAGTTCGGCAAACCCTTTTTCCATGGCCTCAGACCATTAGATGTTTTCTTTCGTCACTTGGGCCTTCTTTAGAGTCTGAAGTAAAGGCTTAGTGTAATAGCTGTAGTCGAAGACCCATGCCCTGACATAGTTGCATAGGCCTAGAAAGCTCTGCATCTGCTTTATCACGTGCAGCTTAGCCGTGTTCAATATGGCTTCAGCCCTTTCTGGGGTCACTTGCTTTCCTTCATGCGAGATCAGCTGGCCTATGTACAGCACTTCCTGTTGATAATATTGTAACTTTTCCATGTCAACCTTATATCCTTTCTCAGCCAGTATAGTCAATAGCTGAACAGAATTGTGCCTGTATTGCTCTTCTGTTGTGCTCCAGATTAAGATGTCATCCACATGCTGCAGGACGACACTTTTTAATGCAATATTGCTTAAGTCCATCTGCAGGACTCTGTTGAAAATAGAAGGGGACTCACAGTACCCCTCTGGCAGCCTCGTGCTTTTCAGACGCATTTGTCTTAATGTGAATGACGTCAGATCTTGTGAGTCACGGTGCAGCGGGATTGAGAAAAATGCATTTTTCAAGTCAATCACTGAAATATTTTGCCTCAACCGGTATATTAGAGAGGATTGTAGACGGCTTAGGGACTAGAGGGAACTCGGCCTCAACAATATAATTTATTGGCCTTAGGTCCTGTACTAGCCTCCATGACCACCCTTTACTTTTTTTCACAGGATACACGCTAACATATGACATGGTGACTCTGACGTCACTAACATGCCCTGGTCCTCATGGCGGAAATTGTCTTGAAAATCCCTTCATCTGCCTCTCTGGACATGGGATATTGTTGGGATCTTGGTAGAATTGCTCCTGTTTCAGTTTAATCCTTACTTCTCCAACCCCCTTCAAGAGACCCACGTCATAGGGTCCGGTGGTCCACACTGAGACAGGCACTTTAACTATATTGTCATGAAAATATTCAGGACGTTTTAGTGCCAAAATCATTTTCTGAGGTACTTCTCTTTTAATCATCTTTACCCAAAAGGTGAGACTCACTTCCACCATTGTCTCTCCCATTTCTGCTTGTTCTTCGAACAGATCGTCATCGGTGACTTCAGTCACTTGATATCCTTCTTCAATAGCAATGATCGCACACCATTGTCTGCCCTTGTCATCGTAAACGTCAACCAAGACCGCTTTCCCTCGTATTGCTGCCGTGTGTATCATCAAGGGAAAGACTTGTCCCTTCTCCTCATGCATAGGTATTCTGGGTCTGAACAGGAACTCATCAGGGGTTCATGATCTTGTCCGCAAGGCCTGGCAATCCTGCCATAAGCACACACATGCAATATGTGAAGATTTCTGGCTCTAATGATATGGCCTCATGGCCGTGTGTCCCGAGTATGCTCCAACCATTTTGCATACATTTGAGTAGTGCATTCCTAGAGTGGAACATACTATGCCCTCCTCTGCAAACGAGATTGCCATGTTCAACTTTGTCATTAAGTCTCAATCCAAAATATTTACTGGGGTCTGCCGAGAATATAATAGGAGGTACATTCATTTCGCAATCTCCTTTAGAGACTGGAAGTGCCTTTGTAAAGGGAACTTGACTGGTCGCTCCTGAAACTCTGAGTATCCATGGCCTCCCCGGACAAGGAAAACTTGCCTTCACGTATGCACGAGCGTGTCGCACCCGTGTCAACTAGGAAGGAATATTCTTTATCCCCTATAACGACATCCACCCTGGTTTCCCTGTGAGGGTCTGGTGTCACCGATAGGATAGAACACATCGGGGTTCTCAGTGAGCTGTCCTAGCTTATATATAAATTCGGCCCATTGTGCGCTGGTGGATTTCCCCCATTCCCATTGTTACCCCCCCCATACAGGGTTCTGGGTCTGCCCTGTGTTCATCGTCTGCGATATTGGCAAAGGTGCCTGTTGGGATTGTCCTTGTGGAAAATTCCCCATGTTTTGTGGCTGCACCCCTTGCTGCTTTCCCTGTGCTTGTTGTTGCACCGTGTGATTCTGTGCACCACCCTGCTGTAAAACTGCAGGTGGATTTATTATGCCTGCTCCTGTTCCTTGGCAGTTCTGAATCATGTCTTGGTTTCTGCATGTGCGCGCCAAATGCCCGGTCATTCCACACAGCCAACAAACTGGCGGTGGTCGGATAATTTGCCCATTTGACATATCTTGGCTACCATTTAGCATATTTTGGAAGCCTCCCTGATTGCTCTGCCATTCTCTTCAACTGGGATTATTCTGTTGCAGACTAGCCACCTGCTGCATGCTTGGTGCAGCTGTGCTCGTTATCATAGCTCCCTCAAGAGCATACTTGGACAATTTCTTTTGCACCAACTTTGCTTCCTCACCCTTACGAGTCGCTTCCTTTTTGCTATTCTTTTCTTGTAACAGTCTACAATAATGTGCGATGGTCAACTGTATTTCAGACCAAGGTTTGGCCTCGATTCCCACCAATTTCTTGAGTTGTTTTTGAACCGGCTCTGGCAACCCTTGGCACAATATATGGTAAAACACAGGTATTGATTTCGTCCACAATTCATGCGTTTCGAGCACCCACGCGTCTTGGAAATTCTGTATATAAATCAACGGATCTTCCGACTCCTTCATTTTTCGAGTCATTATAGCTCCCATATCGGAAGTATCGGGATACAGCACTCGTAGCGCTTTCCATACTGCGGTTCTACAATTGTTAAATGGAGCTCTGTCATCCGAGGTATTAATTGTGGTTACATCAGGGTAGCCTGCTTGTGCCCACACATCATCTGCTCTCTCACCATGTATGGCGATCAGGATACCTTTGATGTCCCCTATAGCTAGGGTGTTGCCTCCTGTCATTTTTTGTAACTTGTGTATCCATTTTCCAGCTCCCGATGTCAGCAATGGAAGCTTGTTTTTCAAATTTTCTCGATTCATGTGTGGCCATGGAATATATTGTGATCTTATTCCCCCCTTCTCGAGCAACGGAAATTGGAATGCGTAGTTCTCTCTCTCTTCCCTCATTGTTATATCTATTGCCGGGGTAATATTCCTGCATCGCCGTCTATCTGGCAATGCCCTCAGTCTGTCCACATATGGCGATGAAGACACCCCTCTCTGGCCGTGAGATACTTCTTCATATTGGTCAGGCTGCGTGGCGGACTCTTATGCTCTTGGTGCAGACTCATTAGCGTCTGACCATCTTATTTCCCTTTCCCATGGCAGTCGTCTCATTTTGCCTCCCTTCTCCATGCGCTCTTCCCTTTCGGAGTCGGACATTGTCTGTCCCCAATTCACGCAACTTCTTGTGTCTTCATTGTTTTTATTGATTTCTAATCTATCTAGGGATAGTTCCCTATTCCCACTACTTTCAGGTGACATCCTCAGTGTCATACAACTGAGTGCTTTCCAGGTGCTCGTCTTCCCCCCTCCCCTTGGGGTGTTTGTTCTAGCCCCATTTCACCATCTATTCCATCGATCGTTTCTCTGATGCTTCTGGTGTCGAAGTCATCGTCAATATTTGTCCTGGATGTGCCTGGTACTGAATCTTACGCAGTTAAGAATTCTTCGATGTCTTCACAATCTACAACTGGAGCTGGTTTTTTAACCTCTCTCCCCACATATTCACGATCGCGCGCTCTTTGTCTTCGCTTACGTTCTATATTATCATCATATTCTTTGCGCTTCCTCGCCTCTTCTCTGACCCTATCTTCTTCCTTTTTCTTTTCATTTCTACATTCATCTGCCTTTCGAATTTCCTCATCTCTGTCTCCTTATCCTTTTTTCATGTACCCTTTGCTCTTCTAACCTTTGCTGTTTCTGTCTGTCTTGATCATAGGCTCGCCTTTGTCTTTTCTTCTGATCCTTTCGTCTCTTAACTCCCTTTCCTTCTCCTTCCTCTGTGTCTCATCTAACCACTCCTTTTGCCTCGCGTCATCGATGCATTTCCTATTTGTTTCGGGCAGGACAGGTGGCACGGTAGGCATCTCACACCCCTCTGTGCATACATTAAGTATCCAATCTGTTGGCAGCTCTTCCTCCTTTACCTGTTCGTACATTTTCCACAACTCGAGAACAGCAAGGCGTTTTTCTAACTTGCCTGTATATGTGACATGCAACTATGTCGTTGTGTGCTGTAATACGGCTTTAGATCCATTTTGTGGCCACGGCATAAACATCTTGTGGGTGGTACCTTTAATCAACTCTGTACTTTATTTCTTTAGCTTGGGTGCATGCTTGGCAAATGTTTGCATAAGTGTGCCAATGGAGTTATGTCTTGCATGCTAAAATCTGTTCCCTTTCCTCTTATATAACACTTGTCAATGCTTTCGTGTGGTTTCGTGTTGTTTAAACAGCTTCTAACAATATGAGCGAGCACCAAATATCGCAAGCTCCAATCCGAATTTTCTACAAAATTTTATATCTTCCGATTTGCTCAAAAAACTCAATTCATGTGCGATTTTGTCTCAGCTATCAAATCGCATGAAATTTTTAAATCAGTTCTCACAAAAAAATTCAATACATATGTGTGACGTCACAACAGAGAAACATGTAAGACAGACACTTAACAGACTAGACGGACATCAGCTGGACACAAATATCTCTGCCTCTAATCATTACCCGTTCATGGAGTGTAAACGTAACCCTTTCATAATGTCTTTAAACGTTGTGGTAGCCTAGTCGTTCCCCATTATGTGGGACTCTGGGTACACGTTTCTTCTTGCCGTTATATTAAAGCGAAGGAATAAGGCGAATCCTCTACCCCGATAACCTCTCCCTTCTCAGGTGTCTACCCCGGTAACCGGCTCACAGCAGCACTACTCCATCTAGCATTCCTTGAAAAAGTACACCACTCGTGCATTTTCCATCGATTAAAATGTCCTTTATTCTTTGGTATGGACTTTGAGAAAGCACACCCATGAAAAATTTCAATAACGTGTTTCACCCCAAACTGGGCTTCGTCAGATTGTAACTGACACCATGTTTGCATTGGATTATATTGTGTTCCATCAGTGAAGGCTTTGTACCAGTGTTGGCGAAACGACCACTAGATCGTCCCACTGACCACTTGCCTGAGACCACTGTTTTGCCAACCATTCCTGCATGGGACGCATGTGCAGGCGCGCGTGGGGGACCAGGTAAATACATGACGCCATCATGCCCAGCAAACGCATTGCCTTGCGTACCGTTATTTGGTGACCGGACTGATATTGCGGAATTTGCAGTAGTATATTCCGAATTCTTTCCTCTGAAGGAAATGTCAACCCTTCTTGAGTATCTAGGATTGCTCCTAGGAACTGTTTGGAGGTGCTTGGCACCAAGCTTGACTTTTTCTCGTTGATTGAGAAGCCTAATTCGTGGAGGAGGTCGATAGTCCTTTGAATGTTTGTCCTGCAAATTACTGGGGTTTCCCCCGTTATGAGCCAGTCGTCCAGATAAGGGTACACCGGGATTGCCTCACTGCGTAGGTGTGTAGCCGCCACCGCCAGTACCTTGGTGAATACCCTTGGTGCCGAAGCTATCCCGAAGGGCAGTACCTTGAATTGATAGTGCCGACTGTCCACCTTGAAGCGCAAGTACCTACTGTGGGCTGGGAACATGGAAATATGAAAATAGGCATCTTTCATATCCAAGGTTGCCATGTAATCCCCCTTTTTTAGGAGGGGGATTACCTCTTGTAGCATAGTCATTCGAAACTTTTGGGGCTTGACATACTTGTTGGCAGGCCGTAAATCCAATACTGGGCGCATTGTCAAATCTTTTTTTGACACAAGGAAGTAAGTTGAATAAATACCCATATTCAGCAACCCTACCAATTACCAGAATCCAAATGCTCAAGACCAAATAAAAATGTGCTCTTGGAACACCCGAGGTTTTCTTCATCTAACAGCCCCAGGATCCACGAACATAATAGACTATGACATCATTTGTCTTCAGGAGACATGGCTTCTTCAACCCCCTGTTCTTGACGGTTACGAGATCCACACAGTGTCGGCCAAGAAGGGCCATTTAGGCCGTCCAACAGCGGGTCTGCTCATCGCTATCCGCAGTGGACGGGGCCTAACCGACTCACAAAAAATAAAGGAAAATCACTTTATGATGATGGTAAAACTAAACTGGGTTATAATAGACGAAAAAGCTAACAAAACACTAACGAAGAAATTAATAATCATCACCATCTACTGGAACCCTGCAACCATCGAGTGCGTGAAATTCATCAAAACAATAGAACAAGAACTGGACTGGGTGCAAGTCACACAGCACCCAGATTACGTAGTCTTATGTGGAGACCTAAACATCACTAGCCAACATCGCGAGAAGGCAAAAGAGCTCAAACTGAAAAAACCTCCAATCGATCAGAGATCTATCAAATGGCAAAACCTCATGAAATCCAGATCTTTCGACAACTTGGATCAAGTTTTCCCTGACCCAAACAGACTACCTACATGGGAAGGAGCGAAATCTAATTCCACAATTGACTATATTTTGGTATCACGCCCCTTATTACTACACACCAACTCCTTTAAAGTGATCAAAACAAGGGAAAGCGACCATAACCTTCTCGAAACTACCTGGACCACAAACCCACCGAACATCCACACTATGAGTGCAGAAATTGAACTCAGTGCTCAAGGGACAAGACTCAGGATTACGGAAAAGGCTATAACAACTATTACAACGCTCTATAACGACCGTAGCAAACATCCACACAGGATGGCCGTGGACTACACACCTTTGTTGACCGTCTTTAGAGCCCCACACAGGAACAAAAAGTCAACTGCAGCTGACCAAAAACATACGTACGATATATTGGTCGCCGAAAGAAAAAGAGAGCTGAGAAAAACAAAAAGACAAGCTCGGAAACTCGACCTGCCACGGCCACTATTAAAGAAGCCGTTACAAAGTATAAATCTTGGCTAATGGGCCATCGGCATAAGCTTTACCAACAAGATGCAGAAGACATTCTGAAAGCTATAACAGGAAATTATGCCAGAGACTTTTGGTCCCTCCTCCACTCAACAACGCCAGGCGCCCGACCATGTCAACTGAACGGAATTGGTCAGTCGGACTGGGAAGCTCATTTCAGCACTCTCTTCAAGAGTATCACGACCACAGCTCCTATGATGGAAAACAACGACACCTCTTGGATCTGTTTAGATAACCCTGAAGACATCATAATGCTAATCAAAAAACTAAAACCATCACGTGCTCCTGGCCCTGACGGCATCACAAATTTTGATTTGAAAGCACACCCGGAAGCCTGGGCGCCCTTGTTGAGCCAAATCTTCAGACGCTGCTCCGTCACAAAATCTATACCCCCATCGTGGAAAAGGGCTAACGTGGTACCCATTTACAAGAAGGGAAATAGGTCAGATCCTAGCAGCTATCGTCCTATTGCTCTTCTTGACCCAATAGGAAAGCTGTTTGGGTCTTTACTGCTAAAGCATTTCACTGCTTGGGCCAATGAAGCTCCTTGCCAGGACAACCTACAAACTGGCTTCAAAAAGAATCTGGGGACAAACGGCAACATATTAATACTGAGTGCTCTCAAAAGTAAAATCTTGGAGGGACGTCCACGTCTATTCATCGCCTTTGTCGATCTGACACAGGCGTTCGATAAGGTGGATCGTGACAGATTATGGAAGAAACTGGCTCTATGGAAATGTCCCCCAGACATACTTAATCCTATTAGAGCCCTACATTCTAACACCTCCATGTGGGTACGCCTCAACCAACAAGGACTGTTAACAGAAGAGATAACAGCCAGAGGGGTTAAACAGGGCTGCCCCCTGGCCCCGGCCCTGTTTTGGTCCTATCTAGGCGACTTCCAAGAAACCGAAAAAGAGATTCGAGCTTTTCCCCCTAAACTTGGAGGAGATCAGATTAGTCGACTCCTCTATGCTGACGATTTAATCCTTTTGGACAACACCCCAATAGGCCTGCAACGCCAACTCACAAATTTACAACAATACATGATGGTAAAAAATCTGGAAATTAACCAATCAAAAACAAAAATGATGGTTATTGAGAAATTTGCAAAAAAGAAAGCCACATTATCCCTAAAACTAGGCTCGACTACCATCGAGAAAGTCTCTAGTTTTAAATATCTCGGGGTCATCTTAGATAGCTCGCAAAGAGAAAAAGCGATGAAAGAGGCATTATACGGAAAAACCACAAAATTAGCCACACAAGGAAAAGCTATCGACATCAAATTCGGCAGATTCTCAATCATCCCTGTACGAGACTTTTACAAAAAGAAAGTCATACCATCTTTGACATATGGTGTTGATGCAATGCCGAACCTCCCCCAAGACTTGTGGCAAAGCCTGGAAGCATCTTTTTGGAGAACAGTCCTAGGCCTCTCAAAAACCACTCCGATAACACTAATCAGACGCGAACTCACTCTTTCCTCATTAAAATCAACTATTGATTGTAACACTGTCTTGCTGTACCGGAAATGTATACAGAAAGACGCCCCATACGCTTACAAGTTGATAAGCAAAGAAATTCGTCTCGGCACCTGTCAAATGCTTACTTGCTGGGAAACTAAAATCCTATCCATCCTGGACTCAGTCTTTTGCAGCACGGAGGACCTCATTAGCAACCCAGTCAGAGTCACCGAAAAAATCAAGGAACTGGATTGGATTAACACCACCGAAACTGCTACTCGATACAAACTTACTACTCATCTTCCAGTTTTCTGTAAGAAACTTGATTCTGTTCAACCATATTTGAAACTATTCCCAAACAGATCCGCGCGAAATTACTTCTTAAAAATCCGACTTAACCTTTTGGAAACAAATGAAATCTTAGCGATTAGACACCTATCCGCGACCAGTAGCTGCCGGCTCTGCAAATCTACCACGGCAAAGGAATCCATACGTCATCTTCTTTTGAACTGCCCTGCTACGACAGACATTCGCCGCATTTATTTGAAAGACATTTTCACAAACTTTACCCTGCAAGACGAAGAATCGTGTTGGAACAAACTGATAGACGGTGACAAACAGTCATGGCAGCTCGCAACAACAAACATCATGAACCACATCTTCAACGTGCTTCTTCCGCTGCAGGCTCCATGTAATGTTCCACCAACTTGACCGGCAAATATGCAGGGCAGTTCTAGACGCTCTAGACGTTCTAGAAGTTTTAAGCCTCAGTACTTCGAAATCTTTGTTAAAAAATCTTTTAGATTAAATACAAAAAAAAAAAATAAATAAATAAAATAAAATAAAAATACCCTTGTTTACCTGGTGTCCCGGGACGAGTTCTATCGCGTCCTTTGCTAGCAGATTGGCGATCTCCTCGAGGAGAATCTTCTGATGTTCTAAAGAGTGTACTCTTTGTCGTGGAGGATGGTTCCAGGGACGCTGCAGTAGTTCTATACAGTACCCTGCGGATACTGTTGACAGCACCCATCTGTCTGATATGATCCCTTCACAAGCCTGGGTGAAGTTGGAAATGCGTCACCCGATTGGGGTTGCGTGAGAAGGGACCCTGAACTGAGCGTCACTGCTTTGGTGAAGGCGTGCCGCCTCCTCTACTGGGGCTGCCTCTGCCTTTACCAAGTCCTCTCCTATTACCCCTGCCGTAACCCTGCGTAGACTGTTGGCTGTTGTTCCACTGTGTACCCTGCCCCTGGGAATAGTTTGATCCTCTCTGGGAATTTTGGCCGCGTGGGCGATGAAAATTTCCATTCCCTCTCTGGTTAGGGGGTTTATTGGTTAGTTGGCCAAGGGACTTGAGTGTCTCATATTCGTCCTTGGCATTCTTCAGCGCGTCCTCGACCGCCTTACCAAACAACAGATCGGCTTCCACCGGTTTGTCCAACAATGATGCCTGGGTTTCTGCCTTAAAACCAGACTGCCGTAACCACGCATGTCTCTTGATAACAGTACCTTATGCTATCAATCTGCCTGCGTTGTCCGCGGCGTCAAAAGTTGCTTTTAAAATGCAACCAGCCACGGCTCTACCCTCTGCTGAAATTCGTGCTAACTGGCCCTTTAAGGGTTCTGGTGCAGACGCTATGAGCTTCCGCGACTTCTTCCCACTGATGGCAGTTGTAGCTGGCCAACAGGGTGGTGGAGTTTGCAATCCTTGCCTGATAGGCGGACGTTGAGGCTACTTTCCTGCCGAAACCATATAGTTTTTTGATCTCCTTGTCTGGAGGAGCTTCGGACGATGACAAGGGTGTTCCAGCCCTCTTACGAGTGTTGGTGACAATCAGGTAATCTGGCTTCAGATGTCCTCTTATATAGAGAGGGTCAGACTGGGCTGCCCTGAAAAGTTTTTCAACTCTGGGATTGACTGCTGTGGTGAGGTTCGGGTTCACCAGGGACGGGTCTATTCTTCGCTGAATAGACTTAAGGATAGGGATGGTCCGGGCAACAGGCGTCCTTTCTCCCACTAACTCCTCGGCGAAGTCCCTCTCCTCCTGGATGGACACCGTGGGTGTCAATATGGAAATGTTCTGCTGCTCGTGCGAGAACCTCGTTCAGGAGGGGTTGGTTATCGACAGGGGAGTCGGTAACCGGGGCTTCCTTCTCTACCGGGGAATCTACTCTGTAGGTTTCAGGGTCTTCCTCTTCCTGGTCCTCATCATCCCCATAGTAGCCCGTCCCGGTTTGCTCTTCTACCATGCCAAATTCTTGGTCCTCACCAAAGGAAGTCTCTCCTTGATACTGTGAGTATGGCCGTGAGTATGGTTGTACATCGAAGGGGTCCGAACTTGGGCTTGTCTGTCTGTTTAAGAGGAGTGGAGTGTTGTTTTACAGGTGTGGAAGAGTGCAGTGGCTGCTTCTTCTGCTGTTTTCCCCCCTCCCCGTGAGTGGAAGAGTGTTTTCCCTGTCCCTTTGTGGTTCCGGAGGTTTTCGACGCCCGGCGTCAAGGATCGGGGGTAGAGTCCCTGTCCTTCGAACGTGGGGCCGCGCTGATCTTGTCTGCGGGCTCCGACTCCTGGAGAGCGGCCTGGGGGTGGAAGTCGTCTTCGTCCTCCGACAATCGAACTTCCGTTAGCTTAGGGAGTGAGGCACTCTTGGCAAGAGTGGATGATTGCCTGGAGTCATGCGGCGATCTCGATCTAGAACGCCCAGAGGACACAGATTCGGACCGTTCTCTATGTGCCTCTTTCCGAGAACTCGACGTCGTCGAGTCTCGGTTGGACTTCGTGTGTTTTGTGTGAGTGGTGTGTGAAGCGCTTGTGTCGCCGGGGGTCTTCCCCATAGCTGCCCTGTCGGACGACCTTCCGAGGTCGGGGACTTGCGCTCGGCTGTCTTTAGACGCCGTAATGCCCTAGCCGTCCGAAAGCACGGCGTCGCTGCCATCGCTGAAGGCGCTTTCTGCCGCCATGGCCGCCTGCCTGGCGTGGTGGGCCCAACGCTTCGTCGAACGGTCCATAAGTGTCTTAGGTTTAAACCAACTACACGCTCTGCAGTTCGCCTCGGGGTGGTCCCTCGGCAAGCAAAAATTGCACGTGGCGTGCCTGTCGACCCAAGGGTATTTGCGATTGCACTTGGGGCAGAATTTAAAAGGGGTACCCTCCATACGCACCTTGAGGCAGCAGGCTGGTAAGTGTAGGAAATGTATAAGATGTACCTATATACCAAGAGTGTAGAGTATATGTCCAACCCCCCACTCTCCCTACTTGCAGGGCCGAGGCCAGAGGCCTTCCAAGGCCCGGGCCGAGGCTAGACGCCTTCCGAGGCCCAAATCCGTCGTGCAGCAGCCGACGGTCGAATTCTTCTCCAAGCCGGCGTCGAGTGTCGAAGATCGATGTTGGGGTGGGGAAAGGATGTAAAGTTATCGATATTTTAGCAAAAGTATGGCTAAGGCCAGGGGACTCTCAAAATGCTTCCGACCAGTATGGCGGAAAAAAACAATCTGAGGATCCTAGACGCGTGAGGGATCTTGGGTACAGTGGTGTCACACTAGGGATAGTATTACTGGCACGCCCTGTGTCGATGCCCATTTTCGAGTTTCGAAAAACAAACTAATACTGTGCAGCTTCCACTAGATGTCGGCCTATGCACAGCATGTGATCTAAGCAGATTCAACAAGCCTCATAAGGGATACATTACTCACCGTAATCGTATTTCTGATGCTTAATACTCCGCAGCTTCCACTAGATGTCGGCCTATGCACAGCATGTGATCTAAGATTCCACAAGCCTCAGAAATATATATATATATATCGTCTTCTCAACTCCTAACTATATTTTGTTTTCCCTCCTCCCTCCGTTACCTTTTCCCTTTACTTGTTCGAAGGCATGCACTACTTATCAAAGCATTCCATTTTTTGCTTCACTTACCATTCGTATGGTTCGTCTCCAGACACTCGGGATCACCGCCTGTGTTACCGCCTCCTTCAGTTTTTCGCTCGTACAGCTGCCCGTAGGAATGGGAAGGGATGTGTGGGAAAAACGGGTCCCTTCAGGCCCTTTCTGCAGACTCTTGCTTAAGCTACTATTGTCTACGGGAGCTTCACGGTTTACTCACCGGAATGGCAAAGGATTCGCGATATTGCCGAAGACCTAGAGTTAATTTATGTCAAAGGTCAAAAGGTGTCTTACTTTAGTCAAATAATCGATAGTCGATAACCATCCTCTGCTACCAAGTGTACTGGGGAGACCCCCGGCAGGCCCATAGAGTCGGAGTTTGCTCCACAGTATTTTAAGACGAGATAGCTGCACCTTTGAGATGGATGGGGGTGCAGGTATATTACTGCAACACCAATCAATAAGGACAACTCAATGGTTTGGCAAAGGGGAGTCAGTTTAATGACAAGTACAAAAAAATGGGGAAACATGGAAATCAACAGTGATGCGATAGCCCGTCTCGCTTCAACTGCCTCGAACTTCACACAAACAGTAACATTTATGCTCAAAAATCGTCAACACTCAAAACTTAACATGCAGTTCTATTGGTTAGGAGAAGGTAACTTTACTATAGGTACTATATCTGTATATGGTAACAGAGTGAAAGGATTGGATAAACACAATCAGGTGGGCATCTAAGCCCTTCCTTCTAACATTACTATTGTGGACGTCATTAAGAGTACGACGTCCCATTGGTTCCGCTATCTATAGGACCCTAGATTAATTGGTCGATTGGGTTGGTTTCAACCACATGCATACATTTCCACTTTACTTAGCAGCACGCAGAATGGTCAGCCAGGTGCAGGGTGCCCCAAGATTCACCCGGCCTTCCTTGAATCCATCATTACTTTAGTGGCGATGTGTCAATTAGTTTGCTGTGGTCGGCATCGAAACTGTGTTTTGTCAGGAAAAGTTATGATATCTGTCTGGGCGGTGCCAAACGTATTTGTGAATCCGTGCTCCTTCTCGCTCAGATGGTCATGTGCTACTCACACCGTGAATCTGCAGAGTTTGCCTCAATTTGAGGATTTAGTTCTTATTCTGCTTGCCACCTTCCTACGCCTCCTTATCTAGACCTTCCTGAGATGGGCTATTCTGTTCTTAAGTTTCAATTCCACAAAGCTACTGTTCACGCCTTCTATTGGTCGGACCTTGGCTCTTCCTGGCTCACGTTGCCTCTGCTGAGTTTCGATTCAGCCATCTCTTCTCGGCTTAGCTGGAATATGAATCCTGTCCTGTTTGGCCTCTAGTAAAAAGAGTTGATTCTGCTTTTGTCTAAAGTGGACTCGCACTTATATAATGTGCTTTGTTGAGGTAGATATGTATAGGTGGCACTTACCGCTGTATCTTCTACTAAGCATTGCAAGTCGCACTGTTTTCTTAGCTTTCTTGCGGTTTGAAGCATATGTACAGACATTAGCTGGTTGAATGGCTTCATCCTGCTGTACATTTTAAGCTTCTTTATATTTCAACATTGTCTCTTCTTCTATGTTCACAATATCCTTACTCATGACATTTTGTCTCTTGTGTCATCTTTGGGTCGTCTTATCTTCTATCCGCAAGTCTGTCCGGGCCTTCATGACATCACCATTCATCTTCAATTAAGGCCTTTGTGGTTTCTTCCGGGACGGTATTTAGGCTATTTTCATTTCGTCTCATTTGTTGGTAGGGTTTTCTCAATGGATACCTTACTGTCCATGGTTTTCTAGGTATCAGTATTTCGACAGGTGTTCTCCTGATAGGCCCTGGGCAGAGCTCTACTGCGGCACTCTGCTGGTTTATTTGCTCATCATACGTCAAATATTTTGGTGTGAACGTTCCTGGTACTTTGAAATGGGCGATGGGAGTGCAGGCTTTATCTGGGACCTCCTCTACACTCCTCATTGACATTTAGCGTTGTATTCACCCATGCCAACAATCCTCCAGTTGGTCTGCCTCTCTGGGCTAGGACAGCTGGCTTAAAAAAGTTAGCATATCCTGGCTTCAATGGATTTTTGACTGACCATGTTTCTTGAAAACTATTGGACTTGATCGAAAGAAGCATGCCAGTCTAAATCATAGGTTTTGGGTCTTATCCCTGCTATATTCCAGGATATGATTGTGAAATCATGGCAAGTCTCAGGAATAAACTGCAGACTTTTTGGGGCTGAGGAAATATTAGCAGGGGTTTCAATATGTCAGTCTACGTCGTCTGTGGAAGACTTCACTGTCCGTTCTGAAAGATCATCATTATAATAAGGTGTGTTCAGTTGCAGTGAATTGATACTAAGAGCTGCAGGTCTATGGGATCCAATTTGTTTTAGACTGTGAGCTTCCTCATAGAAGCGTATCCTATTTGAAGTCCTTCTGGAGGAAGTGACCTCTGCTCGATATAGAATAGACATTCGACTGTTTATTTTTAAGTGTTACCTTAATTTTATCCACCTCTGCGGTCCTTTGATCTATTGATCTTTGTACCTCAATAATATATTTGCATATGACTGGCAGACACCCTTTCTTGTGCCATAGCCCGCGAGTGAGTTTATTGGCCGTGGAGACGCAATTTCCTTAGTGCCATGCTTAAGCATGGGAACATTTCTCATAAAGAAGCAATTTCCCCGAGGACAAGTTTGGGTCAGCACCCTGTGTCTAGATGAATTTGGAATTTGGTTCTCATTATTCCTTAGGGAGAAAGGGCGAAGTGTATCTACTTCGTCCTGTGTTTGTGTCCCCCACAGTGGAATGTGTTTTTACTAGATTTAGTTGACCCATGTCTGTCAATTACTTTTAAGAGAGGAAGAATGGATGGTTCTGGTTTCTTATTATTTGGTGGGTAATTCAAGATAAACAGAGTGGGACCCCAGCATGGCCAAACTGAAATTATTTTGGCTTACAGAGGAGTATATGTTTGAACACGGAAGGGGGAGGACTTGAAACTGTTTCAGCTAATTTACCCACTACTTTTATTTTTAGATCTGATATTTTCCAAGATAGATTGGAGATTTCATCAATGAATGTTGTGGATGTATCAGAATGGATGCATCCACACCTAATCTCCGACCCTTTGAAAAGGTGTACAGGGCTAGTTTGTGTGCACTGATCTGCTGTATCGCTATTGGATTTCCTGTGGTGTCTGTAGCTGCCTTCTTTAGTGACCATAACCAGAATGCCTTGGGAAGAGGTGAAAATGTCAAAGTGGTCATACAAGGGTCTTGTAAAATCCTCTGTACCGTCGAAAGTCTTTGACCGACAAATGATTGTGAAGAAGGGAAATGAATCCCGCATTGGTGAAAATCAGTAAGGAACTGTGTTTTGGAAAGTTGGCAAGAGTGAACCCGGTGGAAGGATGCTAACGAGAAGGGGCAAAGTCTAAAGTCCCATAGTGTACTGTTTGGTAAAAGTTGGCGAGAGTGAACATGGCAGAGGGAAGCCGACAACCAAGGGCAAAGCCCGATGAATTGTTTAAAAAGACATTGAAACCCATGAATGCAAGAAAAACACAGTGAACTCAAAGGAGGGAGGCGAACGTCTAAAAGGGGTCCGACCCCAAAGGAAGGAGATCCAGGGGGGTGGGGGGGGCAGTTGTAACCCAAAGTGCATTGAAAAGGAACTTTTCAGTTGTTTTGTGGAATACGATTGGTGAGGGGTCTGCGCCCGGAAGAGGCGGACCCAGGGTTGAAGCAATCACCCAAAGTATATCTGG
Source organism: Ambystoma mexicanum (assembly GCF_040938575.1). Lineage (NCBI taxonomy): Eukaryota > Metazoa > Chordata > Amphibia > Caudata > Ambystomatidae > Ambystoma > Ambystoma mexicanum. The sequence continues at coordinate 559,305,698 of NC_090931.1, forward strand.
AACAGAACGTTGTGTTTGTTTGATGAATGCATCAGGCCCTTGATGGCAAGAGACTTATTAAAAAGAAGACTTAACCGTAGAAGAACCTGATCGCAGATACAGAACTGTTGGCTAGTGCTAAGAAGGCTCGAGTGTACTATGCTCCAAAGTCCCACCTTGTCCCATGCTAGAAAACGTGGGGAAGGGAGACCACTGGAAATCACACCCTGACTTATTATTTGTGAACACTTCTTTCTTTATTGAAAACCCTATCGCACACTCTTTCTGTAATTAGTTGCAAGAAATTGGCAATAGGTTTTTCTTAGTACAGGCCCGTTTATTTTAACACAACGCCACAAGGACTGCCTTATTTTCATTTGATGGCCGACGCTTGCACCCATCTTAGGTTAGACATTTTTCCACCCTGCATTTACAGTTTAATAAACACCCTTCAACTGTGATCACTTGTGTCTGTCTTTACTGTTGCCGCCATGAGTTCCTTACAGTACACAGTTAAAACAAGTTAAAAAGTCGGTTAGTTCTCAACGATCGTAAAAACACAATTAATTCTGTACAATAGGAATATATGACAGTTAACTAAAGAGGTGATCTAACATTAGCGAGTATTTAAAGACAGTGACACAGAAACACCCAGTCAGTTAATAGGACAACAAAATCTAGCACTCTGCCCCTTAGAAGTTGTAACGTACATGTGCCTAATGAAGTGTAAAACAGGACCGTACCTCTAACAAATAAATTGATTCCAAAAGCCTAAAAACATGGTTAATGCTACACATTAGGCAAACATATAAAAATCAATGATGTGAAAATAAAACAATTGGGTGTAGAGAATCTAGTGTCAGCTAATAATGGTGAGAAGCCTTAAGGGCACCTCTGACTGGCTAACAGAACGAGCCTGACACGCCGCCACTTCCAGTTTCCTGGTCAGTGGTTCTTGATGGTGGTAAACAATCGGCAAGTAATATATCTGATATGTTATGGGATCAACCACTCCACTGTGACACACCGCTCTGTTTTGATGCACATGCAGTGCACTGAGTTCCGTATAAGGTCCAACATTAGTAAGCATGAATTATGCCACCTTTCTGTGTTCATTATGGACTAAAAACGAAAATGACAAAGTCGATCTTGTGTGTTTATGACGGACCTGATAAGAATAGGAATCCAGTTTCTTGTTTATTTTTCTAGACATCATGGTAGCACTATGTTGCTTACCCTGTTTAATGTCCGCGAGAATTAAAAGCCCATTTTTTGTGTCTACTATAGACCGGACACAAATATACAGCAAGTCAATTTTCTGTGTTCATCACAGACCCGATGCAAATACAAATAAAGTCCTTTGTTTGTGTCAACGCCTTGAAGGTAATAGCCTGTCCGTGATCGACTCACTGTTGTATTGCAACGTGATCTCCCAGAGGAAATATTGGTGAGTTATTCGAAAAAGGCATTTTTAAAGCACCAAACTCATGTATTTACTCCTGTATTTAATATAAAGTTATGAGCATGGACTGTGCGGGCATTAAATATGTGGAGACTAGCTATAATAGCATTATTAAAAAAGACGTTGCGTACGGACCGTCTAATGTCCGGAGATAATATATCAGTAAGTTATATATACTGAGTATATTGTGGCTTCGCCAGTCACATGGTAGGTTTCCTAATGCTATAAACTAATTGCCACATATGTCCCCACTAACTTTACGTGACACGTACTAACAAATAGGCATCAGGTAGGTGAATTCATATTGAAGTTTCACAAATCACATGACACATCTGTTACTTGAAACAGGGTACTAGGACATGGCATAAAATCGTTATATGGGTAACAGAACAACGAGGAGGCTGAACCTAAAAGTAAGGCAATTTCGTTTGTCTGTAGGTATCCCAACATTCGAATACGATTGATGGCGTGTGCATTCAATGAAACCTGGAGGACACTAACCAGTACTTGTGCTGTCAACACAGTAACACACTGAATGTGGGCGAGTTGACATACAGTGCACCTGCACATGCAATAGATTTGCCCAGGCTGGAATGTCTTAAAGAAAAGCTAAAAAAGATACATTAGAATGTTTTTTACATTTTCTGTAGGAAATTGAACATTCAAATACCATTGATGGTGTGTGCATTCTACTAAGGCTGGAGGCAATTAACCAGCATCTGTTCCGTCCACATTGTAATACTCTGTATGTGGGCAAGTCTATACATATTGCATTTGCATGCTTAACAGATCTGCTAAATTTAAAATGCCTCAAAGAAAAAATATATTAGGATGGTTTTGTTCCTATAAGTTTTGAAGTCAGAGGTCGCTTACTAATGTCTGGGGACATCTAAAAGAAAATATGTCACTGCAGAAACAAGTGGATATTGTAAGTTCGACATCATAATTTTTACCTAATTTTTATCAAATGTATATGAGAGGCTGAGTTTAAAGATGCCTCACTAAAGGAAAAAGAGTATTTACATTTTACCCTGTTGATTCACAGGATCTTAACAAGGTTATAGATGCCAGTGGAGGATTTAACCCAACTACCTACTTGCTATGCCTAGAGTTGAAACGTGGGGGTGAGTAGGTCCTTATGTGTTTACTGATAAGAATGACACATGTGACAATACTAGTCACCGCTAATAAGAAATATGGATGACACAAGATCCTGGTGGGTTTTTCTGCATGTTTTTTTTAGATTTAAGATTGGCTTATTCGATTCCAAAAAAAGTAAAAAGGACAGATCAACTATATCTTGCCCTCCGTCCTGAAGAAGGTCTTTAAAGAAGAGAGACAGTAATTTCTGTCATATGTGGACCGAAACACGTGTCGACAAATACATTAACAATCTGGCAAAATAAAAACCAGATGAGATACGACACCTGATAATAAGACTGGGTCATAAATAATTGTTGCAACTGATGGAAATTTCTGTGTAGTATTAGACTATGAATACACAATGTATAATAGGCCAAATTGGTTTTATGGAGAAATGTGTGAATGAGATAGTGTGGGATTGAGTATGGATGCCAGAAATATGAAAGATGTGTTGTTTTAAGCAATACATAAAATGATTTGTGATATGTTTATCAATTAAAATTTGTAACTATTGAATTATTCGTGTCATCCTGATCCACTGGTCCACCTCTTGCTTTAGTTACACCTTTCTCTAGGACAGGGTGTTACGGCACAAGACTACTCTGGGCCAGCACGGAAAGCCCCCTTTGTCGCTCCTCAGTTGCAGCACAGTTTCAGGTTTGGAAGGTTTTTACCCTCCTTAACTTGTACCTTAAATTGCAGCCTGCTTCCACAGCATTTCATTACCACTTCTAAAAAAGTCAAAATCAATAACTCAATCATTAAAAGAATTTAGGAAAAGTGCAATAATTTAGACTAACCACTTGCCAAAGGGAAACCCGTTTGCCCAAGCTTTAATTAAGGTTTATGGATCAGCTACGGTTCATGGTTGTTATTCAAACAGATTAAAAAAGGATTTCATTTCTGCGCTTTAATATAGGACTCTGTACAGGGTCTTATATTGCGTTTTCTGTACTGTGGGACTGGACAGGAGTTAAACATGTATTAGGGGAACTTCGGTGCAACTCTGAAACCATGTGTAAGGAGGCAAGGGAGCTGCACACCTTGATATATGGTGCTTTAAGCTAAAAACTGCATGTCACTTGTACAGCCTATTGCTTTCACTTTGGGTCGTACTGCACCAGCAAATGACATCCATCCTCCTAAACTCCACCCCTGGTGGCCATGTTCAGATTTTGTAGTGCATGTAAAGTGGCAGTAGGAACCAAGAAGAGCCAAGAGGGGAAGGATGGAGGGTTTGCATGTGAATCCATGCAAGACACAAACTGGCGAGCAAGAGTTACAGGTAAGTAACGTGTTCCTTCTTCAGCACGGGGTGTTCGAAGGATCCACATGCTCATGAATACGATTACACAGCAGTCTACACAACCACGAGAGGTGGCAAGGCTCAACAGAAGCAATACACTTACCTCTGGAACGGACTCACCTCATGCACACAGGTTGCGAAGCACCCCTTGCCTGACAATAGACTCATCCCTGGAATCCCTGTAGACACAATCTTGTGAAGGTGTGGGTAGACCTGCACATAGCCACCATGAAGATATCCAGCAGGGGCACAATAGAGAGGAGCACGATCGTCGATGCAATGGCTCTGGTGGAGTGGGCTCTCTGCCGGCCTGGCAACGTCCTGTTGGACAGCTGATGGCAATGGATGACGGAACCGGAGAGCCACCTGTAGAGGGAAGCCTTGGACTGGGCCCTCCCATGCCCCATAGGTCCAAAATTGAAGAAGAGTCGAGCGAAGGTTCTTGTTGCGTGCAAAATAGAACTTCAAAGCACATGCAACATCCAGTGAATGCAAAGATCTTTCCGCAGGTGAAGAAGGGTTTGCAAAGAAAACTGGCAGAACCAAAGGCTTGTTCAAATGAAAGTCCAACGGGACCTTTGGCATTAAGGAAGGATGAGTTCATAGTACCACTTTACATGAGTGGAACAACAAATGTGGAGGCTTACGTGTGATAGCTTGTATTTACCGAACCCTCTTGGCAGAGGTGATAGCCACCAGGAAAGCGGTCTTCCAACAAAGAAACTTAAAGGAGGCCTGCTGCATAGGTTAAAACGGGGCTCCCATCAGTTTTCGATAGCACCACATTCAGATCCCATGCAGGGGCAGGAGTCTCCACCGAAGGGAACGTTCTGAAGAGTCCCTTGAGGAACTCCTTAACAAGCCTTTGAGACCACAGGGAGATCTTGCCCGGAGCACGGGTGTACCGGGATATGGCGGCCAGGTTTACCATAATAGATGCTTGAGCAAAGCCAGTCTTGGCCAGCGAGAACAAGTAAGGAAGAGGCTGCAGCGCAGTTATGTACAGGAGGGAGATCCTCTGTGACTGGCACCACAACGTAAAGCGCTTTCACTTGTTTTTGTAGCAGGCAAGCGTACATGGAGCCCTGGCCCTGGCTAGAATGCTCTGGCATTCTGAAGGCAGTGAGCAGTGTCCAAACTCTAGGGAGCCAGGCTCAGACGCACTAGGTCGTGGTGCAGGATGGACCCTAATTCCCTGGAAGGCAGGTCTGGAAGAGGAGGCAGTTTGATGGCTGGAACGACTGACAGATGGAAAAGATCTCAGTACCAGATCCACCTGGGCCACGCTGTCGCAATAAGGATACACTTGCATTGACATTGTCTGAGTGTGTTGATCACCCATAGCAACAGAGGAAACTGCGGCAATGCGTACAAGAAGAGGCCCTCCCGAGCGAATGAGAAGGCGTACCCCAGACCTCTGGCCCGAGGATACCTGCTGACAAACCTTTGGCACTTGGTGTTGGCCGCTGTCACAAAGAGTTTGATTCGAGGGTGACCCCACTCCTTGAAGAGACGGGGCACTTGTGCTTGCTGGTGTTCCCACTCATGGCAGGACTGCAGCTCCCTGCTGCGAGAGTCTGCAATGGTGTTTTGAATGCCTGCCAGGTAAAATGGGACAAGAAACATCCGTTCAGGTATGGCCCAGTGCCACAGACTCTGTGCCTCCAGAGAGAGAACATGGAGTGCATCCCACTCTGCTTCCCGATGTAAAACATGGTGGTGTTGTCCACGAAGACTCCTACCACCCGCCCCTGGAGCTGAGGCTAAAAAGGCTCGAGAGCCCAGAAGACTGCCCATAGTTCCAGGATGTTGATGTGCAACTCCCTTTCCTCCACAAGCTAGAGACTTCTGGCGTAGGATTGGCCTGTGTGGGTGCCCCAACCTTCCAGAGAGGCGTTGGTCGTGACTCTCTCCTGATACGCTGGGCTCTGAAAGGGAGCACCCTGCGAAAGATGAAGGCGAATGGACCACCCGTGCAGGGCCTGACGGGATTCCCGCTTGAGGGCTATCTTTTCAGTCCACGAGCCTGTAACCTGTTTCCAACTGGTATCCAGGAATTCCTGAAGTGGTCTCATCTTCAGCCTGCAGTGATGAACCAGATGAATACACAAGGACATAAAGAGGGACTTGATGGAGCGGACTGCTGCAATCTTGGCCACCAACAGCTGATGCACTTCCAATGGATGGCCTTTATCCGGTCTTCGGACAGTGTTTCCAGACACGTGACAGTACTGAGGCGTGAACCCAAAAACAGTGCATTCTGGGAGAGCACAGTGCTTGGGATTATTTATGGAGAATCACAGAGTGACTAGGGTCTGGATAGTTTCTGCTGTATGCCGTCCTGCCACGTCGTGAGAGCAGGACTGGATTAGCCAGTCGTCCAGGTGTGGATAGACAGATACCCTGCCGGTGATGAAAAGCTGCTACCGTAGCCAAGCACTTGGTGAAGACCCCGGTGTCTATTTCAGGCCGAAAGGGAGGGCCTTGAATTGGTAGGGCCATCCTTTGAAGATGAATCTGAGGAAATATCACTGTTTTGGATGAGTGGGGATGTGAACATACACGTCCTCCAAATCCAGTGACACAAGGAAATCCCCTCTTTCTAGCTGCTCTTGTTCAGACGTCTTAAGTCCTTAATGGGTCTCCACCCTTCAGACTTTCTCTGAACCAAGTAGTATCTGGAGTATACGCTGGAGGCCCAGAGTCGTAGAGGGACAGGCTCTATTGCCTCTTTCCGCACCATGGCTTGGATTTCCTTGAGGAGCTGGGCCCCATTTTGCTGCTGCCTTGAGATGGGGGGATGCAAGGGCATTTGGCTTGAAACGCCAAGGTGTAACCATGTTGGGTGATATTAAGAATATTTGTCTGTGGAGATATTGCGCCACTGGCTGGCAAAATGAGACAACCAGCCTCCCACCACAATGCGAAAGTGGGGGCACGGGCCCTGGGCCAGGTCAGACTTCCTTGGCTGTTGGCATCCTGGCTGCTGCGGCACGACATTGGGCATCTCCTATGTAGGCTTGCAAACATCCTCTATACGTCTCCTGCATGGTGGATTGAGAGGGCTGATGGTAGGCTGGACTGAGAACCTTAGAGGTTCTGGAGACCTTACTCTAAGTGGAGCGAGATCAATGCTTCCTCATCTGTAGCATGTCCAAAGAACGTGCTGGCTGAGTGCCTGTTTTGATAGCCATGAGAGAATTGTCCACTGCATTGCCCAAGAGGTTCTATCCATCAAACGGCATGAGCACCACCCTAGCCTGCACATCTGGGCCGAAGCTAGCAGCCTTGAGCCAGTCTGGTCAGTGTAAAGCTACTCCATTCTCCATTTGCCAGGATCCAGAGTTCACAACATCCAGGCAGATGGTGACAGCATGGTCTGGGCCAACTCGCCCTCATGGAAGATGACTAGAGCCTCTGCCTTCTTGTCATCTGGGAGGATTTCAAGTAGGGGGCCTAGCTTGTACCAAAGCTCTCTATCGTAAAGAGAGAGAATGGCTAAGGCTTAGGCCTTGATCGTGGACACTGCAGTTGCAGTGATGCGTTTCCCAGCAGCCTCTAACTTCTTCCCATCCTGAACCGGCGGGACTGTACAAGACGAACAAGCGTGTGCCAACATTATTCTTGGTCCGCAGGGACAACCGAGTCTGGTGTGGGATGGGGTCCTGAGGCATTTGGGTAGCATGTCCGAGACCATGTACTTTTCAAAACGCTCTTTTTGGAAGGAGCAAAGTAAGGGTTTCTCATCAACAGGCTGTCTTCCCAGACGTCATCCAGTAGAGTAACAGAGACTGCCGTCTTCCTGGAGGATGTTGAAAGAAAAAATCCTTCCTTCTTTTTCTCCTCTGGGTCGATGTTAAACAGCTTTGCAGCCCAGGAGATCGTGGTTTGAAAGGATCCAATCTCATCCGGAGGAGAGTGTCTGGCTGGGAATTCTGCATCTGGAAGATCGGCATCCGTGGGGATGTAGTAGCTTTACTCTTCCATCCATTGAGAACCATCAGTTTCCGGGTTGCTGTCATGTTTTGGATACATGCCTGTAAGATCAGGCTCCCCCAGGATAGGAGGGCATGGAACAGGTGGCTTCTGTGGAACAGCAGGAGTTGGACGGGGTGGTGTCTGGTGAGGTTGGGAAAGCCTTGGAGGACTTCTAGCCAGCGCTGGGTTGGGAACCACTGGTGGAAGACGTTGCTGAATCTACAAGACCAAAGTATGGAGAGTGGTAAAAATGTCCATTGACATCCCTGGGAGCTGTAGGTGCCAGAACGGGGACATGAGGCCAAGGGCTCAAAGGGCAAGGTGGATGCGCATCCTGCGGAGTTGGCTGCAGATCATTGTCACCATGACCACCTTCTGGGTCCGAAAAGACACCCTCCGGGAAGTCGTCATCTGACAGAGTGGAAGGCAGAACCAATGGAGCAGGGGGTGACACCCTGGGAGGCCTCACTGGAGACAAAGTGAGGAGCTGCGCAGGCCAGGTAGGCCTAGGGAGAAAATGGAGTGCTAGAGGTAAGTTTCTCCATACTGGATTCCCTAGGGAAGGAGACAATCACTTGGGATCATGGTGCTGTAAACTTTGGTGGCGCCGCCCCAGCCGTGGCTGATGGAGGCCTTGGAGGCAGGGCCTCCCTAGACATGGCCGTAGTCACTGTTGAGACTGGCACCGTTGCAGATGCTGTTGACGGGACGAAAACCGGCACTGCTTGGTAGACCATGTCATTGATGGGGTCTTTGGGGTCTTTGTGGACGAAGTCAATGATGATATGGCCGTAGGCAAAGGTGGAGACAAGGATTTGGAATACGAGATCTTATGTAGAGGTATGTAGTATGTTTTTGTTTTAGGTGAGTAAGCAGAATATCTGTGTGTTAGTGAGTTCCTGGACATGTATATCGTGTTCATCTAAATTCTATTCAATGGTAGCCCCCAGCAGAGATCCGAATTGGCACATTTACTGCCCTCAAAGAGTTTGGCGTACAGCAATGGGTAATCTAGTGGCATTTTAGATCATAGCGGGAAGCATTACGAGTTTGCAATTTGTAGATTCCAACCTACGCTGCTTGAAAGTGCACGTAGAATCAAAAACATACATTGTGTGAAAACAGAGCCCTAGATTGGGACATACACTATGTGCAAAGTACTCTTAGGTTTAAAACATACACTTTGTGAGAAGTACACCTAGGTTCAAACAAACATTGTGAAAACAAAACCCCTATATTAAAATGCATGCACTGTGTGAAAAGGCAACCAGATTCGAGACATGCACTGAGTGAAAGTTCATCTAAGTACAGAACATATACTGTGTGAAAACAAAGTTCTAGATTCCAAACATACACTGCGTGCAATATGCATCTGGGTTCGAAACATGCACTGTGCGAGAGATGCATACAGTTTCGAAACATACATTGTGTGAAAAAAATGCACATATGTTCAAAACAAACAGTGTGCGAGAGGATCCAACCATACAGGAGTATAATTCAGCCTGGAATCAGTCATTTGCCAAGTGAAATATATTACCCACCCCCACCTTCTCCCACCGCAACAGTTTGGTCACCCTACTGAATGCTCTAGATGCAATGTAGTAGCAGTGCAGTGGTCAATTTAAGAGCACAGTGTAGATAGCAGGAAGTAGTAATCTAGGAGTTGCAGGGTTTTCCAGAGCACAGTAATGGCTGTGCTCCCCGCCCATAACACCTTACCTGGTGGTTGCTGTAGGGTGCACCGTTGGGCATCCATGGGCGGACAGGGGCAAACGGGGAATAAGGGCTGCCCAAGCCCCTTTGCCTTATGGCTGCCCTGTGAAAGACATCCTAGTAGGGCATTCCTGGTCACATGGTGTCTTTCTGTGGTCTATCGGAGCACTGTTGGGACGGGCATTGAGCTGTAGAGGAGAGGGAACAGGCTCCGAGCACGAAGCGGGAAACCAGTGTTTAAGTGCATTTAAAATGCATTCCAGGCCTGGACGGCCAAGGGGCTTACCGCAAAACGTGTTCCTCTGTGGAGGGCACCATAAAGGGGGTCCTTGAAGTTGCCGGGAGCTAATAAGGCTCTGCAGTTAAACCAGGCATTCCCAGTCGCATGGTGTCTTTCTCCGGCCTATTAGGGCGGGCATTGAGCTGGGGAGGAGGGGGAACTGGTACTGGCCATGGAGCGGAAAACAAGCTTAAATGCATTCCAGGCCCAGATGGCAGAGGCGCTTACCACAAGACGTGTTCCTTTGTAGAGGGTGGCATAAAGGGGGTCCCTGGAGGTGCTGAGTGCCAATACGGTGGACCAGGCATTCCCGGTCACATGGTGTCTTTATCCGGCCTATCCAAGCACTGTTGGGGTGGCAATTGAGCTGGGGAGGAGCAGGAACAGGCTCTGTGCACGGAGCAGGAAACCAGCGTTTAAACGATTTCAAGCCAGGCCTGGATGGCAAAGGCACTTACCGCAAGACATGATACTCTGTAGAGGGCGGCATAAAGGGGGTCCATGTAGTTGCCGAGAGCTAATCAAGTTCTCCAGGTGGACCAGGCATTTGCGGTCACAGTGTCTTTCCCCGGCCTATCGGAGCACCGTTGGGGCGGGCAATGAGCTGGAGTGGCAACAGGCTTTGAGCGGAAAACCATGGTTTGAAATGCAATTCAAATCCATTCCAGGCCCGGATAGCAGAGGCACTTACCGAAAGATATGTTACTCTGTAGAAGGCAGCATAAAGGGGGTCCATGGAGGTGCCAGGCACTAATAAGGCTTTCCAGGTGGACCAGGCATTCCTGGTCACATGGTGCATTTCTCTGGCCTATCGGAACACCATTGGAGTGGGCAATGAGCTAGAGAAAAGGGGGGACAGGCTCCGAGCATGGAGCTGGAAACCAGTGTTTAAATGCATTTAAAATGTATTCCAGGCCTGGATGGCAGAGGCGCTTACTATAAACCGTGTTCCTCTGTAGAGGACGGCATAAAGGGTGTTCTTGGAGGTGCTGGGAGCTAATAAAGTGGACCAGACATTCCTGGTCACTTGGTGTCTTTCTTCAGCCTATCAGAGCAGCGGTGGGGCAGGTATCGAGCTGGGGAGGAGGGGAACAGGGTCCGAGCATGGAGCGGCAAACCAGTGTTTAAATGCATTTACAATGCATTCCAGGCCCGGATGGCAAAGGCGCTTACTGCAAGGCAAGTTCCTCTGTAGAGAATGGCATAAAGGGGGTCCTTAGCAGTGCCAGGAGCTAATAAGGCTCTCCAGGTGGACCCGGTATTGCCGGTCACATGGGGTCTTTCTCTGGCCTATCGTAGATCCTTTGGGGTGGACACTGAGCTGGGGAGGAGGGTAAACAGGCTTCAAGCACAGAGCGGGAAACCAGTGTTTAAATCCATTTAGCTTTTACTGCATCAGGAGAGAGAGGTGTCCATTATCTTTGTGTAAACCTACCTTTGCACCATCTATTTAAGGGTTTGGTAGAACAATTTTCTTTCAGCAAATCCCACCTGTGCCCAGGACTTTGAAAATTCGGTCATTGTGGCAACTGCCCATTAGTAGCTAACCACCAAAAAAGACATGCAGATCTCATCAAATAGGCTGGAGCTGGATTCCTGGATAGTGACAGATATAGTTGGGCAAGCTGCAACACCATGCAAAAGCTGGACTAGACTCTAAAGTGTGGTGGTGAAGCAGTGGCATGTGATGGACAGGAAACCAATAATTTAGATGTCCTGTTGGAATTCAAAAGACTATTGGGAGAAACGTGATGGTATTCTCCCACCTACTGCCTCGGGATCTTCCATTTAGGTGGCCAGTGAAGTGCCATCGCTTTTGGATCCCCGACCCTGGAGGTGGATGTTTGAGGGAGGATCACTTGATTGGAGGGTCAGGAGGGATTGGGAGGAGAATACCCAAGGGTGAGACTTGGTATTCCACCAGTCCCAGTAATACCCCAACCCATTCTCCCTCAGCCTTCATGGGGTATTTTCAATCTCACCCTATCTCCCCCTTCCCATTTCCAACAAATACTGCGACGAGGAGGAGGCAACTAAGAGCAGAAAAGATTACCCATAGAAACATGGGGAAAGTAAGGGAAACCTATTTTAGAAACAACTCAAGTTGTCCCCCTAATAGAGTCATGCAAAGTCAGGTATTTAATAATGATCACTCACACTTGAATCCATTTGACAGTTTTTTCAACTATTAAAAGATTTGGTTTTTCAAAAGGAAGAGAGCGAGCTGGGAATGCTGTCAGGACCCGAGAAGCCAAGGAGCTGAAAGCAACAGGAGTAGAAGCCTGGAGAAGAACGGCATGCTGAGACGCTGGCGTGGCGATTGTGAGGGGCTGCAGCATGGCTAGAGAGCCATGCCTCCAAGGAGCCAGAGTAAGGCAGCATGTTTCCTTCCGGTGGTGTTTTGGAAAATGCTTGTTCCCTTGGGATGTGTGGCAGTCCCAAGAGTGTCTGAGGGTCAGGTGGTGAGACCATGACCTAAACCCTGTGCATCCAGAGGAGCCGCTTGTCATTGCGACGCTACCCAGCAAAAGAGAGAGATATGGGAGCGTGCGTTTACTGAAGCGGAGCGGGAGAGAGAGACAGTTTTAAAGCGGCACAGAGCAGAAAGGTTTGAAAGTGCGTGAAGGAAAGAAAGCTTAAGAAATAAACAGACAAAGAGAAATAGAAGGCAGAAAAGGGGCGCGAGCGTCAGAGAAGAAACAAAAAAATGAAAGAAAGTCATGTAAAGAGTTTAAAGAGTGCAAAGCGTGTACGATGAAGAGAAGGGCAAAGCATGCACGGTAAAGAGAGGACAGTGTGTTAAGCGTGCAGGAAGCATGATAAAGAAATGGACAAGTGCAAGGGCGCACTGTGGAACAAAAGGGACGAAGCAAGTGTGCACAAGCAACAGCAAAGGGAAGGGGCAACTCTTCACGAGCAAGAAGCCAAGGTAAACAAGAAGGGGTACAGGAAGCACCTGAAAGTGAAAGGCTTATAGGGAAGAGCAGGGAATAAAGAAAGGGGTTGCAGATCAGAGTGGTCACGCCTAGGAGGAGCAAAGAACCAGGTGGTTTCAAAAGTCTCTGATTATGCCGCACAAGTAAGTGAAGTGTGTATGAAAGAACTGTGTTTAAAAGGCTGACAACTTGAACATGTATGTGAAACCAAAAAGGGGCCTAAGCCATAGGAAGGTAACGCTGAGTGGCCTAACAAATAAGGCAAAGTACATCCTGATAAAACTGAATTTGTGTTGGAAACTGAAAGGGGCCTGAGCTTGGGGAAGGGAACCTTGAGAGGCCTAACCAAGTTGGAGACTTATTGTTTTATAGTGTTAAAAGGATTGAAGCTTGGGGAGGGGAACCCTGAGGAGCTTCAAAAGGAACTGTGTTCCATTTCCTTTGTGGTGTTTGGAAATTGAACAAGTTGAAGGTTGGGGAAGAGAATCCCAAGGAATCCAAAGGCACTGAAGGTATTTGAGAATATTGCAAATGCTCAGTGGAGGTCTTACGAACAGCCTTTTTTGATTGAACTCATTTTTGTAACATTTACTAAACTATAGCTGGTGAGAAGACCACCTGAAACCAACCTTGGTTTCCTATTTTCTGTGTAACCACTATTGAAGACTTATCACATTTGTATACAGAGTGAGGGCAAGCGTAGGTTTAGACACAGACTTATTTTGGACAATTAGACATCAATGGCCGTTAGAAACTTCAGTTAAGGGAACCATCCCTTTAGAGTTAGGACCAGTCAGGCATTACACCAACCCCTAAACCTTAGTAAATGAAGGTTGTGAAACAAACACTTTTGTATTGTTTGAGTATTATCCATGAATAACCTGATCCTGGAAAACCTTGGGGTAAAAACAGTGCCTGGAAAACCAATGGATGTATAAGAGCCTAATCCATTAAACCAACCAAACCTCTGAAGATGTTGTGCTACTCCAGTGGATACATCCCAATAGAATACAGACGATCATGGTGTTGTGGGAAGAAACCATATGCTTTCTTGTTCCCAGAGTTTGCAATCTTCAATCAACTCAACTTATTTGACCAGTGGGATAGTATACAGGGTTGTGTTGCTAGCAGCCAACGCTGCATTCTCGGTCTTCTATAGGCATGGGAAGAAAGAAGCAACAATTCACAGGGTGGAAAAAAGTTGGCAAAACATTATACCAATATGTCTGCCATTTGTATGGGGGCACGATTGTCTGGTAGATCTGTCTACACCATAGGTGTACTGTGGCGATTCCCCCTAAACCTCACCAGGACCCACAACACATTTGGACCAAAAAATATCTTTCCTAAAACATTCTCTATCAAAATCTACTCTAGACAATCCAAGGCCTCAACTCCATGCATTGCACAAGATGAGTTATAATGTTTAGTCCATTGTATACATATAGCGTCTCCCAACATAGCCAAATGTCTTCTTTCTTTTGTTTTTGAAAACCTGCCTGATCAAGATGCAAGTGTTTCAGCAGTAGATCTTGTATCCAACCCGCCAAAATGTTTGTAAAGATTTTAATTTTGCAATTAAGAGGGTTAGTAAAACTGAGCAACGCAACTGGTCATTATCGGTCTACAGAAACAACAATATTTCTGCTATGTTTCTAGTTACTGAACCTGTATCTAAAAAGGAATAAAACCGCCTGAAGGGGAGAGAATAATTTTGTATATATTTCTCCTAAAACAACCCCAGAATACCACCTGTACCTTGGCCCCTATTCAAAATGTGACAGGGTCAAAGACCCGGCAATGTCAAGCATGGTTGGGGACCCCTCTAAGACTGGCGTGGGAGGGCTACCACGTGATTCCCAAAGCCTGTCATGCCCCACAGGCGGGGTGTAGGAGGGCCCCAGTCTCTGTCCCTTCTTTCCCCATACCTGTATTTCACAATTTTGGTCAGTCATTCTGTTTTCAATAGTGAACTACTTTATCCAGCTGTTCCCGCAACAGAGCAACCTGAAAGCAACCAGAGAGAGACGGTGAGGTACTGCAGAACCGCACAATGATCCACATCTCAAACAGGCAATACGAAGGCTCTACGCAACGAGAACTGCCAGCATGAGAATAGCTTCAGCACAACTGTTGAACGGTCCAAGTGCCAAATTCACAATCCAGATGCTCGGTACATTCTTGCCACGAATATGACAACTGGACACAGTTTAAACAAACCCCAGTCATTTTCCAACGCTAGTGGGCATGTGAACTCTAAAACTAACTTTGTTCAGAGCATGCCACCATTACAAAACACCGGCAGACCCGCATACGAAGAGGGGATGGGGCGTAAGGCCGTTTTTCTTGCCTTTCAATGTTTGTAACCCAGCCGTTGGGGAGAAGCAAGCCAGCAGTTGGCCCGGTGAACCAGCTGATGGGAGGAGCTCAAATCGCAGGGTCAGAGGGAGCATGAAAAGGAATGTCAAGATAGTGTGGGGTGTTTGGTTTCGGTCTAGGGTTGAGAAGGAGGACCAAGTGATGAGGAAGGATTTTAAAGAGGAAAATGTAAGGTGAGATATTGGTTGGTCGGAGGGAGTGGTACTTGGGTTGGAGTGTGTGCGAGCGGAACTAACAGAGGGCGATTAGAGAGTGAATGAACATGTGACTGAGGGCGTAGAATCAGAGTGAATGTGAGAGAAGGTGTGGGTGGAGAGTAGTAGTGCCGAGAGGGGAGACTAATACAGGGTAGAGTAGTACTGGCGGAAGGAGAGAGTAAGATTGGGGTGGAACTAGGCAGTAGACAGATGAGAGAGAGGAACATCAGAGGGGCAGAAGAGGAAGTTTGAGTAAGAGGGGAGAGATGGTTGGCAGAGGAGCTGGGAGGAGAGAAATAGGAATGGAAAGAAAGGACATATCAGGGAGCGGAGTACATGGGTCTGGAAGGAACAAGTGCGGTCTGATTGGCTGGAAGACACTTATCCTTATACTGAAATTGCATTGGGAAACCTAGTTTAGGTTTTTACCAGAGGGAGAGAGTATAAAAATGATTTTCACCCCTTGAGCCATCACCACAAAGCAGACAGAAGGATTTATAGAGAGTAGGTGTTACCAATTTCTAGATACTAACTGTCACAACTCGCCTGCCGTGGAGACTATACCTAAGATGGAGACTGAAAAGGAGGTAGAAGAAGGACTCCTTCCCAGGACTCGCTGTGCGCATTCTAGTCTTTTGACTTTATATTCCCGGAAGTTGCTAACGCACTCGCGTTGCAACTTCCAGTACTTTGGAAAGTGTTTCCCAGCGCTCGTGTGTAATTTTCCTTTTTTCCTCCTGGCCGCGTTCCGAACGGCTTCCCCTTTCCGTTTCCGCCGTTCTCGGACGGCTGTTCCTCTGCATGCTGTCTACTGCTTACCTTCTTGGAAACTCCGTCTTTCCTTGCTCGCAGTTCTTGCGCGGTACCTGCTACTCTTCTGCAACCTAGCCCCTCCGGACTCCCTACATCCTGCTGCTGCTCTCTTGAGTATTTATTTGGAGCTATTGTGTACTTTGCCTACTCCTTCAATTTCTCAGTGCATTCTGGGATCAGTAGTCCCAGCAAGATATCACAACCTACCAGGGTTTTTTCGGCAAGGCTTTTTCCCTGGTCTGGGGTGGGCTCCCTGGGGTCCCCACTGCCAGGCAAATTGCATCTCAGGCAAAGTGGCCTCTAGTGGAGCCCATACCCATCGCACCAAACCAGGGGTAAGGACGCACAAGAAGCCCAGCGACTTTTGGAGACAGAGAAGAAAGGAGATACCAACGGATGAATCCTGGGACTCTGATTCAGACGGTACCTCAGCCATAAAGACTTCAGGTGAGGAGGGGGTTGGTGGAGATAACAAGGATCAGACTGAATCTGAGACTATCCTGGAGTTGAGATGTCTGGGCTAGGGAGGAAATAGCCCATACTAGACAAAATAATGTTTGAATCTCCAAATAAAAACTTGAATTTGAGAGTTGGTCTGTTCTTTTAGCCATCTGTGACAACAGGCAGTGTCCTTGATCACCAATTCAACCTTTTCTGTAATGGGCTGACCTAACAATTCTATTTCATCGTCCTCCAAACATGCAAGCGGACTATGCTCCAAATGTCGAATTGTATCAGATTTCAAATGCCCTTTGGAGTGCAGTAATCCTGCCAATAGAAATCGTATCTTCCTCTTTGTAGTGGACTTGCCCAGTCTTCGATTGTAATCGCCCAGTATATTTCAAGCTAAATCCTGCCTTTAATTTGTAGGCCAGAATCCGGACTGCCTTACAACCTCTATCATTATGTAGCTGTTCTGTGCATAACAAAGTCTCTATTACATCATAGGCATCATAGTCTCTAGCTCGCCCTTAATCCTTTGTTTATATGCTCTCCACACCACAATATTTTTTTGTTTCTGATCCATTTCATTGAGCTTCATTTCCAGGTCCCTCTGTGGGCAGTCTTCGTAAGTGCAGGCAGCAGTTTAATACTCTGTCCTGGATCAATGTCTTGCATGGTATCCAAATATACCATATCTCAATTTCTTTTGTTATGATCTTCACCCCATAAAAAAATTCCCTCTGCATCCAGCCTTGAAGTCGACATTCTCTAACCTTCAAGAATGCCCTCTCCATTAACAATCCAATGTTTGACTAAAAGGTAGTTTCTGCTGTAAGCTCTGTGTGTAGGAACATAAGGTATACTCCTCTAGAGATTGCAGCTTTCACTGGCAATCTGGTAAACCTAAACGACAGCTCACAGTCGCCCTGCTGAAGCTTTTGATACCAGATAAAGCCCCTCCATCACCAACCTATCTTAAGCTTGAATCATTGGCATCTGCCCCGCTCAAAAAAAGATCCTTTATAAAATTTTGATACCCACAAAAATCCCATGCTGAAATACTGCTCTTGCCTCTGGTGGTAGCATACACATTAAACTGGTTGTCTCCTCTCCATCTAAGAAAACATGCATTCCCAAATATTGCCTGTGTGCATCTCTTTACTTATTTCCCAGTCTGAACTGCTCAAAATCACGTCTCTCATTTTCGTTTCTCAGGAGGAGGAAAACGACTTTCACATGAAACATTTAGACTTCAGCCTTATTTCATCCGCCAAATAGTGCCTCTTGTATGCAAATGATGGCAGCCCACATATCATGTAGTCTGAGCACCAATTGCCTCCTTTTAGCTGGGGAATGTGAAAAGGTTATTAATATGAGGTCGTCACGAGGGCACAGAAACCCCTCTCAGCCTACAGTGGGAGGCCTACCATCGCAGAAGCCAGAGCCAGTCCGACCCAAGAGGGGGATGGTGGAAGATGAGAGGGTCCCAAATCCTGCCCCCTCGCTTAGTGCTTACTTATACATGGGATGCACCAACTTGCATCACTCCCAGGACTCTTGCAGAAAATGCTGGCCAAGTATTCCCTTTCTTTCCTAGAACTGGAGGCAAGACCAAAGCACTGACAAGAGACCACCTGCAAGATTCCAACACGTTACTAGCCCCACTCAAATGGTAATTTGAGCCGCAAGGCAGGCTGGGGAGAGAGAAAGATAGAAGAGGAAGAGAAAGAGAAAGAACGAGAAAGAAGAGAAAGAACAAGAAAGAAGAAAACGAGAAAGAAGAAAACGAGAAAGAAGAGAACAAGAAGAGAAAGAGAAAGAAGAGAAGGAAGAAAGAAGAGAAAGAGAAAGAAGAAATTAGAGAAAGAGAAAGAAAGAAGAGAAAGAAAAAGAAAGACAAAGAAAGGAGAAAGTG
Organism: Ambystoma mexicanum; assembly: GCF_040938575.1. NCBI lineage: Eukaryota > Metazoa > Chordata > Amphibia > Caudata > Ambystomatidae > Ambystoma > Ambystoma mexicanum. The sequence continues at coordinate 559,324,243 of NC_090931.1, forward strand.
AAAGAAGAGAAAGAAAAAGAGAAAAAGAGAGAAAGAGAAAGAAAATAAGGACCGTATTATGCTGCAACCAATTATACGGCACACTGCTTCCCTGTGCTGGCGCAGAGTTACCGGAACGCTGCGCCTACCTTGCTTCAACAAGGACTTATAACAGTGCAACAGTTGGTGGAGGGACCTACACTTACCATGGGTAGAGACACGTAGAGGCACTCAAAACGAACTATTTGGCAAAGCAGTCCACCATTGCTGTCAAACGGCGACTGTGCAGAGAAGGGGCGGGCTTAACCTGTTATTTGTAACTTCCTTTGTTTGTAACACCTCCTCGACTGGGAATACAGGGCCAGATTCGACAGAGGCAGTTTTCCAATGGGATAAAGAGGGGGGGAGATAACTGGGGCAACAAGAAACGGGAACGTGAGTTGTTCAGGTGAGGTCTGAGGAGGTGGCAAACCAACAAACCAGCAGGGTGAAGGACGGTGGAGGTTGGATGCAAAATGATAAAAAGGCAAAGTGTTGGTTGGTGAAAGTTGTACTGTGTTGTGAGTATGCGTGCAAGGTGGGCAAATGAGAGGTTTAGAGGGAGTGGAAAGAGCGAGGTGAAAATGCTTGTGAGTGAAAAGAGGGTGAGCGAGTGGAAGATGGAGGATTAGTATTACTGTGGCAGAGGTAGTAGTAGTGTGGAGAAGGGAGCAGTAATGTGGAGGAGGGAGTAGTAACATCAAAGAGTGGAGGCAAGTAGGAGGAAAAGACATCAGAGGGACAGAGGAGGAAAACTAAGAAAGGGAGAGAAGGTTGGTGGCTGGCGTTGGACACAGGAGATAAGAGAGGATAGCAAAACAGTCAGACAGGGAGATGAACGTCAGGACGTGAGAGAATGGAGTGTGTCCAGAAGGCCCGCTGCCTGACCTTTCAGTACTCACACCATCAATAGTGTAGAACTAGATTAGAAAGGCCCGGAGGGAGCTTAGAAAGAGAAGGCAATTGCTTTTAGGTTCTCCTTGATAGCAATCGAGAGACTAGACAGAATGGGTAAATGTTCTCTATCTACTAACCGGGGAACTAAGAACACATAGGTTAGGGCGGGAAATGCTAAATCTAGACAAGAGAGTGAGAGACAGCCTAGCGCTCTGCCAAAGAAATCAATAAAAACCCTTGAATCTTATCTGGGAGTTGGAGTGCTTTTGACCATCTGTGACACAAATGTAATCCTTTCCTATCCCATGGAATTACTTTCTATACTGTCATTTCACAATTGTTTGATGAGATGTTATGCAGTTTCAAGAGCTAATCATCAGCACCTCCATATTGTCTTCCCTCCAGGTTGTCCTACAGCAGGTAATCTATTTGCAAGCCAGAACCACCAACAGTTCACTTATACAAAGCAAGGTACATTCAAGTTCATGGGCATGTTATTCAGAGAAACATTCCAACAATTAAAAATACCATCCCTACCCTTGCCTTTCTTAAAGGCGTCCTACCACGTTCTCCCAATCCCTTTAAAGTCCATATTCATCAAATTCAAACTGCTTCTCCTTTCAGGGCTCACTCACCCAGTCTCCCAAAACATTATTATACAAGCTGTATAAAAGCCCTATCTATTCATGCCAAAATCCCAAGTGACCATGCTAGTAATCAATTAGGTTGCCAATATCAGCTGAATTAACCTAATCACCACCTCTGGCTCTCTGCTGCAATGAGATTCTTTACTGGCAAGCTTCAGCTAGATATCTCCTCTTGAACCAACACTGGGGCCTATTCTTCCTTTATAGATGTTTTGCTCCAATAGCTAATTTCCTTTTTGACTGCCTGACTTGCTCCTTCCCCTGGATTCTCCATTCGTCCAAAATTCTGTTTTCCTTGTTCAGTCTAGTAGTGCTGAAGGTAGGGTGGCCTTCATTAAAAAGAATCTTAAAAATGTGTCTCCATCTGTAGCAAATATATTTTGTGAGAGATTCTGCAATGGGGTTCATTTTACATAATTTATTCTCATTTTAGTTTGGGCTTCATCCTGAATAATCGGAATCTTGTGGCTATAGTATTCACTTGAGTGATATTCCCTTGATATATGCAAATCTCCACATTCTCTTCATAATAATTCACCCTTCTTATGTTCTGAAAGCAGTTCAAGACTCTCCTCTTTTCCTCCTCCTTCCCTTCTTCCCTCCTCTGCTAATCTCACAGTTGCTTTGATTGGTGTCTTGGACCCTTTGCATCCTCGGGGTCCCCAACCACTCACACCAAATCTCCCCAGCTTCTGTCTACCTTCAGCACTTGCCTCGGCACACCTTCCGCAGTGGAGACTCGCACTGTTCCACCTAACGCGGCTCCTGGCCGCATAGCACTTACCATACCTTACACTTCATCTGTGGCTCACCCTCCAGCACAGACAGCCCAGCACCTAACCCGCTGCCCTCTTCCTTGTTGCACTTGCATGTTCTGAATACTCACAAGGCATAATAGGTTTGGCCGTCCCTTACCCCACTGTATATCTGTAGATTTAATTGTACTACAATCCCCTGTTGCCCTTTGGGCACTTTTAAACAAAATGTTTTTGATGTATAAGCGCCTAACAAGCAAACAAATTAAACTTGATAGAACATCATGCAAAGACCCCTCCATTTTTGTTATGAAAACTGGATAGGATCTATTCAAGTCGAAATCCCGTCTTTTCGGTTCCTGCACAATAGGCTTACAAATGTCCTGCAAGTAAGGTGCCAAATCTTCTCTCTCTTCCCCACCCTCCTCCTTGAGAATCCCACAGACATGCAGGTTATTGCATTCAGATCGATTTTCCTTGATCCTCTTTATCTTGCAGAATGGTGAACTGCTCATCCATGAATTGAATTTTAGTAGGCATCTTGGTTTGATCATGGGATGTTTCCTATTGCAGGCACTGCTTTAGGTTCATTCTTACCAATTTCCTGTAAATACTTCTTAACCTCGGGTATTACTACTTTCAGGAAATTCTCAGCCAGACATGGCTGTCAGCAATGACATTTGTGATGTCATCTTTGATGATCTGCGTGTTAGTCGTAGCAATGCACATAGGTGGTGTGAGTTATGGTTGCTTAGCTTACCATAACTAGGCAATGACAAGGGTTTTTCAGTTTTACTTTGATCCATAATGTCCCTTTAACAAAGTTGTTTTAACTATATATATATATATATATATATATATATATATATATATATATATATATATATATATATATATATATATATATATATATATATATATATATATATAAATAAAGAAAAACAAAGGGGCTAAACATGTGATATTGCCAGTGATGTCATCAATGACATTTGTGATGCCATCTTTCATGTCCTCGGTGTTAGTGTTAGCAATGCACAGTGGTGATGGCAGGTATGGTTGCTTAGCCTACCATAACTGGCGAATTTCAGGGGTTTTTCGGTTTTACTTTGAACCATAATGGCACATTTGAAAAGTTTTTTTAGTGAATTTTACGGGTTTTTAGTAGGACAACTTAACCATACCGTCCTTTTAACAAAGTTTTTTTTTTTAACTGAATTTCACAAGTTTTTTGAAGGGGAACTTAATCATAACATCGCGTTAATAATGTTTTCTTGCTGAATATACACTATCATGTGATCTTGGGAGATATGTAGTATAATTTACTTACTTTATATACATGAAACATAGAACATACAGAACCCCCTCACTATTGATATTTGAAAGGCACGGACTGAGCGCCTGTTGGCGGACGGGCGCGGACGAGGTCAACAGTACCCAAACAGTCAGGGGGTATCTGAATTTGTACTATTGTCTTACACAAAAAATAGTCAACTTAGACAAAGGAACACATGAAGACATTGTAAGTACTAGTAAATAAGTAGGGAAACCTAAACGTGTGAAATAAAAACCATGCATTTAATGACCATGTAGAATGAAATGGATTATACCAATACAAAAAAAAGTATGCCTCCAACGTAATTACCTCAGAGAAACTCTGCAGCCAGGACCGCCAGATGCACGCAGTACAGCGAAGGCAAAATACAATAAAATAGTAAGTGAACTTCATTTTTCTTTTATGTGGGTGTACTTTTGTTAGTATGTGGGGCACTGTTAGGCAGAAACCTGTGCAGTTTCCTTAGGGACCACTGCAAAAAGTTTAAGACCACAGGTGTTAGCAGTAAACCCAATTGGTAGCAGTCTGCACCACCCAGATTTACCTGGTAGCTGTGGCTGAGCAGTCAGACTTCTCTCAAGAAGAGTTAGACAGTATATAGAGTATACACAATAGGGCTAGAAATACAGTAGTACAAGCAAACACTGCCCAGATCTTTGGTATAAAAGTATATAATTATTTATTTAAAAACACGCTTGTAAAAATACACTGGCACTAATATGTCAAGAAAGTTCAAACACAGTCACTAGAAATATATACACCTCCCTAATTAATTATTTGACAAGTCTAGGTTAATACACCACTTATTTAGCAAAACAGAGGTGAGCGCGTAACCATAGATGGCACTCCAATAATTATTAAACAAGGGAGAGAAAAGGCAGAATAGGAAAATCATACAGTACCAACACTTTTAAAGAACCACAGCAAGTCAAGAAAGGCAGGGTCTACTGTAGAGCAAAAAGTTCATAGGCCAGGTCCACTCTTGGAGAGAGCAAGGCGGAATGTGCCCAAGATCACACAGTGGAAATGCACTAAAAGTCTTTGCAGGAAAGTCAAAAAGTGTTTGGATCAAGTTAGAAAGGTAATGTTAACAGGTCCGAGGTCACCCCAGGATAGAGAGTCAAGGATTTACGGGACACCTTGGACAGTTTGTTGTAAGGGAGACCAAGCGGGACACAGTACCTGAAATGGTGAGAAAGCTCCAGCGGGGGCAGTTCTTCCTGGCAGCGGGTGCAAGCCAGGGAAGAAACCAGCCGCAGAGTTTCCCGGTTAAAAGGTACTACCCTTTTATTCACGGTAGTGGTGAAGCGTGGCTATCCGGCCGCCAGGGTGCTTGGCAAGGGCGATTCCACCACGAGACGATCCAGGAAGGCGAAAAAGGCAAACTGGTTGGTCCCACCAGCTCAAAGGGAAGAAGACTCTCCTGGAAGAAGATCTTCTCGGTCATCGGGAAAGTGGTGAGTTTCGTACAGCAGGGCTCCACAGGTGGTGTCCCCTCTTCGAATTCTTTAGGTCCTGTGGGGACTTCTGAAGTTCCAGTCCCCGCAGCCCTGCTTTTATGCAGAAAACCCCCATTCATCAGCATAGCGGTCAATCAAACATGCTAAGTGGTGAGCCGGGCGCCTCACCACTGGGCCAATCACCCAAGAGTGCGACTTGAGTTGCCAAGGCAACTCAGTCCAGGATGCCTATTCCCCCCCTCCCACACATCCTGTAGACCCAGACAGAGTGGCACCACTTTCGGAGGCTTCTGTGGAGAAGCCTGCCAAAAGTGGAACAAAGGGCTCAACTTGGGTTGGAGTTACAGAGGCGAACACAAACGCCATTTTAAAACCGAGTCCTGGCAAAAAGACCCAACCGAGGAATAAATATTAAATAAATAACCCAGCTGTATCTTTAACATTGCACCAAAAAAGTGGTGTGTTTAAAATGAATGGGAAAAACCCATAGGAAATATTCCGGTGGAATATTTCGCGTGGTAACCACTGCCACCAGCCAGAAACTCGACAAGGGGGGACTGGACAGTGCCCCCTTGAAAAACGGATCCAGGGGCAATCGAATGACCCCTACCATTACTTCCACAATATGATGGTTTGTACTGGTTCTGTTCACAATTTAAGAAAGTAAAGTCAATGGTGGCTTTACATGCCCTGGGAGACAGTAGTCAGTCCCAGGGTATGGAGTCTATTTTTGGGGGTTACTAGGACACCCCTGTGTTACTGCACTGAGGGTGCTGTGTAACACACTTACCAAAAACACATGAAGCCCTATGGATTAAAAGACCCCATAGCCCATAAAACACATTACAAAGTCAAAGGACATTCTCAAATCATGCCCAAGAGTGGGAGAAGAGAGTCTCACTCTTAGCGGGAGAAAAAAATAAACCCCAAAAAATCCAGCAAAACTGCTGGGGGACTCACTAGGTTTGGGAAATTAGCCTTTACAGAGAATTCTCCCTAACAGGCACAAAGAAATAATTTCTTTCCGTTTTGACACAGAAATGTGCAGTACTTTAGAGTGGCTGGAGGAGAATGTTCCACAAGGGGAAATGTCCGAAGATAGCGATAATAATGGTAGACACTGCTCTGCATAAGCAAAATAATGGTCAGTATTTTATGGGCATTTAACATATATATATTTATTTTTAACAGACCAGGAAAAAAAAGAAGAAAGGCCAACAAACGACGCAGAGGAAGACAGGCTGAAAAGGATGAACTGAAAATGGACACACTGAATGACAATTTTAATAGTTTACGGCAATTTGTGGAGGAGTTTGTTAGAGGAGAAAATATGTTATCAATGTCCCACCTGCACCTGCCCCCCCTTCTCCATTCCCTAGTGAACCTTCCCCAAACTTTCAAGAAGAAAATAGATGTTTTGATGAAACATCCATCCCTTCTTCCACTCACAAATCATCCCCTCACAATCAGCCCGTGTTGAATCCCAATTCCCCTATATTCGTGTCAGTATCTGCTTCCCCCTGTATTTCTGTTGATTGAAGTGTCTGTGTGTTTTTAGAAAGTTTTTGTATATTAGTTGTAGTTGAAGAGTTTGAGGAAAAACATTTTTTTTAAAAGACTTAAAATCTCGGCGAACTGCGCGCCTGTTCGAGCTATCCGTAAGCAATAGAATATGGATGTTCTAACGGCAATGCACCTACCCGTACCAATGCCAACCAAGATGGAACTGATCTTAGAGTACACCATCTGTGCAAGTTGTGCGTAAATTAACAGAATGGGGAGGCCTAAGGACATTATACCTCTTCGTACCGCTCACAAACAAGATAAAACATGTTCTTAGAACACACCAGGTGTCCGGGATGTCTGCAAATGAGCAAAATGGGAGTGTCCTAAGGACACTATACCTGTCCGTATCGTCCGCAGCCAAGATGGAACCGTCCGTAGAACAGGCGTGGTGGCTGGCATGCTCGTAGTCAAACAAAATGGAGGTGTCCTAAGGACACTAGACCTGTCCGTACAGTGATCAGATCATGTACGCACAAGCGCAGTACACCCATAAGGACAGCGAACATCGCGCCTGTCCCTAACTGTCCGTCTCACTTGTGTCGCACTTTTAATTAGTTCCAGGACCCGAACACTGTCCGTAGAACACCTGCGCGCATGCACACGTCTGTTACTCTTGCTGTCCAGCGGCCACGCATTTCCCTTGCGGATGTTTTCAGGACGTCATCATGTGACCGCACCCACGCTGAGCGTGTGTACTAATTTGCGCAGTTTGTCTGCCTGCGCAACATTGCAAAAGAAGTTATACATAAATGAGAAATTATTTTACAGCATAAAATGACCATTTCACATGTCCCATACAATCGCTCTACCTGTGAACGTGTCGTTTAGAAGCGCTTTTGAGTGATCAATATGGTCACAAGGCGCACCCCTCCACCCCTATAAATGGCCACACCCCCGAGCTCATCTTCATTGTGCTTCTGGCTATAGCAGTTTCAGTTGTGCTGCCTTTACTGCTGTAGGGACCATTTGGCAACTAATCTTTATGGCATCCATGTCTACTGTTGCTTCATTAGCCTCAGTACCACCCCCAAACCCTCCACCGCCACCACCTCCCCAAAGGCCTGCAGAGGGATATACGGGTGAGGATGTAGAGATTGAGGAAGAAGAGAATGAGGTGGAGGAACTCCACACTACAAACACTCGCTGAGAGCCGTGGGTGTGGCGGTTGTTTTCCGTTCATTGGAACGTACCGAAAGCACGTGCGAACCTGGTCAGGTGTAACCAGTGCCAGTTGGTGCTGAGTCGCGGGAGACCTGGTGCGTACAGCTTTGGTACGACAACCATGAAGCGACACCTAACTTCGTTCCACTATGCGGACATTCGCAAGGTGGTGCCATGCGAAGAACGTAGTAGATTGAGTTCCTCCACAGCATCCTCAGTGTCCAATCCTCTCACCACAAGAGACACTCCCTGTGGGGAGCGCATCCCTACAGCTGCCTCACATTTGTGATGCTGTTGACCCTTACCTTTCGAGGGTGACAATATTGTGTGTGTATTATGAAGCAGTACTCTGCAGGGGGGAGAGTCTTCGAAGTGCTTTTGAGGCTACGGTCACGGACCACCAGAAGAAGTGCTCCCTACCCAAGTAAAGCCCACCCTATATCTCTCTCTCTCTCTCCACCTGGCCCTTATTATCCCCATGGTTGGTGTCCCTTCCTTACCCTCCTTTACCCTCCTCTCCTAGTGTGTTGTGTCCTCAAAAGCAGTAAACTGGAAAATTACAAAAAAGTCTCTTTTCAGAGCCGCCTTTCTCAGTTTAACAATAGAACTATCAAGTGACCAGTGTAGGCCTCCGCGCATTTTTGGAAAAGTCAGCGGACATTCGTAGGACACACAAAAATGGAGGGTGCAAGCGTAGCAAATCCAATGGACACTTTTCGCTGGGAGTAAGTGGTGGCGTGTGTGCTTCAAAAAATGTAGGTTGGAAAAAATTGATTGCCAAATAGGTGACTATGATTCCAAAAAAAGTCGCAATGCATTTTGTACATTGCGAAGAAAAATCTGATTGCCAGCATATGTGCGATGGACTCCATCTCTGCGAAAAATGAAAGAGCTGCGAAACAAAATATTTTAATTGTGGAACGAGGACATGCCAACATCCCTTAGAAAGGCACAAACAGCCTTATTGACGTTGCACCACGCTTTCTCCATTTGTGGACCAAATGCAGAAGAACGCAGCCATATTTGTCTTTGTGCAATACGGGAAAAAATTATTTGGCAATTTGGCAACATGTCCATGACCTTTGCAAGTCCTTCCTTCATTGCAAAGAAATTCCAGAGACATGGCCTAAACTGTTTCTATGGCGCCTTTCTCCAGCAGGGATTGAATTTCCTGCGCAAGGAGCGGATCCGGACTCTTCCAAGAGAGATTCCCCGGTGGATTGTCTTGAGGCCTCTGCCGGAAAGGAAGACAGTAGCCGTGGGTTATGATCTCCAGAACCCACACATCTGAAGTAATGGCGCGCCACTCTGCAAGATGCTGCGCCAGCCTTCCCCCAACCGGCGAACCATGGGACATGGCCTCATGACTGAGCTGAAGCGGCTGCAGCATTGCCTGAGGGCAAAGAGGCAACAGCCCGAGCGGCCTTGGCACCTCGAGTACCTTGTTTTCCACCTCTGGCACTCCTACGGTGGACCCTCTGACTGGCAGCTCCTCTCGCTTTACCAAAGGATGAGTAATAACGAAAGGAACCTCCCCTCCATTGCTGTCCCCTAGGACGAAAAGGCGGAGGATGGCGAACTCCAGCGCCCAACGACTTTGCTGCAACTTTGGAGGTCTGCAACCTCTCAAGGCTCTCGCCAGCCTTGCTGCCAAAAAGATGGAGTCTGCACATCAGGAGCAAACCCCGACTTCCGCAACCATGCAAACCTGCGTATCACAGTGATTGCTGCCATGGACCCGCTGACGCAATCTGCCATGTCCAAACCCGACTGAACGGCCTCACACATGGCATCCTTGCCATCCTGAACCATGGCAAGTAAACCATCCCGTTCGTCCCCTGCGGAAATATGTTTAGCCGTTAAGGAAACACAGTTCCACAGAGTGTGCTTGAAACATGACAAGGCACATACAGAGTTGGCCGCCTAAAGCGCCATACCCCCTGAAGAAAACACTTTCTTCGCCCAGCCGTCAAAACGCTTGTCGTCCCTATCAGGAGGGAAGGTAGGATACAACGCCTGCTTTGTCGGGGCCGTAGCCGCCTGCACCACCAACTCTCCGGAGTGGGGTGCTTGGTCAAGTAGCAGGGGTCGCTACTGGCTGGGCGGTATTTTCGTGGCAGACTTGCCCACTGCCGAGAGACTCTCCGGAGCAGTCCAAGCCGCCGCCACCCTCCTCTGTAGAGCCATATGGACCGGCAGTACTGGGTCAGTTGGTGGACCTTGGTCGAGGATATCCGTAAGGTCACCCTGAAGAAAATCCCCTGGGGGAGTAGACCATCCCAAGTACTCTGTGACCCTGGACATAAGGCGCCGGTACGAGGAGTCGGCATGAGTGCCAGGCTCAGGCCTACAAAACTCCACCTCCGAAGAGGTGTCCAGTCCACTGGCATCTTCCACCTCTGAAATAAACTCAAGCTGGCAGAAAGAAGGCACAGAATGTGGAACAAAGCCATGCTTGGCCTTTGCCAGAGCCTTTCTAGGCGGTTCCACCGAGCCCCGGGGAACCCCCGTCGAAACAGCCTCGAAAGGCGTCGAGTGAATCAGCGTCGACGCCGAACGCGGCGCCGACAGCATCGATGGCGCTGACACAGTCCTCGAGGCCGGGGCCCCGATGGCTTGACGACTTCTTCAAAGGTGGGTCCTCGAAAGAGTCCGTCGACGACCTCGGCGTCTTCCTTGAAGACACCACAGGTTCACACGGTCTCCAGCGCATCGAGGACCGGGACCTGGAACGGGCATGCTGAGACCAATTCCCCTTGTCCGAGCAGGACCTCTCCCGCGAATCGTGACGACCACCCGAGCCCGAAGGCGTGCGAGCGGTGTCTCACGACCAACCACACTCGGAGGAGCGGACGGACCAGTGCCATGCGATTCGAGAATCGCCAATATTTTCTTCCCGAAGGAAGCCCATTCCTCCAGCGTCGCATGCTTGGTGGGGTAAGCGACCCGCCGACGGGTGGAGTCCTCGGAAGAGGACGGGGAAGGCGACCGATGACGGCGCTTCCGGGAGTGCCTCGAAGAGGCAGAGGAGTGGCGGGACCGACTCCGGGACCGAGACCCACTGGACTTCCGACAACGATGCGGAGAGTCACCCCTCGAATCGTCTGTCGAAAGCCCCGCAGACCTCGACCTTCCTTGGCTTGGACACCATACCTACCGATAACTTCTTGCGCTCCCGCAAGGCTTTTGACGTGAGCGACTGGCAGTTGACGCAGTCATCCGTGTCATGGGCCTCCCCGAGGCACCAGAGGCAGGCGTCGTGCGAGTCCGTAACCGACATCTTGGACCCACAGTCCCCGCACTTCTTAAAGCCCGGGCGCGGTGTGGAAGACAAGGTAGACATCTTCACGAAGAAAGACTTCACAATACTTAACAGGTTCGAAAAACCGAGAAAGAACAGGAACTCTAAAGAGTCGAGGCGCGCCGAGATCTCTGAAGCGAACACGTTAGCGGAAAAAACGGAACTGAGGCTACGGGCGTCATGCGTCCTACTTATAACATCCAGGGACGTCGGAGGTCGTCCTCGAGGGCGGCGTATTGACGTTATTGACGCAGACGCCGAAGATTTTCCGAAGCAGCACAGCTGTGGTGATTACTGTCAGATATGGAATACGTCGGAAGACCCAATCCCCTCTCGAATAATGATTTTTACAAGGAAATAAATATTGAAGAAAGCTTAAGGGAAACAACCGAAATAATTGAAGAGTCATCAGAAACTGGACAAATCGAACTTCTGAATCCTGCTGCAGTATCCACTCTTTTGGACCAGTACACAATTCATCCATTGCATTCCAATGAAAGCATAGATGATGCACTAGAAATTTAACAAATGCGACAAACCAAAGGTTCACCAATGAGCATATGGGAAAAAAGTATAGAAGCACGTGCTTTTCCACTGCTATCTCCTACTGGCAAAGGTGGAAGATACGATGATAGACCCACTCAGATTACGGCATCAGAATACCGCTCATTACGAATGTACTTGGAAGATCCCAGGTTTAGACATAATGTGGAATACATATTCTACCTACTCTTTGAAAGTGAACTAGCAACCCTATGTTACGGAGTTGCACACATTTTGAAATCTGGAACCCACTTTCTGTCAGCTATGCAATTAATACAAAAAATACAAGAACAAGATGATGTTTTACAATCCAGTATAACAAATTTGTTTGCAAACATGCGTGGTACAAAAGAATACTGGTTCCGACGGCACGGAGACGTACGTTGTATGATCAGAAACTTTGGACCACCGCCTTGGTTTGTTACACTAAGTTGTGCAGAATATGCATGGGAAGATTTACATGAGTTCCTACGCATATCAAACAGCAACAAAACCAACATACATTTATTAACACCTGGAGAACTTTGCTCTCTAGATCCAGTTAATGTCTCAAGATATTTCCATCATTGTTTCATTGTTTTGCTACATTTTATTTGCAATAAAACTATTCCACTCCTCGGAGAAGTGCAACACTTCTTTTGGAGAAAAGAATACCAAGCAAGAGGAGCACCACATATTCACATGCTTTTATGGATCAAAGATGCATGTAAACTTGGTCACGACACTAATGCAACTGTTTTGCAGTTTATCCAAAAATATGTCACTTGTGAAATCCCTTCACAACCGACAGTGACCTGCATGGGCAGATTTTACAATTTCAAAGACACAAATGTGGCAAAATATTGTCGTCGCAAATACAAAAACAAAGGGAAATACTACACCAAATGCCAGTTTGGTTTCCCTAGATCAGTTACAGAAACAGGTGAAGTGAACAACTTCATGTCTTCAGTTCGACATAGTGTTAAAGGTAAATCACCTAAGAACACGTATTACATAAAAAGAACCGAAGAATCAAAATATATCAATGATTACAATCCAATCATTGCCCTCTTATGGAATGCAAACATAGATGTGCAGTACATCACAGACAATTCCACTGCTGTTGCACGATATGTTACAGCCTACTTAACAAAAGCAGAAAAAACAGAGCTTCAAGACCTCCAGGATGACCTATCATCAGACAAAACACTATCTCAGAAATTGTACAGCCTAGGCATAAAAATGCTCTCTCAGAGAATGTGGCGCCTATGAAGCGGCAGATCGTTTAACCGGTACTGCTTTGTACGGAAAAATCAGACAACATAGTAACGCTAAGTCTTGGTCCTGCTAAATCTAGAAAAAAGAGTTCTGAAATCATATGAGGACATAGAAACAATTGCCAGAAATGATCCCAACAGCCAAGACATTTTAAAAAACAATTTACTGGACGCATACTATCCGAACAGGAGTAGCACTTTGGAAAGCATGTGTCTATACCACACAACTCAAAACTTTGCATACAAACATAATGTAAAACCCCATGAAAGCAAAGGCAGATAGAGTTACAGATGGTGAAGGCAGCTTAGTGAAACATATCAAACGATGCTTAATTAATCATGTTAAATTGTCATTAAAAACTCCTCAACAGAAACAACTATATTACATGTCCCTCGTACAACTTTTTAAACCATGGAGAAAAGAGGAAGAGATACTAGATATCTATGACTGCTATGAAGATGCTTTCAAAGCAATTGAAAGCGCCATCACGGATGTGAACTTTACGCAGTACAAAACAATGTTGCATAATTAACAGCAACATGAAGAAATTCAGGCCCAACTAGAGAAGGACTCTTCCGACAGTAGTCAACCTTCTGTAACAGGAAGCCAAGAACCACTAGGACAGCCACTAATAGCAAATGAGGCAGAATTAGCTATGACAGAAGTGGAAAACACCATGTGTCACTATCAAGAAAATATAGAAGACTTAACTGTACAACAAGCAAAACTTAAAGATCAGCGCACCATTTTTGAAGACATAAAACATATTGCACATGGTGTACAACACGAAAATAAAAGAATGTACCTGCCAAAATTACCAACCAATACTGCTGTACGTCAGTGGTGAAGCTGGGTCAGGAAAAACATTCTTAATCAAAAGCATCAGCAAGTTCCTTCAGCAATTGACAAACTGTCAGCTCCTGTAACTGCCCCCACAGGCTTAGCTGCCTACAACATAGGCGGTGTCACTTTACACCGATTACTACTTCTTCCAGTAGAACACCAAAACAAATTAGACTATTACAAACCTTCTGCAGAAGCTGCAATGGAACTACACAGAGTATTAAAGCAAATGGAAATGCTACTAATAGATGAAGTGAGCATGGTCTCCAACCTAATGTTGGCTTTGATTCACCTCAGATTGCAAGAAGTACTTAAAACAAACTACGAAGAACTCTTTGCAGGGAAACACATTATCGTTTTCGGAGATCTTCTACAATTGACACCAGTGAAAGGTGAACCTATTTTTAAAACCTTAGGACACAAACTCTGCCGTAAAACTGTTGGCAGCATAGGAAATGTCAACCTTTGGCAACATTTCCAATTCAGAGAATTAACAGAAAACATGCAGCAATCTGCAGATCTCACTTATGCCAACATCCTAAAAAGTATTAGAGTTGGTGTACTATCAAGAAGCACAAGCAATATTGAAAAACCGGCACATTCATGCACTTTATGGCGATAATGCATGTGCTACTGATGTTATGGAACAATTAGCGCACAAAAATTTCAATTGTATAGCGCACAAAAATTTCAATTGTATGGCCTGAATGCCAACTCTTGCAAGCTGTTTTAAATTCAATGAAACAATGTTAAATAAAGAAATGCAACCAATAATAGATATTTGTGCCACAGGCAAACTAGACGTACCTGGTATGACACTACCCATGTGTGAGCAAGCCACAACAAGACTAAATAGCTTAGAAAATTCAATCTCCAACACAGCTGGGTTGGAAAAAATATAAACATGATCCTTAAATTGTAGAGTAATGCTTAAACGTAACCTTGACGTGGAGCAAGGGCTAGTTAATGGGGCACTGGGTACAGTTGTTGGCTTTCAATCATACCCACCTGACAACATTCAGTTTGTCAATATTCACTTTGACAAACTTTCAGAAGTGAAAAGAATAGGGCGCTCAACTGCTCGATTCCTTCTGATCAAAGCATGGATGTACGTAGAGAACAATTTTCTCTAACTCTTGCATATGCAGTCACCATTCATAAATCCCAAGGTCTTACCCTAGACAAAGCATTGATAGATATAGGAAACAGCCTATAAAGAAGGCATGAGCTACGTATCACTATCATGCTTACGTACACTTGACAGTCTATGTCTAATCAACTTTGATGCAAGTAAAGTGAGCGCTGATATTCCTTGCATTTTATAATACAATAGACTACGTTCACTCTACACCCCCCATCTGAAAGAATATCCTGTTCCAGAAAAAGTAAAACGTGGTAAAAGAAAACTAATTCAAACAGAAATGCAACAGAAGCTGACAGCAAATCCTTCAAAGAAAACAAAAGAAGGTAAAAGTTCACCAATTATCACAAGCAAAGAAGAAAGTAAACCAGGTACTACTTCAAAGAAGGAAGAGAAACTCAGAGAAAAAAAACTCAGATACAGAACTAGCTGGTTCATTCAAATTTTCAAATTAAACTGGAGTAAGTTGCTATGCAAATGTAGCAATGAATATTCTATTTCAATTGCCACCAATTGTTAACAATATTTACTTACACAGTACAGACAAATTGTGTTTGCAAATGTTAGTCCTTCATAGAAACG
Source organism: Ambystoma mexicanum (assembly GCF_040938575.1). Taxonomy (NCBI): domain Eukaryota; kingdom Metazoa; phylum Chordata; class Amphibia; order Caudata; family Ambystomatidae; genus Ambystoma; species Ambystoma mexicanum. The sequence continues at coordinate 559,339,747 of NC_090931.1, forward strand.
CAACAAACAATCCTGACAACACGTACAGTGTTTACGGAATAAGCCAAGAATTGGACTACTGTGCTGGAATGGTGAGATTCACTATAAACTTACAAGAAGATCCACAAGAATTTCTAATGTACTTACTACAAGTACTGGAAAGCAAAAGCATACCTATAAATGAAATCTTCCAGATTTCATACATGTGGAAACATACATGCACTCTCTGTAGCAATGTCATACAATGTCTGTAGCAATGTCATACAGGAACAAATCCCAAATGATTTGTGTATGTATCCATACCTAATTGTGAATCCATTCCATTTAAGAAACTGGTACAGAATGCAAACCATGCCAGATCATGTACTATGTGCAATTCAGACAATCGCTCCACCTTACTGATACAAACTCAAAGTAAGTACATAATACTTATGCTGCTACGTTATAATGCAGATGGTACCAAAAACAACTGCAAGCTCACTGGATTCACACACGGTCAAGTGTCACTTGGAAATAAAACCTTTACAACAGTAGGTATAATCTACCATGCAGGAGCTACAACCAATGCAGGTCACTACACTGCATACATTAAAAAGAAATGTGGATAGGTGGAATGTAATGATAGCACCATTAGTCTAAAGCAGAGATTGCCAGCTAATCTTACAAATGCGTATTTAATCTTCCTAAAGCCAAAATGTAACTACTAATGTGTACTTCAACATTACCAAAAAATTAAGTGAAAGACTACAAACAGTTAGAATACGCCAACAGGTTTCTAACTGTTGTTAAAAATCAGCAACAAGGCAACAAACATAACATTAATCACAAAGAACAAGGAAACACTCAAAGAAAGCAAAGAAATAGTTTGTAGCATAGCAATTAAAGGTTTTTTTAATCCGACAAGGATTTCTTTCCCCCAGACCCAAGGATTTTAAAAACAAACACAAACTGAGCAAAATGCACAGTACACTGGCTTGTAAACTAAATATGAGGGTAAAAAAAAAGCGAAACTGTCTATTATGCTATGTAAAAAATCTGCTTAAAATGCAAACATTAACATGTTTTTTTCTTTTATCACAGAAATTAACAAAAGTCTATTTCTGCCAAGTACTACAGTCATGTAAGACATATATGGACTCTGAACAAAATAAACAGTAAGTATAATTACAGTCATTTCATACATATGCAAATCTACACAGCTAATCTATGGCAGTAATGTGGTGGAGTGGCTGTAGGCTGGGCCTAGCATCTTTGATGTATCACCTGCACCCTACGGCCAAGCAACCAAGAGTATGGAACAAGTTACTTACCTGTAACTGTTGTTCTCCAGCATGGGTCTGGCATGGATTCACATGCTCATGAATATTCCCCGTCGTCAGGCCGGGAATCCTCGGTAAAGAAAAAAACAGTATCAGTTTCGTTTCTGATCTGTCTTTCTCAGTAGTAACCAATCAATGGTCTCTGGGTCATACTGCCCCCAGCCAATGACTGCCCTCTCCCTAAGCCCCGCCTCTGGCAGCCATCTTCAGATTTGGTAGCACGCAAAGTGGCAGTATGACCAAGTGAAGAGCCGTAGAGGGGTAGGAGGGAGGGTTCGCATGTGAATCTATGACAGACCCATGTTGGAGAACAACAGTTACAGGTAAGTAACTTGTTCCTTCTCCAGCATGGGGTCTGGCATGGATTCACATGCTCATGAATATAAGAATATATAGCAGTACACACATGCACAACCAACGGGAGGTGGAAAAAAGTCTCAACATTAAGCATTACATCAAAACTCAACATTAAGCAGTTCTTACCTCCTCACCAGGCTCACCTTAGGCGAACAGGTTGCGCAGAACCGCTTGGCCGACCCTGGACTCCTCCCTGGAATCCCGGTCGACGCAGTAGAATCTCATGAAGGTGTGAGTCGACCTCCACGTAGCAGCCCTGCAGATGTCCAGCAGGGGCACACCAGACAAGAACGCCGTGGTAGCAGCGATAGCTCTGGTCGAATGGGCTCTCGGATGGCAGGGCAACAGTCGGTTTGCCAACCGGTGACAGTGCGTGATGCAGCCGGAGAGCCATCTGGAAATGGAAGCTTTCGCGAGAGCCTTCCCTTGGTTCACAGGTCCAAAGTTCACAAAAAGCTGTGATGTCTTCCGAAAACTCTTTGTGCGGTCCATGTAGAACTTCAGCGCTCTAGCCACATCCAGCGAGTGCAAAGTCCTCTCGGCCAGTGACAAAGGCGACAGGAAGAAAACAGGTAACACCAAGGGTTCGTTGAGGTGGAAGTCCGACGGCACCTTCGGCATAAAAGAGGGGTGTGTCCTCAGTACCACCCTTGTGCCGTGAAAAGTCAAGTATGGGGGCTTGCAGGATAGGGCCTGGATCACTCCCACTCGCCGTGCGGAGGTGATGGCCACAAGAAACGCAGTCTTCCACGACAGGAATTTCAACGGTGCCGAATGCAGGGGCTTGAATGGCACCCCCATGAGCCTGGTCAGCACCACGTTGAGTTCCCACACCGGGGCAGGGGCCTTCACCGGCTGGAACGATCAGAACAGTCCCTTCATAAATTCCTTCACTAGGCGATGGGACCACAAGGACGCCCGTCCTGTGGTTCTGGTGTATCGGGAGATCGCAGCCAGATGTATCTTGATGGAGGCGTGAGCCAGTCCAGCCTTGGCCAGCGATAGTAGGTACAGCAGCACTTGAGGAGCCGTAATCCGTAGAGGGTTAGACTTCTGTTCACGGCACCAGACAGAGAACCTCTTCCACTTATGTCCGTAGCACTTGAGAGTTGAGGACGCCCTGGCTTTTGCAAGGACCTCTCTGCAGTCAGCCGGGATATCGTACCCTCCAAACTCTAGTGCTGCAGGAGCCAGGCCTGCAAGTTCAGCGACTCCGGGTCGTGATGAAATATGGCGCCTCCTTCTATGGAGAGAAGATCTGCGTCCGTCGGCAGCTTGACTGGTGGGAACGCTGACAAGTCCAGAAGGTCCGGGAACCAGATCTGCCCCGGCCACGCCGGTGCGACTAGGATCATCCTGCACCAGGACCTCTTGAGCTGGTTGACGAGTCGGATCAGCAACGGCAACGGAGGGAACGCATATAAGAGCAGGCCATCCCAGGGGAACGAGAAAGCATTGCCCATGCTCCTCGGCTGGGGAAACCTGCTGGCGAACCTCTGGCACTTGGAGTTCATCGCCGTCGCGAACAGGTCGATCTGCGGTTTTCCCCATCTTTGGAAGAGTCGATCCACTTGATCCTGACGTAGTTCCCACTCGTGGCACGAGCGCAGCTCCCTGCTGAGTGAGTCGGCGATGGTGTTCTTTATCCCTGCCAGATGAAAGGGCACCAGAAACATCCCTTTCGCGACGGCCCAATGCCACAGATCCTGGGATTCCTTGGAGAGGGCTGGGGATCTGGTTCCTCCATGCTTCCGGATGTAGAACATCGTGGTGGTTGTGTCAGTGAAGATTCTCACCACCTTACCCTTGAGGGACAGGAGAAAGGACCTGAGGGCCCAGAACACTGCACAGAGTTCCAGGATGTTGATGTGGAGCGTCTTCTACTCCAGGAGCCAAAGGCCTCTCGCGTGAAGTTCTCTGGTGTGCGCTCCCCACCCTTCCAGGTAGGCATCCGTCGTCACCGTTATCTGGTGGGATGGGGTCTGAAAGTCTGTGCCTGCCGTCGGATGTGCGCGGGTGCCCCACCACCGGATCACTCGTCGGAAGGTCTCGTTGAGCGGGATCCTGTCCTCGAAGCTGCCCGTCGCTTGGATCCAGCGGGAGTCGAGGAACTCTTGCAGAGGGCGCATCCGAAGCCTGCACAGGCGCACGAGATATATGCAGGAGGACATCATCCCGAGGAGGTACTTGATGGACCTCACCCTGGCCACGTCCATGGCCAGCAGACGCTGCACCTTGCCCTGGATGGCCTTCGTCCTTTCCTCTGACGGCGAGGCCAGATGCGCCACCGTGTCGAGCTTGGCTCCCAGAAACAGTGTGACTTGCGACGGGACCATGTGGGATTTGGGAAAGTTGATGGAGAATCCCAGGTCCGTGAGCAGCTGGACGGTCTTCGCTGTGTGGTCTACGGCGAGCTCCCTTGTCCTTGGTCGGATGAGCCAGTCGTCCAGGTAGGGGTAGACGTGGATCCCCTGCAGGCGCAGCCACGCCGACCCCGGTGCGAGGCACTTGGTGAACACCCTGGGTGCCGACTTCAATCCGAACAGGAGGGCCTTGAACTAGTAGTGCCATCCTCGGACCACGAATCTGAGGAACTTTTGGTGTCCTTTCAGAATGGGGATGTGGAAGTACGCATCCTCCAAATCCAACGACAACAGGAAAATCGCCCTCCTCCAGCTGTCCCAGCACGTGCTGGAGGGTGACCATTCGGAACTTCTGTGCCTTGATGTACTTGTTCAGTCGTCGCAGGTCCAGGATTGGGCGCCATCCTGCGGTCTTCTTTTTCACAAGGAAGTACCTTGAGTATACTACGGAGCCCCGGAGCCTCTTTGGGACGAGCTCGATGGCACCTTTTTTTAGCATCGCCCTTACCTCCAATAGCAGTTGAGGGATGTGATTTTCCTTCCTGGCCACGGGTGGAATGCGGGGGCACTTTTTTTTGAAATTCGAGGGCGTGCCCCTGGGCCTGGGCGTCCAGCACCCAACGGTCGGTGGAGATGGACTCCCACACGCTGATGAACTTCGCCAGCCGGCCTCCCACCGGGGTGCTTCGGTAGGGCCCCAACACAGCTGTCGGTTCAATCTTGCTTGGAGGACGCCTTGCCGCCTTGGCCTCCCTGGCGGCAACGGCGGGGCCCACCCAACTTGCCTCGTCCTCTATAGGCTTTTCGTGACGAGGAGCGGGCCGCTTGGCGGTACGTAGAGGAGCCACCGCCGAATCCCTTGGAGGCACGCAGCTTGCCTCCAGTGCTCCGAAAGGACGGCCTTCGTTGCCGGAGAACGCCTAGGGCCTTAGCTGTCTCTGTGTCTGCCTTGATGGCTTGGAGGGACTCATCCACCGTTTTCCCAAACAGGTTGTTCCCGTCGAACGGCATGTCCAACACCTTGGCTTGTACGTCCTGGCGGAAATCCGTCGCCTTGAGCCACCCTCGTCGTCTAAGGCAAACGCCATTGCCTAGCTGGCGGAAACCGGTGTCGGCAATGTCCGTTGCCACCGTAATGGCGTGGTCCGACGCCACTTCGTCTTCTTGCAAGATCTCCAGGGCCTCGGCCCTTTTGTCATCCAGTAGGAAGTCCAACAGGGGGCGATCTTGTACCAGAACTCCCTGTCCTAGCGGGCCATGATCGCGAGGGCGTTGGCCGCTTTAATCATTGTTGCCGCTGACGAGATAACTCGTCCCATTGCGTCCAGCTTCTTTCCTTCGCCGTCAGGCGGGGAAGTAGACGTTGAGGCCGATGACCCCCCCGCTTTCTTCTTGGCCGCCGCTGAGACGACCTAGTCAGGGATCGGTTGTGCCCTAAGGCACAAAGGGGCCGTGTCGGGGACCCGGTACTTCTTCTCGTACCGATCCCCTCTTGGCAGGCGTCGTAGACTGGTTCTTGAGAAGGGTGGTGAGACCCTCGTCCCAGATGTCATCCGGCAGAGGCACGGCGAGGACTGCCTTCCTCTTGGCCTCGCGCCGTTGGTAAAGGAAACCTTCCTTCTTCTCTTCGGGGCCGAGCTGAAAAAGCTTGGATGCCCTGGCGATCATTGCATGGAAAGATCCGATCTCGTCGGACGGGGAGGCCCGGGCTGGCGATGGGCGCTCCGTCCCGTCGTCACCGCCGTTGTCGTCATCGGTACCCGTTGTGGCTGTGTCCGTTCCCGTGTCATGCCCAGGGACGGGGGACGCGGGTAAAGGCTGAGCAGGCGAGGGCTGAAAAGGCGGGGCTGGATGGATCCGTCTTCTCTTGTTCGAGGGGCTTTCCGCCGAGCCCGGTAATGGCTCCTGCGTCGAGCCTGGTTCCGGATCCTCCGTCGGTGGTAAGGGCAATCTCGTCCTTATCTCCGAACATAAGGATTGTATTGCCAACAAAATGGCCGCCGAGTTATCCTACGGCTCCAGAAGCGACAGACGCGATGGGTGACTAGGACCCTCGCCGGTGCCGCCATCACTCTCGTCGGGATCCCTCCCGTGGGGACGGGCCTCTTTGACGCCCTCGTCGAGGCCCTCTAAGACTTCTACCAGCCCCTCCTCGGATGCTGTGTCCGTGTCCACAATGGCCACCGCCCCCCACCCCCTCTTTTTCCGCCAGGGTCTTCACGGGGGTCTTTTCGATGGGTTTGAAAGAGGCTTCCCTCCGCGGAGGCAGGGAGACTCTGGGCCCCGAGGTCGCCCCCACTGGTGTAGCCTCCACAGGCTGCGCCAGGGCCGCCGCGACTTCCTCGATAGAGGCCTTGGCCAGGTGAATCAAGGCCTTCACTGCCTTGGGCGTGCTTGAGGCCTTCACCTTGGGGGGAGGGTCACCACCTCGCTCCCCCTCAGCCGAATCCTTCGAGATCGACCGGGGCCTCTCCAGAAGCTTACCCGGGTTCTCGGATTTCCTCTTCCCCGAACCAGAGAGTTGGCTCGTGGTTGATGGTGCCAGGGAAGGCGCGCCCTGCCTGGCAGCCGAAGAACCCGATCGTTCGGCGCTCCCGGTGCCCGCGGACTCGCAGTGCTTTGCCTTCTGTTGGACCCCCATTGCCAGGGCGCCCTCACAGAACTTAGAAGACCACTCTGACTTCTTCTTACCTGACGGACTCCTTCCTTCCAGCCAGTTGGAGAGACGAAGGTGTCGGTCCTTGATGGTCCGTTCCGACATGTTCCTACAAAACGCACAGTCCTTCTCCACGTGCGTTTTGTCCTCATGAAGGCAGCAGAGACATTTCGAGTGCTCGTCCTCCTTGAACACATTCTGTAGCTCCCATCCAGGGCAAACCCTGAACAGCTTTCCGGGCGTCGAGCTTCCTTTCTCCTGGGCCATGTTCGGGTAGGCCGCAGAAACTTCTGGAATCCTCCAAGAAGCTTAACTCGACGAAATTTTCATCCTTGATGGGTGTAGAAAAAAAATCCGACACGGATACCCGTTAATCGGATGTAGAGACGGTGGAGCTTGAGGCTCTATTTGACCGAAAAATGAGAAATTCTCTTTGAAAAAGCACGAAAAACGCAGCAAAAGCTCGAGAGCTAAACACGAGGACTCCCAACACTTGAGTGTGCGGTAAAAATCTGAAGATGGCTGCCAGAGGCAGGGTTTAGGGGGAGTACAGTCATTGGCTGGGGGCAGTATGACCCAGAGACCAGTGATTGGTTACTAGTGAGAAAGCAGATCAGAAACGAAACCGATACTGATTTTTTCTTTACCGATTCCCGGCCTGACGACGGGGAATATTCATGTGCATATGAATCCATGCCATACCCCATGCTGGAGAAAGGTCCTACCCACAACCATTGCTGCATATCAAAACCATGGTGCTTTTAATTTGAGTGCTTCTAAGTTTACTTTTGTGTGCAAGCCCTCCCCACAGCCACCTGAGTGATGTTCAATACTACGGGTGTATCTATAGCTGTGATATGCTGCAGTGGGTGTTGACAGGGCCTAAAGTCTTACGTGTATGTCCATACATAGTTCAATGTATGGGTGTTAAGTGGCTTATAGCTACAGTTCTTATAAATGTGTTCTTTGCTCCATGGCCTTCGGCCATGCAGCCAAGCCTCTACACAATCCCCACAACCATCTTATCGATAACTAATACTACAGGTGTACCCATTGCTGTGACATGCTGTGGTGGTTGTGGCCCGGGCCTAGAGTCTTGGAAGTATGGCCTACGGCCATGCACCCAAGACTCCAGGGCCTGGCCACAACCACCACAGCATTTTAAACCCATGGTTACTTATAAATCAGTAGCACACCCATAGAACGAAACATTGCAACTGTAGCATGTACTGAATTTGTAGGCAAGACTCTAGGCCCTGCCCACACCTACCAGATACATAGTCCATTGTATGGGTGTGATGTATGAATGTGATATGCTGCGGTGGTTCTGGGCAGTGTGTGCATACTTGGGTGTAAGGCATACAGCCTGCAGCCATACACACAAAAGTCTAATCTTGTCCACAACCACTGTCTTTAAGTTAAGAGGTTATAACTTTGTTGTTGGGTGCATGGCCTTCGGCCATGCACCCAAGAGTGCAGGACCCCACCACCAGGTGGTGGTGGGGAGGTGCAGGACCTCCCCACCACCACCCGAGTGATGTGCGATACTACGGATGTATGTATAGGTGTGGTATGCTGCAGAGGATGAGGCCATAGTATAGACTCTTATTGCTTTGTCCATAGATATTGCAATGCGTGGGTGTGCAGTAGTTTATAACTCTAGTGCTTACAACTATGTTGTTGGGTGCATGGCCGAAGGCCATGCACCCAAGTCGCTACACACTATCCACAACCACCCGATCCATAAGCAATACTACAGGTCTATCCATTACTGTGACATGCTGTGCTGGTTGTGGCCAGGGCCTAGAGTCTTGGAAGTATGGCCTACGGCCTATGGCCATGCACCCAAGACTCTAGGCCCTGGCCACAACCACCGCAGCATATTACACCCATGGTCGCTTATACATAAGTAACACCTACACAATGAAACATTATATTTGTACCATGTACTAAATTCGTACTCAGGACTCTAGGCCCTGGCCATACCTACCAGATACATAATCGAATGTATGGGTGAGATGTATGAATGTGATGTCCTGCAGTGCTTGTTGGTCTAAACTCTTCGGTGTATGGCGTACAGCCTTCAGCCATGCATCCAAAAGTCGACGTCCTGCCCACAAGCACTGCACTATGTAAATTCCACGTTGCCGTATAAATTTAGAGCATATAAATTTGATCTTGGGTACATGGCCTTTGGCCATGCACCAAAGACTGCTGGCCCTCCCCACAACCACCTCAGTGATGTGCGGTAGTACGGGGGTATCTATAGGTGTGGTATGCTTCAGTGCTTCTGGCCATAGGCTGGACTCCTTGCTGTATGTTTATAGATATTACAAGGTATGGGTGTGCAGTGGCTTAGACCTCCATTGCTTACAACTCTGTTCTTGGGTGCATGGCCTTTGGCCATGCACGGCCATGCATCCAAGACTCTAGGCCCTGGCCACAACCACTGCAGCATGTCACACCCATGGCGGTGTACTAATGAATAGCATACCCATAGGAAAAAATAATGTAATTACGGCATGTACTCAATTTCAATGTTCTCTAACACCACGCGTGTCCTAAGAACAGTTTCAAGTTCCCTGTGCACAGGACGGACTGAAATACTACCCTTATTAGACACCTCGTTTTCTGTACATACAAACATCCCAAACAAGGCGGGCATAGAAAATACATCATGAACACCTACCGCAAGAACAAATGCAGTTTTTCACCCATCTCTTACTGTCTGAACCTCCCCAAGCACTATGACCGCAAAATAGTTTTCGAAATAGCATGTTGCCGCTCCGCTGTCGGCGGATCCGAGATGTCGGGCGCATCCAAACAATCTGACGCAGAACATGTCTCACTGCAGCCAATCGGCAGAGACATTGCGTGTCTGCAGTCATGACGCCAGCCCCTTAGCCAATCGGTATCTTGTCCGCGGAGCGAACACGGAAGTGTGACCGCGGAGCGGACATAGATATCACTAATTTTTAGAGACCTACTTTTTGGTCATTTTTTTAAAAAAAGTACTGCACGGAAGGTCACCAAATTTACAAAAGCACACTTTTGGGACCAAGCCCCTGCCGCAAATTTAGTGAAAATCCATCCAGCGGTTTGCCCTGTAGCCGTGCGCAAAGTTTTTCCCCCATTCAGTCTATGGGAAAAAATGACGTTTTGGGAACCCCCACTATAAGTTTTCTCCCCTGGAACAACATCACCAAACTTTGCAAAACAATTCAGAGTGGCCCATATACTTTTTTTTACAGAATTTGGTGAGGATTCGTCCAGGGGGAGCGGAGTTATAGGCCGCCCAAAAAGTGCTCTTCCTATGGAAACAGCAACTTAAAACATAACTACACGGCCACTACCATGGCCGTGTAATTATATATATATATACACATTTTTAATTTGGGACTCTCGAAATTCGTTATTTTGTGCTTCAACATTTTTACATCCCTTATTTTGGTATGATCCCTAATAAATCACGCTCCGTTTATCATTTAATGCTTACTGATTTCCATAGGTGACTGTCCAGATTTCTTTCAAATTAGTCCCCCTTTGATTGCATAAAGCCCCAGATTTACTCTCCTTTACTAGATGTAGTAATCTCCCTGTTAGCGAGAACGCATAAAAAAGCAGCCTTTGTTGTTCATGGGCTCATATCATTCTGTTTGTTGACTAGGAATCTGTCAACCATCATCCAACTGAGGCCTTACTCCACATCCACAACATGAAATGTCCCAACCAAACCATTCTGATCTGTTTCCTAGTTCTCGTGCCAGATATTTAGGCCAGTCCTGTTTTACGGTTAGTCAAATGGATGTAAATCACATCCATAATATATTGACACCTAGCAGGCCTGATGAGGTCAGCCACCCTCGAAAGTGGCACAGTCTTTACAGTAAATCAGAGGGTCTGGTCTACTGCATCGCTCACCCTTCGAAGAAATACTCCACATAGTGTCGCCTGTGCCTCTTCCTACTTGTCCACTCCAACATCCACAGGATGTATCCCCCTGTGCCGCTCGGTCTCCATGTTCCCTACAGCCTTTGTGGGAAACGGTACCCAGAGTCTCCACAATTCTAAGCTTACCAGCAGTGTTTGGCAACCTGTCTTCTGAAGTCAGCCTTACTTCAGAGGAGTACCACAGCCTCTGCCTCGTCCTTGCCCAATGGGCAGACCGCCAGCTTCCTAGTCTTTAGCCGTCTTGCTACCACAAAGCCAAGAGGGAAAATTCATCATTGCTTCCATTTGTTTCTGCAGTATCCCTCTTTCTCTTTGCAAGGAGTCTGTAAACGCATGCCTGTAACTTCAGCCTGATGTTTGGGTAATGTAATGCTTTTTCTTGTGTGGTAAGAAAGAAAACAAGGATCACCCATCTAGCATGTCCCTTTTGTGGTCAAACCTTTCTAAAAAATGTTACCTTTGTTTTTCTACTCTGTACCATTGTGTACCATTTGTTGGCCTTGCAAAACATGATCCCATGTGGTAGGAATCCGTTTATTAAGTATAGCGTTAACTTGAGGCCCTTATTTTGACCAAAGGAAGAATGATTAGGGGATGTTTTCAGCAAAAGGGCAAGCACTTTCAGAACATTAACTTTTGTAGGATTTCGTTCAAGGCTTCAATCCGAAATTGTGCTTTCAGTAATTATTCTCCTCTGCCCAACACTCTTCCTCCCACAAATCCAGCGGTCAGGCACTATTTTCCCTTTCTTCAAATGTCCTTATTTTTACTTAGTAATTCTTTATTTAAATGCATTTGCTTGACTATTCCATCATTTATTTTTGAAGTATTTGAAATATGTTTATTTTATATACTAGCTTTCGACACTTCCTTACAGGAGTTAACACATTGTTATATAGTACTTCATATTTGATTCCTTAAGCTTCTGAATGCTGTAACAAGAACTGTTAATACCCAACTTAATAGCACTCAATTAATCAACTTTGGATAGAGGAAGGACTGCGTTGGTTCTAGCAGAGTCCCAACTTGCAAAGTGCAGCCTTGCCCCATGTCGGATGCCAACTCTTATCCCGTTAGCTAGCTACATGGGTGATGCAGAATCTCAACACAGGAGGTGAACAGATATGGTGAATCTAATGGAAAAATAAATCTGGGGTCCTAAATTCGATATGCCATACTTGTAGGTTCCATTCATGCATGAAGCCCTTAGCCAGGAGCAGAAAACACTAAACCATGCTTCCACCCAAAACAATGATTGAAGTATTTCAGGCCACTAGTGTAGCATCAAAGTGTTGTGACAGCAATTACTTTCATTGAATGGGGGCAATAACTAAAGATGTGTGCAAGACTGCCTTAGAACCGGACAACTGCTCTGTGGTTGTGCTATGAGCAGTAAGATTCGGTGTGACTAGAACAACGCAGCTGGTATTATCAGTGTTTGGAAGAGTTCCTATCTCGGAAAATTACAGCATTTGTCGACCACCATTTTTTCTTTTTGCTCCTATAGCAGCTGGCATGTGCCGAGATATTGACCTAAATAACCTGCCTAACAGGGCATCCCTTTTCAGAACTAATCTATCGCCAATCTGATGGCCCATGGGCGTTTATTGGTTGTCAACAAAGGCAGATCAGCTGCTGGATTGTATTGACAGATTGGCGTCAAACGGCGTCCTGGGAAATTGTTGTTGCTAGAGCCATCCGGCTCGCTCCACTTCCCTCGGTTTTCCCCCCTTCCTAGCCCAGGTTTCCGTAACGGGTACTAGTGCTATGGACAGGTACCACCTATTGTCATTTTTTTTGTTGTTTTCAGCTCTCAATTGTTTCCCTAAAATGCTGGCTGTCTGACTCTCTAGGGGCTTTCTCGATGCCCCATGCCTAGCCCCACTTCCTTTTCTAGGGGTATAGGGATGATGCCTTAGTGTGCGTGGTTTGAATTGCTCAGCAATCACGCCCAGTCTCACATTGCCCTCTTCTACACTGGTGTCCAACGATGGTTCTCTTACCCACCATGCCATTATCCCTCTGATATTTCACTCTGCCTTCCTGCCTTCACCCTTTGATGTTCCCTTCTTTCTTCCTCTTACTTTCCTCCTCTTCTACTTCTCCACTCACCACTACCACCTACTACTGCTCACTACCACTTCTCATTCCCACTACTTCTCCTCTGCTACCACTATTACCATTTATACCCCTACCACCTCTCCTCCTGCACTCCCACTACTTCAGTCACTCCTCACACCTATACACAATCATTCCAGAGATCCGTTATCTCTCCAACAACCTCCACACTTCTTTCCATACCGTTCACCTCTGGTCTCTCAGACCTCGTCCTTCCACCTCCTGCCCTCCCCCAACTAACCCACACTAAACTATTCCCAAGTTAATCTTTAAATGGCCCCCCTCCCACAATTGGCCAGCTCTCCCTGCCCAATCACGTTCTTGGTATTAGGGAGAGTGACAAGGGGAGACTTCAAAAAGGCTTTGAGCCCTAAACCCCCTTTTCTACGCGGCCCTGTCGTATTTCTAACTTGGGCAAATTAAGTGCCTGTAGCGACCTGCTGATCCCTATTAGTATGGCCCTCCCGGAGGCCTTTTTATAAAATACCTCATTGATGGTTTTGTGGACTGGCCTGTTGCACGCAAGGCTCTATCAGAGCCTTGGCAGTATGCTAGCAGTAATACTGCCGGGATACCGCCAACGCAAATAGTACTTCTCGGTCTGCCGCTATTAGCCGCGGATCATGAGCTGTGGTGCATCGGTAAGGTCCCATTCCCCATTGGGTCCATTCAACCCAATGGGGAATGGGACCTTACCGATGCACCACAGGTTGGGAGCACCATTACCGTCGGCGGCAATAGTGGCGAAAACTGCTGAAAACAGGGGGAAAGCTGGATTTTTACCTCCTGCAAAAACCTGGCAGTAAAACTCCAAATTTACTGCCCAACTCGAGATTGGGCAGACCATTAAATGCAGCAGTAATAGCTTTACTGACGCATTTATGGGCTACCGCCTAACTCATGATAAAGCACTGTCTGCTGGGTCTGATCCTATGTCCGTTGCCGTGTTGATTTTTGGCTCTTCCCACATCATCCATCTTTCTGCTGACGCTGCCCTTTCTCTTCTCGCGTCCGCTCTGCAGGGTTGCAGTGCCGGCCCGGCAGTGGACTGGCTCCTCCTTGGCATCCTGTCAGGTTCCAATGCCACCTCTTGTTCTCTGCCATCTCATGTTACCGTGCCTGTGTTTCGAATCAGGTCTCCCAGCTACAGCTGGGCCAGCAGGACACAGCTTCCACTCCTGGCTGTATACCAAGTAAGGTGGGGCTGGGAGGGGGCTCTGCCCGCACTCACTGTGGCACACAAGGGTGTTATGAGTTGGGCTCCCCTTCCTCCCCTCGAAAAGGCCAGATTAGCTGCATTGTCACACCTGCCCAAAATATTTTTAGGTTTTAATAACCCCAACTGCAGACTTTAGAATTTGGTATAAACAGCAGCGTGCACAGGTTACATCAGAAAAAGGCAGATTACTGTAAGAACATTTAGGTTTTAAGACAAGTAATCCAAAGATGATCGGACGACACCAGGAGGGATGATTTACTTAAACTAGGGATGCAGTAAAAGGGGTTTCTTGAGGATTTTGCAGAAGTTCTTCAGTTCAGGATTAAGGTTTGGAAACTGTCTCCCAGATTATGGGTGTAAAGCAAGAAAAGTCTTGTATTAGAGTTTTGGATTTCGTGCCTTTAGCAATCACCACGATTAAACTAGCTTCCCTTCAACTGAACATAGATACAATCAGTGATGCATTTGTCCTTCAGCTAGGTAGAGTGGCCTAATTTAAGAGTTTAAAAGATTGTGTAACACATTTTGTATGTGATTCAGTCACTGAGTGGGTGCCAGTGTGATGTTGACAGCAAGGTCGATATCAGATTTGATTTTCTAACTTCTACAATTAAACGAGATGCCAAAAGAAGTAAAATGGCTTTGAGAGAGGTGACGGGGAACTTCAGAGGGCCTTCTAATGGAGAATGACCCCATCAATGTGTTATAGTTCTTTGCTCCAGGCAGGAATACTTTAGAATTAGCTTGCTCTGTGGACTGAAGGGTGGAAATCAATCTAGAGAAACGTCATGGAGTAAATCCAGGAAAGAGGCTGCTAAAACTCGGTGCAAATTTCAACAGAAGATACCATGATGTTGCTTATAAAGCCAATTTTCCAACAAATCTTGAAGCAGCAAATCCCTTAAGTAAATTAAAAAATATCAATGAAAAAAAATACACTGACTGCACAAAAGCCACACCAGTTGTTTCTGACAAGCACCGCACGCTGCTGTATGAATCAGCAGTGCTTAAAATCCCTTGCCACAAATATATACCTACCCATCAATAAGTTCCTTACCAATGTGTAAGTAACACATGATTAATGAGGCAACTGCTGGCCTCATGGTCCCAGCCAATTACAAACCATTCCCCACCTTATATGCACGATCCTTGAGGGGAAGTCACAAATGAGATCCAAGATTACGTGGGCAAGAATGTCCACAACTGCCAATCATGTTTCTAACAATGTAGAGGAACCCTGCTGACCAACATCCATGATTACCTTATCACCTTGGAAAAAACATCCCTCCCCATCTCGAATTTATTGGGGCTTATCTGCTGCCTGTAATACATTAGATTAACAGATCTAGAAACTTCAGACTTCAAAATAAGGCAGCAAGAGCTTGGCTGCACATCAAAAATACCCAAGCATACAATATAATATAGTGCTGAATATATATTCTCACCATGATAACACTGATATGCATGTAGAAGGGAAAGGCAGTCTCCAACGGCTAATTTACCAGACCCAGGATTGGAGACATTCTTGTGGGCAATTCAACATTACAGTGAGCAGTGCCTTTTTGGTAAACCTTTCATGTGTAAACAGGGCCAATCCTTGTATCCATTTCGGGGAGTCTCTGGACAAGGACTTAGGATTTGCACCAATGTTGGAGGCCCTTGTCCTATAAATGTAACTGGTATTGCCTACAAACCAAAGTCCCTCGGAAGTCATGAGTAATCAGCAACGGACCCAGGCAGCACATAAAAAGGCAATCTAGCAAGTGCTCCTTCTCTCATCCAAAATCAAGACAGTGATGTGTGCGTCAATACACTGATGCTGAAGACCTGTGTGCATCTGTTGTCTTAGTTGCCAGTGGCGTATACTTGGGGGAAAGCATGTAGCATCTCCTTGGAAGAAGCAGTGTATCCACCGATCATGCTAGCTGCAGAATTCAGAAGGGTAAGAAGTCAGCCTACTCCAGTCCTGGTTGCGGTTCATCAGGAAAACCTTTACCAACCCTGCATACAATTCCTGTGATAGTTGGTGCCAAACAATGGAAAGGAAACTTCTGGAACAACTGCGGCATCAACCATGTGTTTGCTAAAGGACATTACCAATTATGAAACTTGGTCAAATCTTTACAAATGGTGAATGCAGTTATTTTACTTAAGGAAAACACCCTAAGCCACATAGGAATCATCACTCTTTACACGTTTGTTTTGCTGAGGTTGGCACACAATAGTCAAGAAATGTGACTAAAATGAGAGTTATTGTGCCCGTCACTGGTCAATTTTGGGCAGGCCTGGTTGAGATTACCAGAACAATCAAACTGCATGGAGCAGAAATCTCAGCTGTGTCCACACAAGGGAAGGGCTGAGGGACAAGAGGATGAATCTGTAGAAAGGAACCAGTTTGATTCAAACAGCTTCGACATCTGCAGCAGTGGAGCCGCAATGCAGCTTTATTCCATTTAATCAGCAAGCAAGAAAGTTGCCAATAGATTTTCTAGCTGAAATATCTAGGTAAAGATGGGCCCCCCTCACAGATGGAACCTGACAAGAACTGAGGGCTCCAACCTTTCTCCCTGGCTTGTAAACACCCATCTTGCTCCACTTGCACAACTAATTTCCACATTCTCCCCAAACTTCCAGTGCTATGCAGATGACACACAAATGTTCTTCAAACTTCCATCTAATTGCCTCCTTACTTACTACACCATTTCTGACTACTATCCAGTCCTGGTGTACTTCTAACGATCTCTACCTCAACACCAGCAAGACTAAGATCCTTCCTATTGGCACCTGCTGCTCCCTCTTTCTTCCCCTCACTCTGTCCCCTCTTCCTAAGTCAGAATCCTTGGTGTCATCTTTAACTCCTCTCTTTCCTTCCTCCCTCACATTCAAGAGTTTGCCAAGAAGACTCACTTTCAACTCCACCTCCTCAAAGGAATTCCTCCTTTCCTCACTTCACCCCAGAAGCTCAATGTCTCTAGAGCTCCGATTCCCTCTAGGCCAGACTACTGTATTAGCCTTTTCCTTTTTCTACCCTCTTCTTTTCTACGACCTCTCCAGCTAATCCAGAATAGGGTTGCAAGACTTAACCTTGGCCTCAAGTCCAGGGACCACATCTCTGCAGCCCTAAAATCTCTCCACTGGCTCATGGTTGCAGCATGGACCAAATTCAAATCCCTCTGCACCATCCATAAGGTTGACTGGGGCCAGGGACCACGTTCCCTACAACTGGCTCTTACTAAATACTCTCCTTCCAGATCTTTAATGTTCCTCTGGCACCACCTCCTTGTGTCTCAAGAGCGTCACTAAATAGGGAGCTGGTGGCCGATCTCTCTCCTCGGCCACCAGCTTACTCGGCTTCCCCCTTACTCTTCATCTTGAGCCGGATCTCCTAAAATACCGGAACCTCAAGACCTTCCTTTTCACATCCTCCTTCCCTACCTCCCTCCATTCCTAAACCCCAAAGTTACTGAGATTGGTGACCAGGGGCCTTGTGTCCTGCTGGGCCCTGGCCTCCCACACTCAATCACCTCAGCCTCCGCCGCTCACAGGAGTTGCCCTGGCACCCACTGGCCTGCACTTATTTATTGGCAGCTGACCACTATCACCAAGTCAATTAACAGCTGCTTACTCCCTAGCACTTCCCTCTTTTGTACGCCTAGCATTTACCCCACTTTCTCATTCCTTCGCTCTCTCTGCACTTGCACGTTCTGAATGCTCACAAGGTCTAGTAGGTCCGCCGATATCTTTCATTGTGATATTTGCTTTCTTTCCCATGTTCCCTCCCTGCTGCTGGAGAAAATGACTTGGAATGCGAGCATCCCCTGGAGGACCTTGCTGTTCTTCACTGCGAAGTAAACCTATGTCTGGAAAGGGAGTACCTAGCTGATCTGCCGCATGAAGCGGACCTGGGTATGACAGGGGCCTGCTATGTTACCACCGGTTGAGGTGGTGGGAAGGCCGGCATCACTGGTCTCATCAGAGCTCCATCAAACTAAGTGATGACCCTCTGCAGGGAAGAGAGCAGCTGCATGGATAGTAGGGCTTGTGGGTTCCTTAACAGTGCTCTTACTTCCCTTTGTTGGATTGAAGGTGGGTGGGGCCAGTGGGCGGGTAGGAGTCCTCTTGTAGCTGTCCAACTGTTAGGTCCCCTTCCTGAATAGGACTCCCTGGTGTTGATGGTCTAGCTGGAGTCTCCTCCTGAATTATTACTGTTTGTTTCGAGTCTGACTGCTGATGCTGTGTTTTGAAGTCAGTATCTACCTAGTACTGTAATATCTCCTCTGGTGTTACATTGGAGTATTGGATAGGAGAGACCTGGCTGATGTGTTGTGGTTGTGTGGGCTCGACTGGTTGAGGAGGCTACACCTCCTGAGAAAGTTCCCGTCCTTCCGTCGACATGGCTGCTGGCGACAGGCCCTCCCTACTGTGGCCGGGAGGTGCCTCTTTCCCCGTTGCTGAGGTTGAAGGCCAGGGTGACAGGGCCGTGCTTGTGCGGTCTTTGTCAACGAGTCCGATTTATGGTGTGTTGTAGACAAGCTAGTTTTGTGGAGCGTCGATGAGAGCTAGACTTCGTGGACGAGCTGGACTTGTGAGGTGTCAGACTTACCAGGTTACTCACCGTAGTGACCACCTTACTCCTAGTCCATAGTCCCCTTTCCTCCATACTTGTGGGACATCTCTCCGTCCTGTGGGACAGGACCGGAGCACTTTGTAAAAAGCATCAACATATTTTTCAAAAATGTGTCCCTCCTCTCTTTCCTGCACGAGGGCCCGGCATGCAGCCGTAACCCCGCCCACCTTGGCTCCGCCCTGCGCATCACCCATCAGTCCTTTTCTATCGCAGGGTCCAAGACACATTAACAATAACAGAGGAACCTTATTAGATGGGACGGCGGGTGGGCGTATGGAGGAAAGAGGACTATGGACTAGGAGTAAGGTGGTCACTACGGTTAGAAATCTGGTAATACTCCTACGTCCCGTCCCCTTTCCTCCATACTTGTGGGAGATTCCCAAGCACTCCTTACAGGAACTATGGGTGGATGGAAATACCCCTTACTGAAACAGGTTCTTTAGCACAGCCTGACCAAACTGAGCGTCAGCTCTAGAGCTCATATCGAGGCAGTAAGGCTTACAGAAAGCAGATGGGGAGGCCCAAGTAGCTGCTTTAGCGATGGACTCCCAGGGAACATATTTCTGAAAAGCAACCGCGGCTGCCTTGCCCCGCAGCAGGTGTGCATGGATACCTTTAGGAGGTTTCAGCTTTTGGACGGTGAAAGACTCCGTGATACAGGCGGCAATCCATCTGGAAATAGATGCCTTAGACGCCGGCCTGCCCTGAGGGTTACCGAAGGTCACAAAAAGTTGAGAAGAACTCCGAAGCTCGGAAGTCCTGTCCAGGTAGAACTTAAGAGCTCTTCGGACGTCCAGACAGTGTAGAACCCTTTCAGCCTCCGAGGCAGGGTTCGGAAAAAAGACCGGAAGGGAGATTGACTGATTCAGATGGAATTCGGTCACTACCTTCGGTAGGAAAGCCGGGTTTGTCGGAAGGACTACCTTGTCCTTGTGAAATACCAAGAAAGGATGCTCCACCGACAATGCCTGGAGCTCACTCACTCTCCTCGCTGACGTAACGGCGACCAGAAAGGACACTTTCCAGGACACGTACTTGAGGTCAACCGTAGCCATTGGCTCAAAGGGTTTATGGCACTGCGCCGTCAGGACTACATTTAGGTCCCAAGGCGGGTGCGGACTACGAACCGGAGGGTAGAGGCGTGTCAAGCCAGCAAAATGTCTCTTCACCACTGGGTTAAAGAAGAACACAGGTCTGTAGAAAGGTAAGCGGAAACCGCTGAAGAGATAAGTCCTGCAAGACAGAACATGAACCCCTGACTCTGCTAGGGAGGATACGAAGGACAGCACCGTGTCAATCGCCAACTCTTTCTCCAAACACCAATGACAGAACCTGAGCCATTTACTCTTGTATTGAGATCTGGTCGAGGGTTTACTGGCTGCCTGGATAATGCGCATGTTACCTTCAGACAAACTCAAATGCTCTAAAGACTTGAACTCAGGCACCATGCCGCCAAGTTGCGCGAATGTGGGGAGGGGTGCCACATCTGTTGTTCCCCTTGGTGAAGAAGATCGGGAGTTACTGGTAACCTGATCGGCGGACACACCGACAGGTATTGAAGTTCTGAGAACCAAAACCTGGCCGGCCACCACTGGGCTATCAGTAGAAGAGAACAGTTCACAGAGTTCTTCAACTTCCAAATTGCTCGATGAACTAGGGGCAGAGGCGGGAAGGCGTAAGCTCTCATGTTGTGCCATGGAATCTCGAGAGCATCCCCCAGGGAGGAGGCTCCCAGCCACCCTCTGGAGGTGTACTGAGGAAGCTTCTTGTTTACCGCAGTGGCGAAGAGGTCCACCTCCAGTGTGCCCCAACGCGAGAAAATCCATGAGAGGATCTCTGCCTTCAACTCCCACTCGTAGCTGACTACTATCCGCCGGCTGAGGGCATCCGCTGTGACATTCAGCTGGCCCGGGATGTGCACTGCAAGCAGCCAGACCCCATGAAACACTGCCCACTCCCAAATATGGATGGACAGGTCCACGAGAGGGGGAGACTTCGTTCCCCCTTGCTTGTTTATGTAATACATTGATACCACATTGTCCGTTCTTATGCGCACCACCTTGTTGACAATGAGCGGTCTGAACGCCTTGAGCACCAGAAAGATCACCAGAAGCTCCAAATGATTTATGTGCAGGAGGTTGTCCTGAGGCGACCAGAGATCGGAGACCTGAAGATGATCTAACGTCGCACCCGACCCCAAAAGGGAAGAGTCCGTAGTGATCGTCACCATGGGGGCTGGGTCCTGAAACCCCGCGCCCACTGACAGGTTGCTGAGAGAGGACCACCAGTCCAGGTCCACTCTCATGGAATCCGGAATCATCATCCGCTTGGAATCCGGGTCCACAGCCTGATGCCAGGAACTCCAAAGAGCCATCTGGGTCCGTCTCATTTTGAGACGAGCAAGAGGAAGAGCCAGTACACACGAGGCCATGAGGCCCAGAAGCCTCTGGAACCAGCAAGCCAACATGCTCTCCGACTGCGCAAACATCTGACACGTGGCCAACAGATACACTCGGCAGTCGATCGTGTTCCAACGAAAACCCAGGAAAGTCCGGTCCTGTGAGACCGTCATGGAGAATTTCCGCCAGTTCACTGACAGCCCAAGATGGAACAGGAGCTGAAGGAGAGACTGGAGGTTGCCCGCTGCTGCCAACGGACAAGGGCTGCGTAAGAGCCAGTCGTCCAAATAGGGATACACATGGATACCCTGGAGACGAAGATAGGCCGCAATCACAGACATCTTTGTGAAGACACGCGGCGCCGAGCTGAGGCCAAAAGGAAGCACCCGAAACTGGAAGTGCTCCTCTCCCAAAGAGAAGCAGAGGTATCTCCTGTGTGGATTCCAAATCAGGATATGCATGTACGCATCCTGAAGATCCACCACGCTGAGCCAATCGCCCATCTGCAAAGAGGAGCGAATCTGGCCGGGCGTGATCATCTTGAACTTCTCTTGGGGTAGGAAAAGATTGAACTGGGAAAGGTCTAGGATGGTGCGCAGGCCAGCCTGGTTGGGTTTGGGCACCGTAAACAGCCGGGAGTAAAAGCCCTCCCCTCGCTCCCCAAGGGGAACGGGTTCCACAGCTCTGAGGTGCAGAAGTTTCTGAACCTTGGCCTTGAGGGAGGGTGAGCCCGACAGCTGAAAAGGAGGGTTGAGGGGTGGGGTACGGGGTAAAGGCAAGCGGAAGCCCGCTCGAGCGACTGACAAGACCCATCTGTCCTCTGTGATGGTCTGCCACGCCTCCCAATGAGACGCAATGCGTCCTCCCACCAGGGTCTCGTGCGAGCGCGGAAAACCCTCATTTGGCAAGTTTATCGGTGGCAGTGCCACCTGAACCTGATGAGGAGGCTGAGGAGCGGGAGAAAAACCGCATACGCTGTTGTCTACGGCGGTTATTCCCCGCAGGAGTATCCACTCTGCGAGATTTGCGGTCGAGGAAGCCCCTAAAACCAGAGGAAGGTCGACTTTGCGACAACGGTCTCTGGTATTTGAAAGGAGCTTTAACCAGAACAGACAATGATTTAGCCGTCTGAGTGCCATCCTTGGTTTTGGTGAGCTCTACATCAGTAGAAGAGTGAAAAGCTCCTTACCATCGAATGGAAGGTCCAGTACCTTGTCTTGCACTTCCTTTGAAAACTTAGTGGCATGCAGCCACGCTTGCCACGAGGTATCAACCCCAAGCATCAGGCCCCGAGCCGAGGTGTCTGCGTGATGAGCCGCAGCCTCCAGGAGATCCTGGGCCAAGACCCTGGCATCAGAAAGGCCACCTCTGAAATCTTCCAACTTCTCGACCGGAATGTGCTCCTCAAACTCCGACAGACCTTTCAACATCTGCACGTTAGCTCCCGCCAAAATCAATTCTGCATTGGCCTGTCTGAGCTGCAAGGCAAAATTGGCAAAGATGTTCCTCCCTAGGGAGTCCAGGAGCTTGTCTCCCTTTCCCAAGACCTGAGTAGCCTTCGCGGAAGAGGATGCTGCAGGTCTGGATTGCAACGTAGCCGCAGCCACCACTGTGGAGGAGGGAGGCGGACAAGACGACAAGGCCACCGAAGAATGCAGCCTGTACCTCGTGTCAATCTTTCTTTTGGCTTTTCCCAAACTCTTCGGACCTCGGCCAGAACGTCCTTCTGCAGGTGCAGGCAGGTACACTCCAAGGGAGACAAGGTGAACGCCCCAGAAAGCACACCCTCCTGCGGAGCGGTTGACTCGGGCACCGGAACATCTAAGAAACTCATGTCCAGCACCCGGTCATGGAAAGCTCCGATAGAGCGGGGAAGGTCCTTGTTGTCCTGATCGCCTTGAGGGTATCTGACAGGTCAGGTTCCTGCTGAGCCGTGTCAGGCACTGCCTTGTCCACTGGGGACAATGGTGGTAAAGGCGGAAGAGCAGGGGGAGGCACCACGGGCAAAGGAGGTGCTGGCGGAACCACCGGTGGGACAGGTGGAGCCGGAGGCGCAGGTGGACATATCTCCTTGAAAAGCCCTTTAAAATATTCCCTCATGGGGTCGGTGCACATAAGCGCTTGAAATTTACTGAAAAAGGCGTCCTCAGGAGATTGTTTTGGAACCTGAGGAGGCCTCTTATGAGGTGGACAAATCCAGGGACGTAACGGAGAAGGGTGCCACACCGGCCCCTCCACCGACGTATCCACATAAATCATAGTGCGGAAGAGGCATCCGGGCGTTCCAATCATAAACCGGCCGGTAAGGATGCGCACAAGAGACCTTAGGTTCACCCAAAGGACCGAACCCTACACCAGGGGCCGATGGCGTAGTTGTAGGGGGTAGTACCTAAAATGGCCGCCGTGGTCGTGGCGGGAACGGCCGCCATTTTGTCTTCATCTGAGGGGAACTGCAGCACGTGAGGCAGGGGTCCCCGTTGATGGGTCATGGGTCTTAATTTTAGCCTTAACGTAAGGAACCTCGGCAGAGCCGGTACTATGAGGCCTGGAATGTTTCTGCAACATACCAACCGCCAACTGAGCCTTTCGAAAGAAGGGCCTTGGCACTGCCGGTAAAAGAAGAACCTTTCTTCTTTGCCCCCTCAACAGATCCGGCGTCACCACAAGAGCGGGAACAGTGAGCAACCGCTTTCACCGACAGGGCCTTGCCCGGCCCCTCAGAACTGTTGGTAGACTTAGCCTCTGTACGAGGGACCTCGGACCTAGGCCCGGTAAAAGCCTTATCGGCACATCCGTTCGGTAACCACAAGCCCAGCCCAGGCCTCGGGGCGCACCCCGGTTTTGTTTTTGAGGGAAGCCGAAAGAGAGGCCTCAGAGCAAGCTCCGGTACCGCACGACTCAGTAGAACTGGGCCTACAAACAGCCCCCACAGGAGGGGCCTTGGAGCGTACTCCGGTGTACACAGGCCCCTTACAGAGACCCTCGGAGAAAACTCCGGTAGAATTATTAGGCCCGACAGGCACCTCAGGGCGAACCCCGGTAACAGAGCGATCCATGCCCCTCCCGGCCCGAGAGGAACCTGGAAAGGTATCCCCCGGTCGGGATGCTCTGAAAAGTAAAGAATTTACCGGGCGTTTCTCTTCTCGTCGATGAACGCCTGAAAATGAGAAGGAGGAGTTCGTCGGAACACCTCCTCCCACCGCTCCAACCGACGTTGAAGTGCCTGGACTGAAAGGGAGTCACAGTAAAAACAGGAGTCCCAACAGTGTTCCGGACCCAAACACTCTGAACAAAGAGGATGGGGATCCGCCCTCGCGATGCGACAGTGACACGATGAACAGTCTGGAAAATCTAGTTTAAAAGACATAGACAGACTAGTAAATGAACGCTAGCGAGAGCCAGAGAGGAAAACGGGGAAGAAAATCTTCCGAGGAACCAAGTGCGTCCGGCCCCGATCGTGCGGAGAAAAGGACTGATGGGCGATGCGGAGCCAAGGTGGGCGGGGTTACGGCCGCGTGCTGGGCCCCGCACAGGAAAGAGAGTAGGGACACATTTTTGAAAAAAATGTGGATGCTTTTTACAAAGTGCTCCGGTCCCGTCCCACAGGACGGAGAGATGTCCCATAAGTATGGAGGAAAGGGGACGGGACGTAGGAGTATAGTTCGTTTTATGCATTGTCGCGGAAGGATCAGGTGCCTGGTGCTCCGTTGCCAGTGACGGGCTGACTTCACGCGACTTCTGCCGCTCCATCTCCGTGGTGCACTCCTTTCGCGACTCGACTGCTTTCATTGACCTGTGATATTCTTTGTGAGTCTTTGAGGTCCAACCTCGACAGTGTGGTGGGGGGTAGAGGAAGTACATGCAGTCTGAGTGCGGAGTGGTTATCTCCCTCATATACATTTTTGAGGCCACAAGTGTCTCCTTTTGCCCTCCATCCATAGAAAGCGTCCTCACATTGAATAATCCACCAGTTTTAGTAGAGAAAGTGCTTCCTTTTTGAAGTGGTTGTTTTTTGAAGAGTTTAACCTAAAAACATGACTGTGGAAAACCAGGGGACTCCTTCAGAGGAACACACAGTTAGAATCTGAGGGGAAGAGGAGAGTCTAGTCTAGGGCTACACGAGGTCCCATTCTTGGGGACCAAAAATACCCATAACAGAGTGTTTGGCTACACAATTTAGGTTTTTCTTGCCTAGGGCAAGGGGAATCAAAAAGTAACTGAGGATTCCTAGCCTGACGGCAGGGAATATTCACAGCATGTGAAACTATTTAAGATCCAATGCTCGAGAAAATGAAAGATGATCTGATCTGGACCAATAATACATTTTAACGGGCCCGATTAGAAGAGCCCTGTTTGAATGCCTTTTGTTAGGTGAAACCCTCAGCAAAATATCAAGCTGGCATATTCAGGTGAAATGTCTGATGTGCCAGGTAGAACCTCAAGATTTGGCACATTTCCTTTTTTTCTGTCCCGGTTACGGATTTACTGAGGAAAAGGTTGCTGGTTGCTTCATTAAAAGGAAATAGATATGCTCCTATTTAGGTTTGGATCTCCACTAGTGGCTTGGTCAGTGTCTTTGTATACTCAGAGACTGGAGAGTACAGGAAATGAAAAGGAAGATCGAAGTTTAAGATCTTTCTTCAATTAATGTCTCTAATGAAACCTTTATTGTCCTTTAAATGCACAAACACTAAATACGAGTCATTAATAATTTCTAATATTTTAGATATTGTTTTATTCTATAAACGTTGCTATTGGAATGAGTCTGAATGAATTTTTGTAGACAGTTGTGAAGATTGATTTCTAAACTCTGACATGGTGGGCAGAAGTTTAGGAGGCCACCCTCAGTTTAGTGAAACAGGGGAACCTTCTGGACAAGCCAGACCAAACTAGGTAGCTTGGCAGGCGGTCAAGACTAAGTCTCAGGAGGGGTGAGAGTGATCGGAAGCACACAATGAGCACATAAAGGAACAAATCACAAATTACTCTTAGACAAGCGTATAAGAAAAATATATATACATTTGTCGTCGCCTGGACCAATAGACACCAGTAACTTCAGCAATGCGAAAACAGTTATCACACAAAATCCCTATACTATATATATATATATATATACACACACACACACACACACACACACACACACACACACATACATTACGTTTCCTAATGCAATTCAGTGATAAAAATACAGCCACAACCTCAAAGAGAGGGTTGAATTAGCACATTAATAACATTAGGTAATTTGTCGGAGTCGTTCCCTAACTTTTGAGTTCAGCCCCAAGAAGAGTGGAGCCTTGTGCTCAAGAGTACAGTTGTGCGTAAAAACACACGATCGCGCAAGTGAAGCAAAAGCGGGTCTTCTTGGGAGGGCCCGTAGCAAGTCAGGAAGGTGCTTGAGGCGATGAAGAATTGGTTCCTACTATTTGAGTAGGCCTTGCCCTTGACGGCAACACAGTGTTGAAATGGCGGGAAAAGCTATGGAGTGCATGCTAACACAGCCAAGTTTGGATACCTAAGTGATGCAAGTACTCACTGACCCTCAGCACAGTCCAGACCAAACTTTGCCAGTTTAGTCGGAGTCGCCAGTAGGTTACAGTCCTGCAGTTTTGCAGCACTCTGGCCGTCAGCAGCTGCGTGGGAGAACGATCGTCCATGACGGGACAGTTGCCTTCTCTCAGCTTACGAAGGAGGTATGAAGAAAATTCCAGTGCAGCAGGCTTTAGGGCACAGGAGGGCAGAACGGCACGGGACCTACAGTGACTGTCACTAGCAGGTAGTGCCGCGGGAATCACAGGTGCAGGCAGCGTTATGCACTCTCCTAATTCGGGACCCAGAGGAGCTAGGCCTCCGAAATGTGGCGTGAGAATGCACAGGACCACAAGCAAGCGATATCACAAGTCTTGGGTTTGCACTCCAGATAGCAGCAGTTCTGCGGGATACCCAGAGGTGGAGCTGGACAGTTCACTGGATGGTCCAGGAACACTTCCGAAGGGGCTCGTTTGGTGGGTAAGCAGGTGGTGCAGAGAGTAGTTTTGTTCTCACTACTCCAAAGGGGTGAAGTGCGTTGGCAGGCCTTCTTGATCGAAGAAGAATGTAGGGGTCCGACGGGACAGCAAAGGGCAAACGGTGCCAAAACCTTCCAAAGAGTCTCCGGTGGTTTCACAAGTCCATTTCTTCGTGCAGGAGACTTGGCTCCTTCTGTAGTTTGGTGAGAACTCAGTTGATCGACCTGGAATGGATGCAGAGCCCCTTCTCTTATCCAAGATTAGGTTTGCACCAAAATCAAGGACTTCCAATTGAACATCTGCTCTCTTGCAGGCATCCCTGTCGTGGACCAATCACGGTCCACAGTGGTTTCAGTCATTCAGGCACTCCAGACATCCTGGCACCTGTAGGGTGGATTGGGACCAAAAAGTGCCAATCCGCTTCCTGGGCGCACACACGTGACAGGAAGATGCCTGCGAAAGATCTGTTTTCGCAGGAGGCTGCATGCCCAAATAAGGAAAACCAGGGTTACTTGAAATGGGTGAAGGCAAGGGACACAATGGCAATGGGACAGAACAAAAGACTGGCTCTGCCATTTCCAGACATGGCCAAAGTCTTGAACCAAACGCGGTAAACGCAATATGATTCAGTAAAAAGAAGTAAAACATTATAAAAAGTAACTGCTGCCACAAGGTTGTCCCAGGCACATCCATACAATCACCAAAAAATCCCTCGAGGGTCTCTAGGGCTATAAAACAAAAAAGGGACCCCAGCGCACGGCACTGGAAGGTACATTGTGCACTGTTAAAAAGTTAAGAAATGGAAATATAGTCAAAGACTAAGGGAAACAGTTTCCCAGTACTGACAGTCAGAAGGACGGGTCAGTTTCCCCATAACAAGTGAGCAAAAGCCCAGGTGAGTTCAGCTGTACGCTGGGCTCTACTGGAAAAAGTCAGGATAGGAAAGACAAACAAAAGCAAAACGTTTGGGGGTCCATGAATGGAGGGAAATTGGACATTACTGAAATCTTTACTAACAGTGATTCTAATAGGTTTTTTATTTCTTATATATGTATATTTTTACACAAATGTGTGTTTAAATTGTTACTTTTTATGGATATTATCCAAATTAAAGAATTTAACTAACTGCCACACTTCATATAAATAAAACCAATATTGCATCAATTTGAACTCCAGTTCCTCCTCAGATTACGGAAGGTTCTGGCTAACACGGAATCTTGTTTTAGATATAGCTTGGAACCAAGTCTTGGATGCATAAAGATCAGTGTTTAAATTCCAACTAGTTCGCGTTTTTTGGATCAAATGCCTCACTTTGGAAAAACGTGCAAGCCAGACACTCGAACTTTACTTAAAGAGTTTTTAAAAGTTTGAATATCAAGACATTTAACTATACACTGAACTCTCCCCATGGCACCTCCTCCAAGTGCCCTAGTGAAAATCTGTTTTTAATATTTAAAAGAGCTTTGTCACCTGATGGAATTATTTTCTATTGAACAAAGAAATATCTTGCTTCATGCTTTTATTTCTGCCCTGCTGGACCTCTGCAATTCAAAAGGACTGCTTACAGGTTATACAAAATGCCCGAGTTGACCTAATTTTTCATTTAAGTAAGCAAGACCATAACTCTTTTTAGAGCGACTTAATTGGTTGACAGTAGTAAGACGGATTGGTTTCAAAGGCACAAGGCCTCACTTACAAGGCATATCAGTTAGCCCCCTTTTTTTCTGAAGTACAGTTTCATAAAAATTCCACTTCCAGAAATCTGTGCTCATCGGATCTTCAACTGCCATTTATTCACTTGCCATTTATTCACCAACATCTAGGTGGTTGCTATTTTTCTAACTTCACCCCGCCGTTTGGGCAATCATTGCACAGATATTTCATATCAACTGAAGATCACGTATTTCACAAAAACGTTGCTTCTTCCTTAAACATGCTCCTTTTCTGATCCACATTATACGAGTGTGCCTCTAGCACCAAGATGCTTTTGGGAGAATGCTGCAATCCATAAGAAACTATTCTTAGAAAATAAAAGGAAATCTATTAACTGTGCAAATGATGTGTACGTTTTCACAAAATGTATCGGAGGTGACTAGTAAACCTGTAAATTACTAAGGGCTTGATTCACAGAACGTTTTCCTATGGGATTGATTCTGCCATTATAAAATGCTTCAGTGATTCAGGCCTTTAATATTGTACTTAACTGTAAATCATGCTTAACAATTTAAAGTACCCTGGACTTGTCAAGAGGGCACAGGAACCCCTCTCACATGGGGATGGGAGGCCAACCAGGATTAAATCAGGAGTCAATCCTATCCTGGAGGCAGACTATGGCAGCTGAGAGGGCCCCAATTCCTGTCCCCCTGTGCAAGTTTGTATCTGAGCAGTAGAACTGTCTCGCACCATGCTTCTAAACCAAAATGCTCAACATTGTCTCTTTCAGAGCCAACAACTAAGATTTGAGCGAGAACTGGCTGAGAGTAGCCCTCCAGTGTCACACTATCTGTAAGATGAGATCTGAGACTGGGACTAGAATGCCGGCAAGCAAGCTCCTGGTGTCCTCACTTCGCCACCCGTAGAGAAGGACCAGTGGGGAGAGAGGAACGCAGCAGCACAACTCCTACTCCGTTAACAGAGAAGCATCGCAGTGCCACCATACATGCACAGCCTCCATCCAGTATCCTACACCATCAGGTAGTTTTGGGGGACCCAAAACCCTCAAAACCATTGGACTTACCACCAGGAACAAGACCCCCTAACACGAACAAGGACAACAACAGCAGACTTCCCAGGCTGCTAGTAACACTCTGCAGTGGGACAGCACAGAGAAAGTGGATGGTGCCTAGCCCGCTACTTGCTACCTTTTCTTCCTTCAACATGTTCCAGGCAGGAAAGAGCCAGATGGCCAGGGCAAGAAAACAAATGGAGCCTGGAGGGGGCGGGTGTAAGAGAACAGGAAATTTAAAAGATGCGAGTTTGAATGAGATAAGGGGCAAGACTAAGAAACTGGAAGGACAGCTCAGGGGCAATGCGCTCGTCTAGGAAGCAAGAAGACCCAAGCAACACAGGTTCGATCCCTGGGTCCGTGCTTAGAAACCGCTGGGTATTGAGCACATTATAAATAACCCATTACAATTACTAAGACCAGGAGGAGTTAGGAAGGAACCAGTGTGGAGGCAATTTCTGCAAAAAGAGAGGCTAGTGAGTGCATGTGAAAGCGTGGCAAGTGTTAGAAGAAAAGAGTAGTGAGTGTTTGAAGTGTGTGTGCAAGCGAAGGTGAAGTGGCCGAGTTAAGGGTAGGTGGAGTGGTAGTAGTAGGGCAGAGGTAGGAGTAGAGTGGAGGAGGGAGTAGTGTGGGGGAGCATCGGGCAGTAGAGTGGAGGGTAGAGTACTAGGGCAGAGGAGGGAATTGTAGTGCAGAGGATGAAATAGTATTACAGATGGGGGAATACTGGTGCAGAGGAGGGAATAGTGTGGAGGGGAGAGTGTTAATAAGGAGGCTGGGGGAATAACATCCAAGGGTGGAGACAAGGCAGAGAAAGTGCGAGAGACGTCAGAGGGACAAACGAGAGAAGAGAGTAAAGGCAGGTGGGTGTAGAAAGGGAGTGAAGAGAGGGGTAAGGCAGATTGAGTCTGCAAGGCACACTCTCATACCCCTTTCAGTACATAGAAGAGTAAGATGCTTCACTGAACAAGCAGAGGTCTGAATATAGATCTAGGTTTTATGGAACGCTACGGCACACCGAGTACACAACTAGCAAGGCAGTAGCATCAACAAGGCCAGAGGGCAACCCTGCAGTACCAGCTCTCATTAACAGCAGCTGGACACTACTGTTCAAAACTCCCAATGGTAGAGGACAGGGGACATGGAAAATGGAAATCTTGGGCGTCTAAGCTCAAATTCATGGCACCTATTATCTAGCATGGGGCACATCGACAACCGCAGACATTTCACCATTCAAAAATAGGTAACTTAGTTTATATTTGCGACATTGTAGGACGAAAGCCATTTTGAAGCACAAGGGGTACTGAGGTAACATTGGACAATGCAACTGTTTAACCTTGAGAACATATTTTGCAGTGTCACATTTTAAACAAGCCAGTAAACTTTAGCAGCTGTACTAAACTCACTACATGGTCCTGACACTACATGGAGGCTGCAAAACACACTTTAAGACTACAAAGCAATTGTGTGTTTTTAAAACTTTCACTTAAATATATTTCTAAAAGAACATCAATATGTATAGAAAATTGCAGGGGCCCACTTTGTAAGACTGCCCGTGCCTAACTTTGAAAACCTATAACAAGTTTCAATTTCTTAAATTAGTTAGAATTGTGTGGGGGTTTTCAGTGAAAACGTGGTCTTTCCTGTTTCCAGCAGGTATATGGAGCTGTAGGTAACACAGCCATTCCAGACCTGTATTGCCTGCATACTATTCCTTCACCCAAAGGAGTTTAAACTGAAACTATCTTTCTTTGGGAATGAACTCAACAGTGGGCTCTGATTTTCCAACCATTAAACTGTGCACCATTTATGACTGTGGTACTATGGAAGCTAATGCATTGTTCCATCTGTGCATAATATTTCCAGTATTCCTATGAAAGGAATCAAAACCTGAATTTCGTTTGATTTTAAAACGGAACCAACATAACGCCAAACATTTTCGTTGGACTTATTCTAGGCCAGAAACTAACTGAAGTGATATTTTGAGAAATCACAGCAAATCTCACATCTACACACAAATGCCAAAAGGTTTCAAACTGCGCATCGGACTTGCAATTGAGGAGTTGGTGAACAAAGAACAAGAAGCTTCAACAACTCCCTGAAACAGCAAAATATTTCCAAACACGTTGCCTGGTACTATATAGCCTTGGTGCAAAAATCCAATGTGCCAACAAACTCCTGCTCATATCATCAACTACTTTTGGCTCACAAAGCAATTTTAAGAAAAATAACGTGTCCACTAAGTTTAGAATTCTCTTTCCAGATTAAATTTGTCTACGTCCGACCAGCTTTACCCATTTCCCCTGCCCTTCACAGAGTGGTGGTTTAGCATGTTGTGGATGATACACATTCTGCACAACTATTTTTAAGGAGTTATGCAAACAGCCAACGCCATCTTCACCTCAGTCTCATACCCCACCTATGATGAGCAAGCCACTTCATTTGGGTTCTCTAAGCTTTACTTGATTAAAACCTTACACGTTGGCGACTATGCCTACTGTGACAGCAACAGAAGACCCAGCCACCTATTTCAATTAGGGGTAAATTATTGGGTTTCATTTGTTGAATTTTGTATGATGTCGAGCATGTAGGAACATTGACTCATGCACATTACTCCATTTTGAGGCATTTCTAAGGCGTGACAGCTAACATTCTCAAATCCTGTTTCAGATCCATTGTTGACGCACTGACTGTGGTAACCAACAATGCATTTTTCCACATGAGAAAAGGTAAATCCACCAAGACTATCCGAGTTAAAATGAATACGCGTTAGGAAGTGTGGGAAGTTAAACCTAGGAATGATTTGGTAGTTTACACCAATACACCGGCTTCTGTATAACCATCACATGGTTGAGCAATGTTCCCTTAGAGAGAGGCAGGAACATCACATTGGGAAAAGAAAAAAAAGAAAAGAAATTCCGTAAAAGTAGAGCAGTATCTAAAAAGCCATGTCAATATTTGTTGGTGTAAAAGCGCCCAAAATCCATGCACAAGTATGGTCAGTAAAGAAACAATCTGCTTGTGTCTGTGAAATGAACCGACTTGGGATCATGAACAAAAAGGAAATGGAGCCTAAAAGTAAAGGTTATTTTAAAATATTTACATTATGCCCATTTTAAGCAAACAAAAATTCATGACATTTTTTTTCTCAAGTTTGTTTTGCACAGTTGCATATTTCTCATTTACACAATTATGCATTAAACTGTTCAATTAGTAACACGCCCAGTACACCAAATAACCAGCACTCTTCTGTGCTTGTGTTTAGATTAGGTAGTACCAGGTTAACTGGATGAACCGCCGATCACTTTTGAATAAGAAAGTCTGAATGAATATCGGATCAGTGTGGATCCTCTTCGACCCTTGGACGCTTGCGAGGATTTGAATTGGTGCTGGTTGACAGAATGTGTGGCTCAGGAGGTTGGGCATCTCGGAATCCCAGAGACTGAAGAACAGAAAGAAAAATAAGAGCAAAATGTTGGTTTCATTAAGTTACAACTCGTTTCATGAGATGACAACTTTGTATACCCACCCATCTGTGAACCAGATGCACCAATTTGCATCAAACTGCGACATTTGCCTACTAAAAGGTATTGCACCGCCATTATTTTATGATGCAGAGAAGCGAAGGTATAAACATTCGTAGAACGTGTGCAGCTTGCCGCTAAGAGCACATGGCATGCAAGTACAGAGATACAAGCTCAATGTGCTAGAAAAGGTTAGATTTGTATGGGCTTGGCAGGTAACTCCCAAATCCTATGCCATTCAGTTTAGATTGCTGTTGCTATTCGCTATTTTTTATATTGGATATACGAACTATTTGTTTATGTCTTGTGAAGCTGTAGGGGACGGTATAGCGCTGCAATTAAAATGCAGTTTATTATACATCAAACGATCAATTCTTGTGGATTACAAATTGCTATAAAAAAGACTGGGCGGGCCAGGGATGCAGCCACAGATGTGGTCCTTAGGTTGCACCCTTTTCTAATGCATTTATGTGGGGCTGTTCATGCTACCGGGGTGGACCATGGCATTACGTCCCAAAACACTTATATCAATGTATCTTTAACCCCTGAAATATTAACAGATAACCCACTTATTGCGGACATATTTTACCTATTTGATGGCACTCACACCAGAGTAGGTCAACAAAAATCTTACGACACCAGGAATCCAGAATTATTAGGACCATAAAAAATGGAAATCTTAAGGATCTTGGAATACATTTGAAAGCTGTATTCCCTAAACTCCTGACTAATCCTGCAGTCACATGAGTTAAGTAATAATCTTGTAGCACCTCTCAGCAATGTGGCACAAGTCTCCCACTATCCCTGGATGACTAATAAGCTCCGCTATCACTCGATGACCAGAAGGAGCAAACTAAATGTTGCGTGCCAATACCAGCAATACATTTTCACACACTGGTCAAAATTGCATTATACCACCAATCGCTAAAGGTTCAGTGACCTAATTGAACATATGTAATCTTTCTATGTATAAAATCCTAGCTAATAAATCTCATGTATAGGAGGTGTCCCCTGCTTTCTGATGGAAGACAGAGTTGATGAACGTTTTTGCGTAAATGTATTTGTTTTGAGTAGTCTTCAGATTAACTAGCTACCCATAGCAGGAACAGGTCATAACATCTGGCATGGTTCGTATTGTTTCTAACAAAGTATCTGCATCTCAAGGCCTACATTTTCGATAACAGGTACGCCATAGAGCTTTGATCCAACTCCCTCCTGCAACTTGTCCAAACCATTAACTTGGATACATTTTAAAGGACCATTTTTATGCAATTATGTGGAAGCCACTCAGCCCATGCTTAACTTAAAGAATACAATTGGATTCAGTGCATATCCAACAGCAGTCGCTGCCCAAAGGGGCTAATCAATTTAAGCTTAACCATCCCAAAACTGATAATTTGGGCATTGAACCAGATCATGACCAAAAATATCCTACCCTTTATCCACTGTTCCTTCAACTCTTTCCCAACCCCTCCTCTGCCTATCTTTAACAGGGGCCGGGAGTATTTATGCTACTACTGTTTCATATTGTTTATGCTAACAAGAAATGTACTGGCTCTGCACAGGGGTTATTTTGCCCTCTCCACTTTACAACTTCTATGTCAGACACATAGCAGCCCTTTTCGCATCTCCTTCGACAAACAGTTATTATTTTGATAGCAAACAGGAATTCATGATACAGCACATCTGACCATTGTTTGTTTTTAAAGCCGGACCGACTAGCCAGGCTTTACATATTACACGAAAGGTTGCTTAGAAAAGTATG
This sequence comes from Ambystoma mexicanum, assembly GCF_040938575.1. Classification (NCBI taxonomy): domain Eukaryota; kingdom Metazoa; phylum Chordata; class Amphibia; order Caudata; family Ambystomatidae; genus Ambystoma; species Ambystoma mexicanum. Next base: position 559,374,757 of record NC_090931.1, read on the forward strand.
CATCGTGTCTCATCTACGTAATACCTCAGTACCCATTTCACAAAAAGTCTGAAGAGACTGCTATGCTGGCGAATTTAGATTCTGAGAAAAAGACGATAGATGTACAGCAGAAGATTACTTTTGAGAGAAAGGAAAGGTGTACACTTATGACTAATCTGGCCTTGTGAAAGTGCATAAAAATGGGTGCTAGTTTTGGTGAAAGATCCAATCGTTATACCTTGGCTGTGGCAAATTGATAATTGATGTTTAATAAATGTAAATTTCCACACTTGTTAAGTCTTTGCAATATTCATTGCTTTTTATTTCTTGTACTGTGCTCCAAACAATGGTTGCCACTTGTGGGACTACAATCTACTTTGTCTGAGCTTCCATAGGTTTGTAAGAAAGTAACATGCTTTCGGTTTTACCAGTGCCGACACATACTTCAACCTTAAGGTTTTTCTGAAGGCTGTTCATACTGGTGATATACATGACATTGTGCCAAGAGAGTGGTGATAGATAACATGGGGGGGTCATTGGATTTACAAAAATTTGTTGATACAAAAAGCGAGACCATGGTGTACATATTATATATAAAAATACATATTAGGTCTGTGACAGGTGCCCGGTATGTGCAGTGTTCATATGACATTGAATTATTTTTGCATAGTCATTCACACATTGATGTTGAGGGCGAGGGTTAATCATATTGCTGTAAGTTGTTGTTTGACCAGAATATTAGCATACATTTATATTCACATTGCCCCAAACCATTATGCAAGTATTAATCAATTGACATGGTTGAGTAATGAGCAAGAGCAGGGCATGGCACCTTGGTGATTGCAGTGGGGAGAATAGGGAGAGAAGAAAAGGTAAATGCTGTTAGCATTTGTTATGGTGCTGTTAATCTGGTGCTCTTCTAAAAATGCTGGGGCACGCTTACCAATAACGTTGGATGCGTGGTCCCGGTTGTTAATGGTAGTTGTCAAAGGAATCTGGTGTACTGGATAGTACCTGCGGGAATAATTGAAAGTTTAAAAGGTGTAATGGTAGTTGGACAGAATTGGTCCGTGAGCTTTTGGTTCCGCTAGTAGGCTGCTGGTGGGTGAAAAAGAATGGTCTGTGGAGTGAGTGCTTAATGAATGGGAAGTGCATGGTGATGGGGCTGTTGCAGCTGGCTTGGAGGGCTCCCCTGAGAAATCAAGTGTTGTGTATGTGATGTTGGTGGTATGTCTGGGGAGGGTCATCATTCGTTCCGTGGGGTCATTAGTGTGCCTGTGGGTGAGTAGTAAAGTGAGCGTGTGTGGCTCCAGGTGGTTGTCTGGACCCAGGAGTCTGGTGGACAGTTGGCGTGCTTTGGGTGAGAAGCTTCACATGCGGGATGTTGTGTTGGTGGACGCTCTGTAAGCACTTCTAAATGTCGCCAGAATGCTCCATTGTGAGTAACAATCAAATGGTTGTGGCGTGGCGTCAATCCTGTTAAGTATCGCTTGATTAATTCAATTTTCTTAGGAGTTAATTCTCTGTTATCGTGATGGTAGTGAAATGCGGAGCCTGCTGGATAGTATTGTGAGATTGATAAGGTTTGCTGAAGGCACAAGTTGTGTCTAACTAGTGCTTAATTCTAGGTCCTGAAATGATGACTGGAATGGCCGTGAGTGGTAATGGCAGTTTATTAAAAGATTTATAGGCGGAGGGCCGAGGATCCTTACCTATTTCCGGATTGCTGTTGTCGTCAGTGGTCTCGTGGTGATCAGCTGTGTGAAGCGATCACGCGAGACTAGCATTGCTCCTCTAAGAAGAGTCAAGTGCCCTGTGATTGGCCCTTGCGTAAACTACCCGTGATTGGTCAGCTTACAATACGTAAAGTATTGACCTATATTATCTGGAATCATGCCAGCCTCGTTCTTGCAAGATAAAGTGCATTGAGCTGTGGTAACTGAATGCTGTCAATGGCAAAGGGCTGTGTTCGGAGATAGTAGAAGTCCATGCGTGTACGCTAATCAGTGCGTTGCGTGCATGAACAGTTCAGGTCTAATGTCGAGCTGGCATTTCAGAAATGTTCATAAATAGTTTAGGAAAAGGCTATAGCTGAGCTTTGGTTCCTTATCACAATGTGCTGTATTAGTAGAAGGTTAGCAATAATACAAGCAATGGAACTAATCACCAAATGGCACCAGAGAGGCATGATCACAGATGATGAACGCGAGTATCTAAAACCTAAACTCCCACGTGTACCAACAATATACTTTATACTGAAGGTACACAAGAAATATGACAATCCCTGAGGGCAGACCAATACTTAGCGCAATAGGCTGGATTACTGAGTCATTTGCTAAATACATCAATAATTTGCTGGGTCCAGAGGTAATCAAAATACCTACATATATTAGATACAGTATGCACACTCTAAAGATATTGGAGGAAATAAAATGGAAACAAGATTATCTACTCGTGACGCTGGACGTAAAAGCCCTTTACACGTCACTTGAACATACTTTGGCACTGAAGGCTGTGGACTTCACATTTCACAAAACATTGGCATCCCATTACTCTCACAATGAAATGACCAAGGAATTCCTAGAATTCACACTCAACACCATCTTCCTATTTGATGGGACTTTCTATCGTCAAATCAAGGGTATAGCAATGGGTGCAGTCTACGCACCATCGCTAGCCAACCTATTCATGAACCATTTTTAACGAGTACATATATTTGCCAACACAGATTTCAGAGTGTCTAAACACAGGTGGCACAGATTTATTGACTGCGTGCTAATGATTTGGTTAGGAACAGAGCAAAAACTTACAAAATTCAAGGAGTAACTGAATAAGAACAGGTTTGGTATTGAGTTCACAGGAGAACACAGTGCAAACCAAATGGAATTCTTGGATCTCACCATCACAGTCAACCAAGGAGAAATCCTAACCAGTACCTACAGGAAACCAACGCAAGTAAACTTGGTCTTACATGACTCAAGCTGCATCGACAATCATCAGCAACATTCCTAAGGGAGAATATATTAGAGCAAGAAGAAACTGCAACTACAAGGCAGCATTCACAGCTGAATGTGAATTGCTCAATGAGCGCTTTACTCAAAGAGGATATAAACAAGAGGCAATAACAACTGCGGTCAAGAAAGCCAGACACCTCAAGAAAAACCCTTCTCAAGCCAAGAGAGGGTGGATAACACCAACAGTATACTTAGAGATGCCACAGAATACCAACAAGACAGCCACAGAATTCAGAAGATGCTGGCAAAACATTAGCACTTACTCCTGATTAACAAGGACATCAAAACATGGATAGCAGAAAGATCCCCGATGGTTTACAGCAAAGCTCGAACACTAAGGACCATACTCAGTCCATCATACATGACAACTGAGGAACCAATGAAAGACAATTGACTAACATTAGCTAAACCTAAAGGCTTTTTTAAATGCGGTACATGTTCAATGTGCAAGCATGCCCTTGACACCAAGACACTCACCTTTCAGGATAACCAGAACCACAAAATCACTGACTTTCTGAACTGTAAATGCAAATATGTGATTTATGTGATTATATGCACATGCAAACTAATTATATAGGCAGCACTATAAGAGAACTGCGAATCAGGATATGGGAACATCTGGGATCACTCAAATCACAGGAGGCCAAATTCCCCATGGCACAACACTGGCAAAAAAAACATCAACTGGAACGGAAGGAAGACATCAGATTCGTCGGTCTGGAAACCATCAGGACTGAACCAAGAGGAGGAGATCGAGAGCTAAGACTGCGCCAAAGGGAAGCGAAGCTCATCTGCAAATACAGTAATGTACTCCTGGTCCTCAACACAGAGCATGAATTGAATGTATTTTTATGATACATGTATTACACTTATGGGGTAACGAACAATTTAGCATTTATGTGCCTTCCCTTGAGCACTTACACTGCCCTGTTAAAATGTGCTTTATGTACTGGAGACTACACCACAGGTGCCTACGGTCAGAATATTTACCAACCGCGGGCCCTTACCCATAGCATTTTCTAGGGCAGTTGTCCCAACCACTGATATCGCCCACTAATGGGCCAGGATATTTCCCTTTCTTCAACAATACACTGAGATAGACAAACATGTCCAGGCTCATTTCTCCCTACTAGTCACTTGCTTTTACTAAACTTCACTCGCGTTGCCAATGCAGTCAGTTATCATTAGCAACAGATAGGCATCACACTAGAGCACACTGGACCGCTGATTAGATTCAGGGTTATGTGACCTCGTCACACACCCAAGTCCCTCACATTGCAACCATCTCTCGTTACAGCCAACTTGCTGTTTTGCCATTATGACTAACCGCAGCATATTGCTCAGAACCATCTACGAGAAAGTCTGATATGCCACCCCGGCAATAGACTTCAACTTATATAAGCATTTGCATATATTCAAACCATATTCATGCATTACACAGGAACACAGACATTTTTCAGGTGAGTATGACCTTCGTCATACGCACTTTCTCCACCACACCAACCTTCTACTAATGCAGCACATTGCGATATGGACTCAATGTTTAACTATAGCCTTTCCCTAAACTATTTATGAACATTTCTGAAATGCAGGCTCGACATTAGACCTGAACTGTTCAGGCATGCAACGCACTGATTATCGTACAAGCATGGACTTCTACTATCTCCAAACACAGCCCTTTGCCATTGGCAGCATTCAGTTACCACAGCTCAATGCACTTTATCTTACAAGAACGAGGCTGGCATGATTCCAGATTATATAGGCCAATACTTTACGTATTGTAAGATGACCAATCACAGGTAGTTTACGCAAGGGCCAATCACAGGGCACTTGACTCTTCTTAGAGTAATGCTAGTCTCGCAGGATCGCTTCACACAGCTGATCACTGACAACAACAACACCCATCTGGGAATAGGTAGGAATAAAGATTTTCCATAATAACTTACTAGAAAGTCTTGATTCTATTAAAGACACGGAGGCGAGCATTATGCTTCTCTTTCTTTATTTACATATTTAAAGAAAGGCTCAGCAGCAAGGTATTTTTGTGCACCAAGTGTCGTATGAGTAAACATAGAAAAAGGGGGGTGCACTAAATATACAATATACCAAGTAAACATAATATAACAGTAGTATTTCCAGAGTTCTGAATGAAACAAACTCCATTTCCCAGAGTTCCCTAGTGTCACCAAAGAAACATCAACATGTGACTTAGTCCTCCAATGGGTGTCCTGATCCCTTCATAAACAGTCCTAAACATGATGCGACTTCCTCTTTCGAAGCTGCGAACTTGGCTGTCCATAATAAGGTAGTACTTGTAGTTGGTAGATCTGTTGAACAGCTGATCAAGCGGATTTGTCGGCAGGCGCTGTCGAAAAAGGAGATTGAAAGTAAAATTACTTCATGTATATAACCACCCTAGTTCCCTTATCGGGGTGGGAGAAAATGTCATTAGGTTATTTATTTATTTATTTCTTATAAAATGCAATCATTTCTTTTGTGAGTTTTAGTAACTTATAACAATACATTGTCACAATTAGGAGAGAGGTACAGTATTATTTTCTCTTTGGGTGGGATAATGCTCGCCTCCGTGTCTTTAATAGAATCAAGACTTTCTAGTAAGTTATTATGGAAAATCTTTATTCTATGTCAAGACCGGAGGCTCCCATTATGCTTGTTTAAAGCTTACTCACCACAATAGATGCCGGTTGATCTACTGGTTTCAAGTAGAATTGTTTAAATACTGATACGCTTGCCCAGTCTGCCATTCTCATGATGTCTTCTAGTCGAACTCCGGCCTGAAAGGCTTTGGAGGCCATAGCTCCTCTCACAGAGTGAGCTCCGAAGTGCTGGGTATCTATCCCGGCTTGAGTTAGTGTCCAGCGCACCCAGCGCGCTAAAGTGGGAGCGGAAACCGGTTTGTGTGGTTTACGCAGAGCTATCAGTAGTTGCCCGTTGGGGGAGGCCCTAAGGGGGGCTGTCTTTTCTTCATAAACTTTCAGGCATTTCACCAGACAAAGTTTAGGCTGGTCCTTGAAGGCGGGGTAAGAAATTACCCTAGAGTTACATTTCGTCCTTCTGTGTATGTGAAATACAATACCGTCAGGAGAAAAAGTTCTGCCCGCTAGGTCAAGGGCTCTGACATCAGAGACTCTCCTGCAGGAGACTAAGCAGAGTAAAGTAGTAAGCTTGCCCGAGAGGGCTGTACGTGATAGCTCCTCATTATGATGCCATGAAAGGAAAAGATTCAATACTTTGTTAACGTCCCAAAGTTTGTCATAGCGGGAAAGGGGCGGGACTGTAAGTCTGACTCCTTTTAATAATCTGCAGACGAGGTGTTGTTCACCAGCTGGTATTCCTTCAATGAGGTCGTGACCAGCTGAGATCGCTGAACGATATGCGTTCACTGTCCTGTAGGCGAGCCCTCTTTCTACTAGAGATGCTAAGAAATTCAAGATTTCCTCTACAGGTGCTGAAATTGGGTGTAAGCCTTTTCTCCGGCACCAGGTGCTCCAGGCGCCCCAAGAGTTGGAATATCTCTTAAGGGTGGTAGGAGCCCAGCTTTCCCCGATGAGACTGATCGCCCTGCGTGACATGCCTGGAGTTCTCCATCTTGATCTGAAATCCTCCATGCTGCCAGGGTCAGAGAACCGTTAAGAAGGGGATGCCTCTGCCCCGAAGGATCTAGAAGAAGATCCGGAAATTGGGGTAGTAGGATTGGAAAATCCGAGGAAAGTTCCAGAAGAACTGGATACCAGGTCTGAGATGTCCAGACCGGTGCTATGAGGACTAAGTCTGAATGTTCCAGACGGGCCTTCGCCAGGGTCCTCGCTATCATGGTGAATGGGGGAAAGGCATAGAGTACCCCTTGGGACCATTGTTGGAGAAAAGCGTCTGTTGCTGTTGCTGCTGGATCCGGTCTCCAGCTGTAAAACATTGGTAGCTGTGTATTGAGTCTGGAGGCGAAAAGATCTATGGACATTGGGCCCCAAATCTCCTGGAGGCGGAGGAAGACTCCTCTGTCGAGCTTCCAGTCGCTGTAGTCTGTGGAGTGGCGGGAGTACCAGTCCGCTACCACATTTGATAGGCCGGGAAGGTATTCTCCTGTAACTGAGATTCGATGTGCCAGACAGAAGTGCCAGAAGTCCTTGGCTAATTCTGCTAGAGGTCTTGATTTGGTGCCACCTAGATGGTTGATGTATTTTACCGCGGAAATGTTGTCCATTTTTAGCAAGATACAGCAACTCGCTCTGCCTCTGGCAAAGGAGCGTACTGCAAAGGAACCTGCCAGAAGTTCTAGGCAGTTGATATGCAGGTCTAGCTCTTGATAAGACCAGGTCCCTCCTGTGGCTATGGAGCCGCATCTCGCTCCCCATCCGGAGCGGCTGGCGTCTGACTCGATGATGATATCTGGAGCAGATCCGAAAATGGCTCTGCCGTTCCAGGCCTCCATGTGAGTGAGCCACCAGTTGAGTTCTGTCCTCGCTTGAGGAGATAATGTTAGGAGTTGAGAGTATGAAAGACTGTGTCTTAAGTGTTGGCCTTTCAGTCTTTGCAATTCGCGATAGTGAAGAGGGCCGGGAAATATCGCCTGAATGGAGGAGGATAGTAACCCTATCACTCTTGCCAGTTCTCGAAGAGAGAACAGGTCCTTCTGCAAGATCCTGCGTATCTCCCTTTTGGTAGAATGGATCTTGGCTGATGGGAGTCGGAGCTGACAATTCTGGGTGTCCACAACAAAGCCCAGAAATTCCATGCTCTTGGATGGAAGAAGAACTGACTTTTCCCAATTTATAAGGAAACCGAGACTGTGTAGCAAGTTTATGGCTAGTTTGGTCTGTTTCTGAACTAGTTCTTGCGACTGTGCCATGAAAATGATGTCGTCTAGATAAATAATAAGACGAACACCTTGCTCTCTTAGATGAGCTACTACAGGCCTTAGAAGCTTGGTGAAAACCCAAGGCGCTGAAGAGAGCCCGAAAGGTAGGCTTGTGAACTCCCAATCTCGATTTTTCCAGGAAAATCTCAGGTAATTTATATGTGCCTGATGAATTGGTATTGTTAAGTAGGCGTCTTTCAGGTCTAGACGCATGAGCCAATCGTCCGGTCTGAGAAGATCTCTGAGCATATGTATACCTTCCATTTTGAAATGGCGGTAAATGATGTATTCGTTGAGAGCTTTGAGGTTTATGACTGGTCGTACTTTTTCTTTCCTGCGAACTAGGAATATGGGACTGAAAAACCCTCCCTGGCTTTGACAGGGGCGAATTGCTCTCTTCAGACAAAGATTGTGTATTTCGCTGTCTAAGGCGATTTGATCTGTCTGAGACATTACTATTGGAGTAGGGCGACATGTCTGGATGGGCTGCTCGAAAAACTCTAGGCGCAGGCCCCGAGCTGTGTCCCTGACCCAGGCGTCTCCTGATAAGGTATCCCAAGCATTTATAAACATCATTAACCTCCCACCTATAGGAGTCAGTGGCGCTGGCGCTGCTATAAGTACACTGACCTGTAGATTGTTGTTGGGCTGGGTATCTGGCCGCTCTTCTCCAGGGGCGCCCTCTTCCACGACCTCTTGAGGGAAAGAAAGTGTCGGAGCGCTCTTGCCAGGAGTTATGCTGGCCTCTGGAGTGTTGAGATCTTTTGTCGAAAAAGTAACGGCCGGAGGAGCGACCTCTGCCTCGTCCGGCCCTGGTGAAAACCTTGGACACGAAGATTCTTTTTATGGAGGCCTGTGCTTTGTCCAATGCTGTAAATGTTCCCACGAATTTCGCCATTTCCTTCATAAAAGGATCTCCAAAAAGCAGGCCTTGTGCTGTTGGACCCGACTCTGTGTCTGCCAGTTCGCTCAGTTTGGCGTCTATTTTATATAGGATGCCTTTTCGGCGTTCTGTCGAAATAGCACAACTGGCGTTACCTAACAGGCAAATTGCCCGTTGAACCCAACCAGAGAGTATTACCGTGTCAATGGGATTAGAAGAGTTTATTGCTTCTTCCGCTAGATCTGAAATCTTGGCTAGTGGCCCCGCCACGTCTAGTACTTTGTCCTGACAGGACTTCCAGGCACGGTCTATGCCTTTCCTTGGGTCTTTTACGTTTTTACCTAGGAAGGTAATCATCTTTGAATCTAGCTCTGGTGTTAGAGCCACTTTGTCCGCAATATCTGGACGTGGACATTCCGCTCGAAGTCTAGCTCTGACTTCTTTATCCAGTGGCTTACGTAGTCTGAAATGAATGTATTTTGATGTCTTTGAAGACGGTTCCCAGTCTGTGAATCTGGGGTGCATAAGGTCTTCCGGAATGAACATCCCCTCTGCAGGAGGCTTGTTTCCGGTTGTGTTCTTGGGGATGGGGTCTGCCGCAGTCCCAGAACCTGAGGGCTTTGAACCCTCTATTTGAATTTCCTCTTCAGATGAGGATTGAGAAGGATCAGCGTCGTAGACGCTCTTGTTTTGGTCGTCCTCTGTGCCCTGTCCATATCTCTCCGGGCTTGAGGGTACATTTTCCCTCATTTCTTCCTCTGGGTAAGAGGGTTCATGGGAAGAGGTTACCTTCCTGTTCATAAAGGCTTGTTTCAGCCTGGAGAAGGCGTCCGAAACGGCAGCTGTGGCATCTGTTGGCTGGCTCGGGGGGTCGTAGAGCTTCTGCTCTTGCGAGCCGGTATACATCCCCCTTCCGTAAGGTGCTTCCTCTTTTGCGTTCTCTTCCTCCCAGGAGGGGAGGTCCCTCTTAAATGCTCTTCCATAGTTTCTAGGCGTTGTTGAATGGGAAAGAGCATGTCTGTTACTGCTTTTCTAATACTGGTCTCCACAGAGGATCCCAGTACCTTTTGTAAGCTGTTAGCCATCGCCACCTCATCTATATAGCAGTGATCTTCCTCAGTCTCAGACCAGGCCTGATCTGATTGAGGTGAGTACTGCGCTGCCATAATAAAGTTTAAAGCACCTTACTCACTTTTTTTTTTTTTTGGTCGTCTTCTGGGTTTTAGAACGCCTTCTCTCACTGCCCAGTAAAATCAGTTCAGCTTAGTGTTATAGTCTTTAGAGAATGCTGAACGGGAGATTTTCTCTCCTCTTTTTTTTTTTTTTTAATTTATGTAGATTATGTATTTAAATATATATTCAAGCACTCGTGTGCGAATTCTTGTTGATCCGCGATGAAATAAAGTGTGTATTTGCTGTCGCCTGAGGAGAGATTCCGGCGCTCGAGTTCGCAAAGACCGTTATAACTTAACGGTCATGCGCACTCGAGCGCCGGAATACAGAGGAAAGGACCAGGAAGAGCAGGAGCTCCCCTGGTGGTTAGTGGGCGGCGTTGCGGGCTGTAGTAATGCCGCGCCGGCCTCCCCGTGCCCGAGGAGAGTACCGATGGGTCGGGGAAGCCGACGCGAGCCCGCCGAGAGGTCCGCTTGTGAAGCGGAAGAAATAGTTGATAAATTGTATTAGCACGAAGCGAAGCTTCGAATCACGCAGTCTCCGACGCCAGCAGAAGGCAGCTGGCGTCGGAGTTAATAACGAAGGTAATGATTAAAAGGAAATCAATTCAATTTGAGGCAGAGTGCACTCTTAATAACAATTAAACATATATAGCAATGTCAATTACTATGAAAATGAAATAACATGTCAAACAGTGGTAAACATGAAGGTACTTATCTCTTGCTGTGAGCAGCAAAGAAAGAGGAAGTCGCATCATGTTTAGGACTGTTTATGAAGGGATCAGGACACCCATTGGAGGACATGTTGATGTTTCTTTGGTGACACTAGGGAACTCTGGGAAATGGAGTTTGTTTCATTCAGAACTCTGGAAATACTACTGTTATATTATGTTTACTTGTTATATTGTATATTTAGTGCACCCCCCTTTTTCTATGTTTACTCATACGACACTTGGTGCACAAAAATACCTTGCTGCTGAGCCTTTCTTTAAATATGTAAATAAAGAAAGAGAAGCATAATGGGAGCCTCCGGTCTTGACATAGAATCCTGGGCCCTCCGCCTATAAATCTTTTAAAAAAACCGCCATTATCACTCACAGCCATTCCTGTCACTATTTCAGGACCCAGAAATAAGGGAAGCACTACTTAGACACATAACTTATGCCTTCAGCAAACCTTATCAATCTCGCAATGCTATCTAGCAGGCTATGCATACACTACCACCACGGTAACAGAGAACTCTAAGAAAATGTAATGATTCACCTCAAGCGATACTTAACAGGATTGACGCCACGCCACAACCATATGATTATTACTCACAATGGAACATTCGGGCGACATTTAGAAGCGCTTACAGAGCGTCCACCAACACAACATCCCGCACATGAAACTTCTCACGCAAAGCACGCCAACTGGCCACCAGAACGCTGGGTCTAGACAACCACCAGGAGCCACACACGCTCACCTTACTACTCACCCACAGGCACACTAACGACCCCATGGAACGAATGAGGACCATCACCAGACATACCACCAACATCACATACACACTTGATTTCTCGGGGGAGCCCCTCTAAGCCAGCCGCAACGGCCCCATTGCCAAGCACTTCCCATTCATTAAGCACTCACTCAACAGACCATTCTTTTTCACCCACCAGCAGCCTACTAGCAGAACCAATAGCTCACAAACCAATTCTGTCCAACTATCATTAAACCATTTAAACGTCCAATTATTCCCGCAGGTACTAACCAGTAAACCATATTCCATTGACAACTACCATTACCAACCAGGACCACGCATCCAACGTTATTGGTAAGCGTGCCCCAGCATTTTTAGCAGAGCACCAGATTAACATCACCATAACAAATGCTAACAGCATTTCCCTTTTCTTTTCTGCTTATTCTCCTCACCGCAATCACCAAGGTGCCATGCCCTTGTTCTTGCTCATTACTCAACATGTCAATTGATTAACACTTGCATAATTGTTTGCTTGATCTGCATTGCGAATATAAATGTATGCTAATATTCTGGTCAAACAACAACTTACAGCAATATGATTGTACTGCATTAACCCTCGCCCTCAACATCAATGTGTGAATGACTATGCAAAAATAATTCAATGTCATGTGAATTCTGCACATACTGGGCACCTGCCACAGACCGAATATGTATTTTTATATAGACTTTGTATGCCATGGTCTCGCTTTTGCTGTACCAACAGATTTTGGTAAATCCAATGTCACCCCATGTTATCTATCACCACTCACTTGGCACAATGTCACGTATATCACCACTATGAACAGCCTTGAGAAAAACCTTAAGGTTGAAGTATGTGTCGGCACTAGTAAAACCGAAAGCATGTTACTTTCTTACAAACCTATGGAAGCTCAGACAAAGTAGATTGTATGTCACACAAGTGACAATCATTGTTTGGAGCATGGTAGAAGAAATAAAAAGCAAAGAAAATTGCACACTTAACAAGTGTGGAAATTTACATTTATTAAATATCAAGTTACTTTGCCAGCGCTAAGGTATAACGATTGGATCTCAGTCACCAAAACTAGCATCCACAACACTTTGACAGCGGGAGTTTTGTCCTTCTGAGATCCTTATACAGGCAGCAGGCTAGTAACAGAAGGCGCCTCCACAATCATTCTGATAAAACAAAACAATAGCGCTGCGATCCACAGTTTCCATAAACTCTAACACCTCTTCGCCATGCATAAAAATGGGTCCTTAACCCGTTCAGTGCCATTGATCCATGGGTAGATGAGCAAACTAAAAGCGTAAACAGGCTTAGCCAGCAGCTCACTCGTTCTCCTGGACCATGTGATCACTATGAGGAAAGCCAACATGCAGGTTATGAACATCTGACTAACATGGTCTATGGGTTCGTAGGCAAGCACTGTCACTTCATAAGAACTACATTTAGTTCCCAAGGGAAGGTAAAACCTACCACAATTCCTCACAAAATTCTTAAACCGAAAAGAAGAAGAAATGATCCAAAACAGCAGATTTCCAGGCAGGTAGCTTTTACAGAGACAGAACATCATGTGTTACTGTTTATTTGATAGTATGGTATCGAGCCCCATTTCACTATATTGATTGATATTTTATTTCTATCGCGCTCGTACACAAGTGTTTCAGAGCCCGGCAAGGGAGAGGAACAGGGGAGAACAAAGCAGCGATCTTACTAGGCCCAAAGACGATGAAAACGCGCAAGTGCATGGGAGATGGGCAAAATGCATGGAAGGGGGAGAGGTGGCAAGTACGAAGCAGAGGAGAAACAGATAAATAACAATAAATAAATAATAAAGGCAACAAACAGTGGTAATGCAGCCAGCAATTTGCAAGTGCTAGGTTTAAGGCAGCAGACAGGGTAGGTCTGATAAGTGCAGGAAGAAAAAGGGGGTGCTGTATGGGTACAGATACAGACCCCAGTGCAAGTGGTGGCCCGGAGGCAGTTCGGGAGGGTGGCAGGATGAGCAGGTACCTGGGCCCAAAAGACAGAGGGTGGCCAGGTGCACGGTGCCAAAAGGGAACAGATCAGCAGGGGAGAGGGGGAGCGAAGACAGAAGAAAAGCGGAAGGTCTTGAGGTTCTTCCGGAACCGGAGATGGTTCTCCTCAAGTTTTAGAGTGGCAGGGAGGCTGTCCCAGAGGGAGGCCCCAGCCCAAGAGAGAGATCTACCCCCAGCTCGTTTCTTAGAAAGACGACTGACCCTGAGTGAGTTGGAGGTAGAGGAGCTTACGAGGGGAGGTATTTGCGGAGGGATAGCTGAAGGTATTTTGGACCCAGGCCCCAGAAAGCCTTGTGGACAATGCGGAGGGTTTTGAATTTAATTCTTGCATCCACTGGGAGCCAGTGGAGAGATTTCAGAGCTGGAGAGATACGATCCCAGGGCTTGAGGCCAAGGACAAGTCTCGCAGTCCTCTTCTGGATTAGTTGCAGAGGGTGGACAGTAGAAGCAGGTAGATTAAGAAAGAGGCTGTTACAATAGTCCAAGCTAGAGAGAACCAGAGCTTGAGATACCATGAGCTTCTGGGGGAAAGGCAGAGTACCTCTGAGGAGGTGCAGTCGGAAATTTGACTTTTTAGAGACCTCAGAGATGTGGGCGGAGAAGGAAAGGGTGGAGTCAAAGATGACCCCGAGGTTCTTAGCCTCGCACGTGGGGGTAGGAGGGCCAAGGGAGGCCGGCTAGAGAGTGAGGGGAAAGGATGGTGAAGGTGTGCCGATGAGGATCTTCGTCTTGCTGGCATTCAGACAAAGATCATTGGCGGCACACCAATCTTGAATGGCAGTTAGGCAATCAGAGAGGAGAGAGGGAGAGGAGGTGGCCGAGAGCAGCCTGAAAATGAGTTGTGTTGTCAGCGTAGCACCAGAAATTTGAGCAGAGAATGGCAATGCAGTGGGCAAGAGTTGCCAGGTATTGGTTGAAACGCCAGGGCAAGAAGTTAGACCCCAGGGGAACACCACAGGTAGAGAGGAAGATAGATGATAGGAAGGACCCAAGTTGGACCTGGGAGGGTCGATCAGACAGGAAAAAGGTCAGCCAGGCCAGAGCCTGATGAGTGATACCCAGGTTTTCACGGAGATGGTTGAGCAAGATGGTATGGTTGACCGTGTCGAAGGCAGAAGAGAGATCGATGAGGATGAGGACATAGGGAATGTTAGAGTCAAGGTTGGAGAGCAGATCTTCACGGATGTTTAGGAGAGCAGTTTCCGTGCTTATGGCAGCTCTGAAGCCAGACTGGTGGTCACGGAGAAAGCCAACAGAATTGGAATGAAGGTTAAGCTGAGAGATGGCCAACTTTTCCAGGAGTTTGCCAAGAAAGGGAGTAATGGAAATTGGGCGATAGTTAGCTTGACAAGAAGGATCAGCTGCGGGTTTCTTGAGAAGAGGATGCACATAGGAGTGTTTCAGAGGGGAGGGGAAGGATCCAGAGGCAAAGGAGTGGTTGCAAAAATCAGCAAGGGCCGGAGCGAGGGTGTCAATGTGGTCCTTGATGGTTTTACAGGAACAGGGATAAACCTGTTTTGAAGAGGCTTTCATAGATGGGACTTGTCTAGCAACCTCGTCAGGGGTGCAAGAAGAAAGGACGAGAAGGATGGTGGACGGGTGGCTAAAGGAGGGTCAGCAAGCACAGATGGAGAGGGAAGAGGAAGAGTGTGGGTGGACAGGATGTCCTGGGTTTTTGAAATGAAGTGAGGCAAGGGCATTGCAAAGAGTCTGGGAGGCAACAGGAGGGGTCGAGACTGCGGCAGGGTTGGCCAGCTCCTTGCAGATTTTTAAAGAGTTCGGCCGAGTTGTTAGATGCCGCAGAGACATGAGCTTGAATATGGACTCTCTTCTTGGTGAGGACAGAGAATCGGTATTGCCTTTGTAGCAGGCGACAGGCCAGTTTGTCAGAGGATGAACAGGAAGTCCTCCATTTCCTCTCAGCTGCCCTACATTTAAGTGTAGCTAGGGTCAGAGTCCTACCAGGAATTGCACTTGGCTTTGGACTTCAAACGGATCCTCATGACAGGGGCAAGAGCATCAAGCATATCAGAAATTGAAGAGTAGAGCAGAGACAGGGCTGTATCAGGATGAGGGACAGCCAAAGGTCGGGGGGGGGAGAGAAAGTGACGGCAAAAGCCTCAACTGACACACACTTCATGGGCCGGATGTCCGAGAAGGTAGGTGGCAGTGTTGGGGTAGGCTTGGCTTGGGGGGGAAGAGAGGGAGAGATGAGAGGGGGGAGTGATTGCTCCAGGAAAGAGGAGTGGTCAGAGGGATGGACAGGGGGAGGTCAGAGGAGATCAAGACATTGAATGTGTGCCCTGCAGAGTGAGTCGGGCCAGAGGGGAGGATGGACAGGGAGAGGGAGTCGCAGAGGTCACGGAAGAGTACAGAGGAGGAGCAAGGAGAGTCTAAATGTATATTTAGGTCACCGAGGAGGAGGAGGAGTTGAGTGGTAGAGGCCAGGAGGGAGGAGGAGAGGTCTGCCCACTCAGAGAAATTAGGTGATTTTACCAGGAGGCCAGTAGATGGTAACCACAGTAAGAGAATGGGTAGGCGAGAGAGAGCCTACAGACAAGGCATTCAAAAGAGAAGTAGGTCTGAGTGGGAATGATAGAGGCAGGAATCTACTCAGGAAAGATCAGGGCTACCCCCCCACCGGACCGGGAGGATCTGGGTGCTGAGAGGATCTTGTAGCCATCAGGGAGGAGAGTGTCGAAGCTTGTAACAGAGCTGGCCGTGAACCATGTCTCATTAAGACCAAGGACATCAAGGTCTAATTCTTCAAGGAGGAGGCAGATGTCAGAGGAGTGTTTGACGGCAGAGCGAGAGTTGAGAGTGGCAATATGAAGAAGGTTGCCAGCCCTAAAGACCTTCCGGGGAGGGGTACAGATCAGAGGTACGCCCTGCGGAGGAGAAAGAGCCCTAGGAGGGGCAGAGGAGGAGGAGCGAGAGGGCAAGGTAGCCAAGGGGGGAAGAGGAGGGGACAGCAGGAGATTAGAGGAAATTGATGAGGCGAGGGAAGCGCCTATCAAAGAGGACATTGTCCTGAGGCCCTTGGACCATGACAGTGCCATTTAGGTAGACATTAATGATGACTTTAGAGGAGTCGAAGGAAGCCATGAGAACTTCCCAGCAAGTGCCACCATTAATGGGAGAGGAGGAGATAGGGCAGAGCACAGAGACCATATGAGGAGTCCATAGATCTGGCGAAGGAACGACAAAGAGGATGTCGGTAAGGGTCTGTCTGGCGGAAGCATTGGAGTAGGTGTCGGAGATAGGAAGACCAGGATTAGAGGCCAAGATATCCTTTTTGAACTTCTTCCTACCAGACTTGGTGAGAAGGGAAGGATAGTCCATGGAGAAGCAGTTGGAGAAGATAGGAGAAACAGAAAGCGCCATTGGGATGGAAGTTATTGTTATTGTTATTGTTATTTTGCATTTATATAGCGCCTTATATACCATTGGTATGGTCTGAAGGCGCTGGTAGGTTGAACGCCCTTGGGAACCGAAGTTCATGTCAGTATAGAGAGTAGAGGGAGTCCAAAAGTGCGTGTGCGCACTAGGTATGTGTGCAGCTGGTGTGGAAATCGAGTGGTAGCTGCTTTTTAGTTGTACGTGGTGGTTGAGAGGTCAGGAGTATGTGTTTGCTCTGGTCGGTTTTACCCAGAACGAGTGTGGCTGCGTTAGGCCTGAGGAGAACGCCTGGCTGGGGGGTGTGAATCCAGCAGTGATTACTTAGAGTGATGTGGAGTAAGAGGGAGATGTGGATATGAGAACAGTTATACCGAATGGTGTCATAGTATCTCTGTGTTCTAGATGAGTGGTGGTGTAAGAGGGAGAGTAAGCGTGGGGTGTGGTATGATGTATGTTTTCAAGTGTTTCCTTCATTCCAAAGCATATTAAGCATCGTCTGTTGTACAAATTCGTCCGTTCCTCATATTCGTCCGCTCCACACATTCGTTCAGTCATTATCATCATCTAGTTCACACCCTCGTACACTTCTAAACGCTGCTGGGAACAGTTCTGAATTCAACTTTCACAGAGAGGCTACTGGGTGCAACTTTCAAGTGTAACTGGGTACACTTCTAAAATGCTATTGGGTACACTTCTAAATTAAGGTGGGAACCGTTTTACAATCAGCTATCAGATAGGCTATTGGGTGCAGCTTCTAAATGCAATTGGGTATATTTCTAAAATGCTGTTGGATACACTTCTAATTGCAAGAGGGTACAATTCTAATTCAACTTTCTCTGAGGAGGTGCGGGGTACAGTTCTAGTTGCGAGTGGGAACAGTTCTTTATTCAACTTTCACAGAGAGGCTATTGGGTGCAAACTTTCAGGTGCAACTGGGTACACTTCTAAATGCAAGTGGGAACAGTTCTAAATTTCAGCTTTCACAGAGAGGCTATTGGGTGCAGCTTCTGAATGCAATTGGGTACACTTCTAAATGCCGTTGGGTACATTTCTACATGTAAGAGAGAACAGTTCTAAATCAACTTTCTCATAGAGGCTAACCGGCGCAACTTCCAACTCTAATTGGATACACTTCCAGGAGCAGGTGGGAGCAGTTCTAATGCGGGTGGTAACGGATTTAAATTCAACTTTCGCAGAAAGGCTATTGGGCGCAGCTTCTAAATGCAATTGGGTACAATTCTAATGCAGGTGAGGACAATTCTAAATTCGACTTTCTCAGAGAGGCTATTGGGTGCAGCTTCTAAATGCAATTGGGTACACTTCTAAATGCCGTTGGGTACACTTCTACATGCAAGAGGGAACAATTCTAATTCAACTTTCTCAGAGAGGCTATCCGGCGCAACTTCAACTGCAATTGGGTACACTTCTAGATGGAGGTGGGAGCAGTTCTAATGCGGGTGGTGACAGATCTAAATTCAACTTTCACAGAGAGGCTATCGGGCGCAGCCTCTGAATGCAACTGAGTACACTTCTAAATGCAGGTGGGAACAATTTTAAATTCAACTTTCACAGAGAGGCTAATTGGGGACAGCTTCTAAATGCAAATTCTAGTGTATCTTTCTCAGAGGGCTATCCGGCGTACTTCTAAATGCTAACATTCACAGTTCCATGTAAGAGTGGACATGCTAACATTCACAATTCCATCTAAGAGTGGACATGCTAACATTCACAATTCCATCTAAGAACATGCTAACATTCACAATTCCATCGAGGAGTGGACATGCTAACATTCACAATTCCATCAAGGAGTGGACATGCTAACATTCACAATTCCATCTAAGAGTGGACATGCTAGCATTCACAATTCCATCTAAGAGTGGACATGCTAACATTCACAATTCCATCTAAGAACATGCTAACATTCACAATTCCATCAAGGAGTGGACATGCTAACATTCACAATTCCATCAAGGAGTGGACATGCTAACATTCACAATTCCATCTAAGAGTGGACATGCTAACATTCATAATTCCATCTAAGAGTGGACATGCTAACATTCACAATTCCATCTAAGAGTGGACATGCTAACATTCATAATTCCATCTAAGAGTGGACATGCTAACACTCACAATTCCATCAAGGAGTGGACATGCTAACATTCACAATTCCATCTAAGAGTGGACATGCTAACATTCACAATTCCATCTAAGAGTGGAACGTGCTAACATTCACAATTCCATCTAAGAACATGCTAACATTCACAATTCCATCAAGGAGTGGACATGCTAACATTCACAATTCCATCAAGGAGTGGACATGCTAACATTCACAATTCCATCAAAGAGTGGAACATGCTAACATTCACAATTCCATCTAAGAACATGCTAACATTCACAATTCCATCAAGGAGTGGACATGCTAACATTCACAATTCCATCAAGGAGTGGACATGCTAACATTCACAATTCCATCTAAGAGTGGACATGCTAACATTCATAATTCCATCTAAGAGTGGACATGCTAACATTCATAATTCCATCTAAGAGTGGACATGCTAACATTCACAATTCCATCTAAGAGTGGACATGCTAACATTCATAATTCCATCTAAGAGTGGACATGCTAACACTCACAATTCCATCAAGGAGTGGACATGCTAACATTCACAATTCCATCTAAGAGTGGACATGCTAACATTCACAATTCCATCTAAGAGTGGACATGCTAACATTCATAATTCCATCTAAGAGTGGACATGCTAACACTCACAATTCCATCAAGGAGTGGACATGCTAACACTCACAATTCCATCTAAGAGTGGACATGCTAACATTCACAATTCCATCTAAGAGTGGAACATGCTAACATTCACAATTCCATCTAAGAGTGGAACATGCTAACATTCACAATTCCATCTAAGAGTGGACATGCTAACACTCACAATTCCATCAAGGAGTGGACATGCTAACATTCACAATTCCATCTAACAGTGGACATGCTAACATTCACAATTCCATCTAAGAGTGGACATGCTAACACTACCAATTCCATCAAGAAGTGGACATGCTAACATTCACAATTCCATCTAAGAGTGGACATGCTAACATTCACAATTCCATCTAAGAGTGGACATGCTAACACTCACAATTCCATCAAGGAGTGGACATGCTAACACTCACAATTCCATCAAGGAGTGGACATGCTAACACTCACAATTCCATCAAGGAGTGGACATGCTAACATTCACAATTCCATCTAAGAGTGGACACGCTAACATTCACAATTCCATCTAAGAGTGGACATGCTAACACTCACAATTCCATCAAGGAGTGGACATGCTAACATTCACAATTCCATCTAAGAGTGGACATGCTAGTATTATGGCACTCTATGTTATTGGTAGGTAAGATAGAGTGGCGGGGGTTTTCTGGAGTAGAGTGATTGCTCTACTCCCCACCCATGCCACACTCACGGTTTTTGTTGGTGTTTGTTGGCTTCCTTGGCGTCCCTTGCGGACACCTGCTGACACATCCTGGAGCCGCCTCTGTAGGAGCCGCCCTTTGCCTTGGGGCCCTTCGCCACAGGGGCTGCCGGGCAGAGGGCTGCCCTGGGAAAGTCGGGGATAAAGGGGAGGTGGACGAATCAGGGCAAGGGGAGGACAAAGGGGGCGGGACTGAGGGAGGAAAGCTGCCGTGCAGAAGGGAGGCAGCAAGGGCCTCCTGGCCCCAAAATGGTGGCATGGGGGGGCAGGGGCACAGAAATTCCTTTGTGGGGGGCATCTGGGGTCGGTTTGCCCTGCGCAGCACTCACCTGCTTCCCCATGGTAAAGGAAGCAGGGAGGCTGCCGCGGGTCGCTAGACCCGAGCCCACGGGCCCAGTTAGCCAATGGGGAACGGGGGGCGGGATGGGAGGCGGGAGCAGGGATCCAGGAAGGAACGGGGAGAGGGGACGCAAAGAGGGTACAGGGGCCTGGGGGCACAGAAATTCCTTTGGGGGGGGCATCTGGGGTCGGCTTGCCCTGCGCAGCACTCACCTGCTTCCCGATGGTAAAGGAAGCAGGGAGGCTGCCGCGGGTCGCTAGACCCGAGCCCACGGGCCCAGTTAGCCAATGGGGAACGGGGGGCGGGATGGGAGGCGGGAGCAGGGATCCAGGAAGGAGCGGGGAGAGGGGACGCAAAGAGGGTACAGGGGCCTGGGGGCACAGAAATTCCTTTGTGGGGGGCATCTGGGGTCGGCTTGCCCTGCGCAGCACTCACCTGCTTCCCGATGGTAAAAAAAAAAGCAGAGAGGATGGAGGTACTGGGGGGGCTAAGGCAGGTAGGTGTGAGACAAAAGAGTGGTGAGGTCACTGGGCTGGCAAGTTACAGAGAAGAAACAGTATACAAGCAAAATACAGAGAATTTCGCAATGGGCAGCAAGATTTGACTTTTTAGCACAAAGCAAAAACTGCAAGATTTGACTTTT
The DNA here is from genome assembly GCF_040938575.1 of Ambystoma mexicanum. Classification (NCBI taxonomy): domain Eukaryota; kingdom Metazoa; phylum Chordata; class Amphibia; order Caudata; family Ambystomatidae; genus Ambystoma; species Ambystoma mexicanum. The sequence goes on from NC_090931.1 coordinate 559,396,065, forward strand.
TAGCACAAAGCAAAAAACAGAAAGATTTGACTTTTTCAATCTTGGAATCGGATGTTAGCAAAGGGTTTTAGGAAGCACTGCGCAGCAGGATGACAACATGGGAGCAACAAACAGAAAGAACAGTGATAGTCAAAGGCAGTAGAATTGAGTCCATAAGGATGGAACTAACCCATAGTTCTGGAGGTGGCTAAATCAAGGCAGTCCGGATTTCTTAGAGGAGTGAGGTGGAAGCATCATTGTGGTTAAGGTGCAGGGAGGACCCCAATTAGCGTTCCGGAAGCGGACAGGGAGCAGACAGGGGCCTTGGAAGTGGGCCTTTGCTGAGAGGGCCGGCTGAAGCCTGCCGGTCCCCGATTGGATGGAAGAAAACACTCAGCAACCAATGGGAGTGCAGCACAGGGAGAGGTGATTCAGCACAGCCTGCCTACACAACAAAGAAAACCACAACGGCCATCTTGGAAGGGCCAAAAACAGTCAAATAAGCAGCAATAGTAGGGAAAAACGAGTGCTTTCAAAATAGCAACGAAGCTCCAGGTACTAAAAAGCTCAAAAAATGGCTGCACAATGAAAATACCAAATAAAACAGTCCTTTCCAACAATATTATGCACATTTCCTCTTTTTCTTTTTTTTTCAAATTTCGATTTTTCAGGTTCATTAATTCCCCAGGAGGTGCAGTAATGCACAGAAAGTGCACCTACCTAATGGAATGGTCAGCAGCCAGGCACAAACTCCACATGTGCAGGAGAACAACAGATGGCCAGGATATAGATATATATATATATATATATAGTGAAATGGGGCTCGATACCATACTATCAAATTAACAGTAACACATGATAAGGATATATATATATATATATATAGTGAAATGGGGCTCGATACCATACTATCAAATTAACAGTAACACATGATAAGGATATATATATATATATACACACACACACGTGATCAAGCGCTCAGTGTAGCGCGAAACGCGTTTACTGCAGGCTGCACAGCATGGCGTCCTGCCTCTCTCTGTCTCTATGTTGCATTTTGTTTTTTGTAATACTATTTTTATTCTATAAACATTAAAGGCACCCGTATTTGTATACACGGTGTCCTTGTGTTTTTTCCGGATTCCTGGCATGCATGAAAAAACTTTGTTAAAGGGACGTTATGGTTAAGTTGCGCTACTAAAAAACATATGAAATTCAGTGAAAAAACGTTAATGGGACGTTTTGGTTCCAAGTAAAACCGAAACCCCCCTGAAATTCGCCAGTTATGGTAAGCTAAGCAACCATAACTCGCGCCCCCACCGTGCACTGCTAAGACTAACACCCAGGACATCAAAGTTGACATCACAAATGTCATTGATGACATCACATGTGCATTTACCTTTCATGAAAAGTCTGTACAAGGGATTCTTATTGTAATGTTAATAAAAAAGTGTCAAGGGTCATTCAAATAAATGTCATGAGATACGTAGTGCATTAAGTAATGCATTAATCCAAATAGCATTGTATTATGAAGTTTTTTCCAATATAGTAAGGTACACATGTAGTAACATAGGCATAGTGTGCAGCAGACATGATGGAGATGCAATATTAGTAACCTTTCCATGTTAAATACTAACATTATAAATGCTTTCTTATTAGAGTCTTGCATACTGTGAAACATTTAATACGTACCTAATCAAACCCACTGACTTACTGCACACAAAACTCAGACAAAAACACATACAAACAGAGCATATACAGGGAAAGTGAAGTAAACAAAAAAACAGCAATATTATCCGACAATCTTCATAACCTAACTGATTATCTTTGTGCACAGAAGAACAAGTTACTCTCTTACCTGGTAACGTTCTTTCGATGGGATGGTCCGACGACGTATTCCATATCTATGACAGGTAATGCCCACAGCTGTGACGCTTCGGAAAATTTTCGGCGTCTGCGTCGATGACGTCGATGCGCCGTCCCCGAGGACCTCCTCCGACGGCCGCCGTCACCCGATGTGATATACAGGACGCACGACGCCCATAGCCTCAGTTGTAGTTTTTTTCCCCCAGAACGTGACACCAGTTTTCTGCCAGTCAGACACACAAGGCCTTGCGGAACGCAAGCTGCAATCGCATAAGAAATTCTGCAGTGGGGAAAGTAGGGAGGGAGCGATATGGAATACGTCATCGGACCATCCCATCGAAAGAACGTTACCAGGTAAGAGTAACTTGTTCTTCGAGGGGATTGGGTCCTCCGACGTATTCCATATCTATGACAGACTCCCAAAGCAGTACCAAGAAAGGAGGTGGGAAAAGAATTTAGAACACAAATTTAGCACGCCCAATCAAATTGCGGAATAAAGGACTGCCTTGCCAAAGGCCAGATCCTGCCCTCGGATCGAATCGAGGGAGTAGTGACGTACAAAAGTATGTACCGAAGCCCAGGTGGCTGCTGTAACAATCTCGCCAAAAAGATGAGAACAAGCCACCACCTCAATGAGTATATATAATGAGGTATTCACTAACCTGGTCAGAATGCCGGGAAGGTAACAGCAACTGCCGCAAAGAAAAGCCTCCCTGAGGATCCTGAACCCCCTCCCGGGATAGTAACTCCCCCGGGGGAGGAGCACGAACCCCAGGGAAACCCTCTGGGGAATAAAACCCTGGATGTGTAGATAGATGGTCTTGCGGGTGGACGATGATCCTAGGCGAAGAGTCTCTGGAAGACTGTCACTCGGGTTCTACTGAGTAAAGAGAAGACAGATAAGTTACAAGGAAGGTGGAAGGACAGGACAGCAGAAACAAGTGTCGAATAGATCTAACGGGAAGATCCTAACCTGGTTAGATGCGGGCATAGATTAACGAACACTCAGCGTCATAGAGGAATGGTGACTGGTGCTCTGAATCCACCAGGGTGTTCTGCAGTGAGAAAAGTAGTGAATAGAGGAACAAGAGAAAGGAAACGGAAATATACCGAAAAGAGAAACTCACTGAATCAATAGAAACAGGGATCCTAATATTTGCTGCTCGTGAGGATGAGGGCAATGACTCAGGCAAGTAGAATAACCTGGAAGAGAGGTCTGGATCGGAAGAGTCATGGGAAGGAAGCACTGCAAAGGAATACTGGAGTAGAAGGCAAAGAGCGAAAAGGTGAGTACAGACAAGAATCTCTATAATTGGAAAAAGTACGTCCTAGAGTTCGAACTTAGGGAGTGTCTTGCACAACAATAGCGACGCAATGAGAGGCAAGTCTTCGGTCCTTAAATGATATCATGTGACTTGCCGTTGGCGTCAGTTGACCGCGTGATGTGATCACGTGGCTTGCCTCTGACGTTCGTTGACAGCGTGGAACAGCTAGACCGCTGAGATTCTTATCGTCAGAATCTGCCGTCTTTGAAGAAGAATAGTAAAATATAGAACCACATAATTTCCTTCTTTGCAACCAAGACCAACATCGAAAAGGTGTAACAGCTGCATCACAGATGTGACGAATAGGAACACACCTCTGCAGGGCCGTAGAAGCAGCCACTCCCTTGGTAGAATGGGCCCGCAAGCCAGCCAGAGGGTCCTTACCCGCCAAGCGTTAACACTCGGAGATAGCCAAAATAATCCAATGAGACAAAGTCTGTTTCATCACAGCTTGTCCCAAACGCTTTCCAGCGTAACCAATGAAAAGTTGATCGTCCACTCTGACCCGGGACATGCGCGAAATATAAAAGCTCAACGCTCTCCTAGGATCAAGCCTATGGAGCCTCTCCTCTTCCTTACCAGGATGTGGAGGAGGATACAACGCCGGAAGAACAACCTTCTGGCTCAAATGAAATTCCGAAACCACCTTTGGAAGAAAAGAAGGATGAACTCTAAGGACAACCCTGTCCTTATGAAACACAGTGAAGGGTGGCTTAACTGAAAGTGCCTGTAACTCACTCACTCTGCGAGCGGAAGTAACCGCAACCAAAAACACAGTTTTCAGAGTTAACAGTCTCAAAGGGCAAGAATGCAAAGGCTCAAACGGAGCACCCATAAGAAACTTAAGAACAAGGTACAAATCCCAACCGGGCACCAGAAAAGGTGACGGAGGGAACACATTAGTGAGCCCTTTCAAAAACTGAGAAATTAAAGGAATCTTGAAATAGGAACATTCTTCAGACGAGCGCTTAAATATGGACAGCGCCGCCAGGTAATCATTAATGGTCCCCACTTGCAAGCCCCTGTGGGCCAAGGAAAGCAAAAAAGACAGAACCATGGGAATCTCACACTCAAAAGGATCCACATTCTTAACTCTGCACCAGTCGCAGAACTTTCTCCAACGGCACAGAGACTTTGTTGCCGGCCGCCTGCGGAGAGCAACACCTCCATCACGTCTACAGGGAGGTCCCAATCCTTATACCTCAACCTTTCAGAAGCCAAGCGTGAAGGTTGAGGGATCTGACCTCTGGATGGAGAACCTGACCCCCCTCCCGTGAGAGCAGATCGTCTCGGTAGGGAAGACGACGTGGAGGGCAGATGGACCAGTCGAGAAGGTCCGGGTACCACGTCCTCCGGGCCCACGCCGGAGCAATGAGGATCATCCGGGAACCGAACCTCCGTAACCTCCACAGTACTTGCGGGATGACGGGGACTGGAGGAAACGGGTAGAGCAGTGGGAATGACCACTCCACCACAAACGCGTCTCCTAAGGCTCCTTTTCGAGGAAATTCCCGCGAGCAGAACCTCTCGCACTGGAGGCGAAGAGATTCACTTGAGGAGTCCCCCAAAGGGCGAAGATCTCCAGGAGAATCTCCTGAGCCAGCTCCCACTCGTGAGAGATCGTGCTCTGCTTGCTCAGAGCGTCCGCCGTCTCGTTGTCTCTGGCCAGATGAACAGCCGAGATCGAAACTTCCTGCTGGATGGCCCAGAACTCGAGCTGCATCGCCTCCCTGCACAGAGGAAGTGACCCTGCCCCCCCCCTTTTTGTTGAGGTAGTGCATGGCCACCGTGTTGTCCATTAGAATCAGGACAGTCTTTCCTCGCACAGTCGGCAGAAAAGCCTTCAAGGCTAGCCTGACGGCCCTCAGCTCCAACAGATTGATATGGAGTCTGGACTCCGACGGAGACCAACGACCGCTGACTGTCAACTCGTTGGCATGAGCTCCCCATCCCGTGAGGGATGCGTCCGTCACGATCGTCACCTCCGGCCAGGGCAGCCAAAATGGGGCCCCCTTCATCAGATTGCCTTCGCCGTCCCACCACAGAAGGTCCTGGGCGACCGAGGGCGGCACCTGAACAGGGTCCGACATCCTGCCGGAGGACTGAGACCACTGGAGCTTGAGTGCCCACTGCAAAGATCTCATCCGCAGATGAGCCTCTGGCACCAGAAGAATGCAGGATGCTCAAGAACTGGGACGCTGGGAGAGTCTGGGCAAGTTGAAACTTAAAACCATTTGCTGAATGTGAAGAGCCCTCACCTGGGGAGGAAAACACAGCCCCAAGGATGTGTCTAGCACTGCTCCGATGTACTGGAGCCGCTGTGTTGGCGTCAAATGGGACTTCTTTAAATTGAGGGAGAAGCCCAGCTTGTGAAGGGAGTGGCAGGTGACGGACAGATGATCCAGGACTTGATCGGGAGAGCTCCCCTTGATCAACTAATTGTCCAGGTAGGGGTAGACGTGAATCCCCCGCTTTCCGGAGATGCGCTGCCACCACCACCATGAGCTTGGTGAAAACCCTTGGGGCGGAGGTCAATCCGAACAGCAGGACCCGAAACTGAAAGTGCGAGTCGCCAACCGCAAACCTCAGGTACTTCTTGTGCTTGGGATGGATCGGCACATGGAAGTAAGCGTCCTTGAGGTCGAGAGACACCAACCAGTCCTGAAGTTGAAGGGCCTGGAGGACTTGAGAGTAACCATCTTGAACTTGTCCTTCTTGAGGAGTTTGTTCAAACCGCGCAAGTCCATGATGGGTCTCAATCCCCCGTTTTTCTTCTAAATCTAAAAATAAGGGGAATACCATCCCTCCGCTACAGGCACCAGTTCTATGCGACTTTCTCCAGCAGGGCTTGAATTTCCTGCGCAAGGAGCGGATCCGGACTCTTCAAAGAGAGGTTCCCAGGTGGATTGTCGCGAGGCCTCTGCCGAAAGGGAAGACAGTAGCCGTGGGTTATGATCTCCAGAACCCACACATCTGAAGTAATGGCACGCCACTCTACAAGATGCTGCACCAGCCTTCCCCCAACCGGCGAACCATGGGACCTGGCCTCATGACTGAGTGGTAGCGGCTGCGGCGTTGCCTGAGGGCAAAAAGGCAACTGCCCGAGCGGCCTTGGCACCTCGAGTACCCTGTTTTCCACCTCTGGCACTCTTACGGTGGCCTCTTTGACTGACAACTCCTCTTGCTTTACTGAAGGATGAGTAATAGCGAAAGGAATCTCCCCTCCATTGTTGCCCCCTAGGACGAAAAGGCAGAGGTTGTCGAACTGCAGCGCCCAACGACTTCGCTGCAGCTTTGGAGGTCTGCAACCTCTCAAGGCTCTCGTCAGCCTTGCTGCCAAAAAGATGTTCACCGTCAAAGGGCATGTTGAGGAGCCGGGACTGCACATCAGGAGCGAACCCAGACTTCCGCAACCACACAAACCTGCGTATTACGGTGCTCGCCGCTATGGACCGGCTGACACAATCTGCCATGTCCAAACCCGACTGAACGGCCTCACACATGGCATCCTTGCCATCCTGAACCATAGCAAGGAAACCATCCCGTTCGTCCCCTTCGGGAATATGTTCAGCCGCTAATGCAACACAGTTCCACAGAGTGTGTGTGAAACGAGACAAGGCACATACAGAGTTGGCCGTCTGAAGCGCCAGACCCCCTGAAGAAAACACTTTCTTCGCCCAGCTGTTAAAACGTTTGTCGTCCCTATCCGGAGGGATGGTAGGATACGACGCCTGCTTTGCCGGGGCCGTAGCCGCCTGCACGACCAAACTCTCCGGAGTGGGGTGCCTGGACAAGTAGCAGGGGTTACTACTGGCTGGACGGTATTTTCGCGACAAAGACTTGCCCACTGCCGGGAGACTCTCTCTGGAGCAGTCCAAGCCTTCTCTGCAGAGCCATATGAAATGGCTGTACCGGGTCAGTGGGGGGACCAAGATCAAGGATGTCCGTGCGATCATCCTGAACAAACTCCCCTGGGGGAGCCGACCATCCCAAGTACTCGGTGACCCGAGACATAAGGCACCGGTACGACGAATCGGCATGAGTGCCAGGCTCTGGCCTACAAACTCCACCTCCGGAGAGGTGTCCAGTCAACTGGCATCATGCAGTGACTGCCTCAAGTCATCAAACTGGCTATGGCCCGAGAGAAGCTCATCTGGCACCTTAACCGGAACCAGGCCTTCATCAGAGCCTTCATCACCCTCTGAAATGTACTCCAGGCGGTGAGAGGAAGACACCTGGGGACCAAAGCTATGCCTGACCTTAGCGAGAGCCTTTCTAGGGGCTTCCCCCGTGCCACGGGGCCCCTCTGACACCACCGCCTCGAAAGGCGTCGAAGGCGCCGAACGAATCAGCGGCGAGAGAATCGGCATGGACGTCGAGTGAATCGACGTCGACGTCAGCTGCAGCCAGCATCGACGCCGTCGACAAAGGCCTCGAAGCCGGAGCTCCGAGCGGATCTCTCGACGACCTAGCCGCCGACAGCATCTACGACCCCCTCGGAGTCGGAGCCTCGAGAGATCGTCGACTACCTCGGCGCCACAGGCGTCGACGTCTTCCTCGAAGACGGCACAGGATCACACGGTCTCGACCTCGTCGAGGACCGGGACCTGGAACGGGCATGGCGAGAACGGCTACCCTTGTCCGAGCGGGACCTCTCCCGCGAGCTGTGCCGACCACCCCATCCCGAAGGCGTACGAGCGGTGTCTCTCGACCGGTGCCGACCGACCCCACTCGGAGGCGCGTACGGACCGGTGCCCTGCGATTCGAGAATCGCCACCATTTTCTTCCCGGAGGAAGCCCATTCCTCCGGTGTCGCTTGCATGGTGGGATAAGCGACCTGCCCACGGGCGGAGTTCTCGGAATAGGACGGGGAAGGCGACCGATGCCAGCGCTTCCCGGAATGCCTCGAAGAGGCAGAGGAGTGGCGAGACCGCCTCCTGGAAGGAGACCCACTGGACTTCCGACGATGACGCAGAGAGTCGCCTCTCGAGTCATTCGTCGAAAGCGCCGTAGACCTTGACTTCCGGGGCTTAGACACACGACCTACCGACAACTCCTAGCGCTCCCGCAAGGCCTTGGCCGTGAGCGACTGGCAGTCGACACAGTCGTCCGTATCGTGGGCCTCACCGAGGCACCAGAGGCAGGTGTCGTGCGAGTGCGTGACCGACATCTTGGACCCACAGTCCCCGCATTTCTTGAAGCCCGTACGCGGGGTGGAAGACGAGGTAGACATCGTCGCGAACAGGCTTTTTTCACAAAAACCGAACAGGTTCAAAGAAACGAGAAGAGTACAACAAACTCCAAAGAGTCGAGGCGTACCGAGATTCACGAAGCGAACAAGTTCGCGGAAAAACGGAACTGAGGCTACGGGTGTCGTGCGTCCTACTTATCACATCGGGTGACGTCAGCCGTCTGAGGAGGTCCTCGGGGACGGCGCATCGACGTCATCGACGCAGACGCCGAAAATGTTCCGAAGCAGCACAGCTGTGGACATTACCCGTCATAGATATGGAATACGTCGGAGGACCCAATCCCCTCGAAATGATTGCTCTGCTTCAAAGCTACTACCTCCCTATGTATAACTATCACATATTGTGACTAGACCCTAAGGAAAGTAGTGTAAGTGCAATGTGTACAAATATGAGCATTTCCAGGGAAAGCACAGTAATAAAAAAAAACATCAGAACTATAAGACAGTGTTGATAACCTTACAAATCATCTTCATACATAGAAAGCATTGCCGTCTTCCAAGTTTGTGTTTTCCCCTTTGTATATGTTTCATATGCTTTGAGTGGGACCCTAAGTGAATTACTCTAAGAACATATTTGAAGTATAAGTCTACAAATATAGTACTTTGTACTATAATATAGTGAATTTTTAGTTCCTGACTGTTACTGGCCTAGATATATCAGTAAAGGAAAAAAGAGTGAGCCAGACATGTGATGTCATCAATGACATTTGTGATGTCATCTTTGATGTCCTGGGTGTTAGTCTTAGCAGTGCACGGTGGGGGCACGAGTTATGGTTGCTTAGCTTACCATAACTGGTGAATTTCAGGGGTTTTTCAGTTTTACTTGGAACCATAACGTCCATTTAACAACATTTTTTCACTGAATTTAATAGGTTTTTAGTAGCGCAACTTAACCATAACATCCCCTTAAAGTTTTTTCATTGAATTTCATAGGTTATTAGTGCATGCTATTTTCCTACAACTTACTAATATCATACTTACCCAATATAGCAATATTTGTGTCCAATTTCCAAAGTTTCACCTTAAAACTCTGCCATTTCCCACCATCTGGAATAGTTTTTAACACTTCGATACACTTCTTGCAACTATTTCAACTAGTTTTGCATCCGTAGACTTCTACGAACATCTGACTTCAGAGCAGACCTTCCAAACCGTGCCACATGACCATACGCTGGAGCGCGGCATGATGACGTGTCTGAGAAGCCGTCCGCACTTCACGATAAGATCTCTACTTTGCGGGCATTTCGGAACTGCATTTTCTACTAATCTAGGAACTTCCTACTTCAAAATTTCCCTTGCACAGCTCCAACACCTATTCCTACTCATTATCCATGAACAATCTAGTAAACAGTACATACCTTTAGCAAAACTGCTATTTATCTTAAAATGGCATCAGCTAATGCTATCCCTCCTCCCCAAGAACCGCCACCACTGCTGTAATCAAGGAGCATGAGAAACAGTGCCCCTTAACTTAGAAATAACACACGCTCAACATTTTCCCTTGTCCACCTACCCCTATATATTAGTGTTTGGTTGCTGTTCCCTCATTTCCCTCCCCACCTTTCGTTCTCAGCTCTCCTGCCAAAAAAAATACATCCAAAAACAACAAACATACTTTTAGGAACCACCTTTCACACTTAAAAAATAGAACTAAAAAAAAAAAAATGTATAGACTCCATCTACTTTATATTTCTCAGTAAAGTACATAGACTAAATAAGATTTTCCAACATTTCCATTTTGTGTTATGCTAATGGGAATATTGTGGCGTTCATCCTCTGTTCCAGTGGATACCGGCCCAGAAGCCCAAGTTATCAGCGCAAGCGAAGCGAGGGTGGATAACAAGGTCTCTGGACCATTATCCCCTCATTCCAGCCCCTGAAATGGGGGATGAAAGCCATTAGCATCCTAGGTTGCCAAAGCGGGAACCCGGGATGCTAAAAAATAGGATTTTTCTTACAACACCGGGACGCCTGCGGCTCCAAAGAGAAGGTGAGGGTTCCATACAGGACCCCTCTTCGCTTTCCATAGCAGCCTGCATAAGGCAAAAAGAGAACCCTATGACCATATTACCACGAGCACATTTTTTCTTCCCTTTCAAATCTATCCTAATTTCAAATAACTTTACCACAAAGCCAGTCCCAGGTGGACATGGCCACTTTAATCCTATGTTTTGTCCCTTGTTGTCATGGCCAGTAGCCAGATTGTCCGGATCATGACCTTATTCCATGTACCTGACAATCTGGCCACTGCCCATGGCCACAGGCTACCCCTCAGTCACTAAAGGTATACCGCTATTTTATGTAGCTACATTATGACACTTGTCAAATAATAAAACACTGGCACATTCGCAAAACCATGCTTGTAGGTCCTTGCCAATGTTCCTTATGCAAGTTTGCTGGAAATCCACCCATGTTTTATTTTTTCAAAAGTGTCAAATGTATGCACATACAATCGTCATATAAACTAGCCCTCACTTGACAAAATCGATTCAGACTTTACGAAAACATCTAAATCTAGATCTATAATCTTTTTGCAAACCTTTGTGTAGATTTGTCAAATGGCACCACATTTATAAGCCTCTACATTATTTTAGGACCCCCCCTCTAATTTTGCCCCCTCATGACAGAATCCCACCAAACTTTGCATCCTCACTCAGAATCACCCCAGGAATATTTCATGCAGTTCCATCAAGTGGCGCCAAAGTTAAAAGCCATCCAAGAACTGCATTTCAACAACCCTGTAATGCTAAGGTGTTAACAAACTTTCACAGGACTGTCCGCGAGTATCAGGACTGTTCGCGGACTTTTGTGGCAAAAAACACCCGTTTTTTTGCTTTTTGCAGCCATATCCCATCCCATCCCATCCTCATCACCCCTCAACTCCCCAGAGATTATTTGATAAGTTTGACAAGTGGAATGCTGTGTTTTTTCATATGTTTTTACCACGATGTCCGCGGACATCGGCCGCTGTCCGCGAATCCAAGATGGCGGGCGTTTCCAAAAATCTGACGCACTTCACGCTCCTCACCATCCAATCAGCGAACACGTTACATGTCCGCGGACATGATGTAAGCCTATTAGCCAATCAGGACACTGTCCGCGGACCTAACAGGTAAGTGTGTCCGCGGACCGGACATAGATATCACTAATTTTTTGTGACCTAATTTTTGATCATTTTTTTTAAAACTACTGGACGGATTTTCACCAACTTTACAAAAGCATGCTTTCGGGACCAAGCCGCGGCTCCTGCCGCAAATTTGGTGAAAATCCGTCCAGCTGTTTGGGCTGTAGGCGTGAGCAAAGTTTTTTCCCCATTCAGTCTATTGGAAAAAAAGAAATTTTGAATCAAACATTTTAACCATTAACATATATCCATACATCCATCCATCCCATTTATCAACTAACATCTAAATTTGTTAGCCTCAATTCCAAAATGAAGAGTTAATGATTTCCATCACCCTATCCCACTATTCAGAAGTGGACAGTAGTAAGAACTCCATAAATTTGAGAGCATCAATTGTCCGACCAATTTTATCGGCCGTCATAAGTGTCTCCCAGTATTCCTCTTCTGTATTAGGGCCATCAAAACCACATAAGTGCCCAATTAATTTTTTCTTTGAACACTTAATTCCGGGCAGGACAACATCAGGTGTCTTGTAGTCTTGAGTGTGGTAGGGTCTCTACAAAATCGGCAACTAGCCTCCTGAACTTTAATCTGCTTTCTTAATAGTTACACCTCCCTCGATGGCAGAATGTTCAATCTACAGCGCATTAGCAGATCCCTATAGTGAGATGACGGAAATTCTTTCATATACGGGGGTGGATCGTTCAATGTTTGACGCTCTCATATGATATTATGACAGAGCTTATTCTGTCTTTTGAGTGTTTGGGTATCATCCCAGTTCTTTACTTGAATAATGCTTTTCGCCTTGTTCAGATTTCCTTTTAGCATCTCGGGCTTGATGCCATGATACGTTAATATTTCCTTGCATTTCATTTTCCAAAGTTGGAAGTTTTTGTCAACCCTTGTCGGATCAGTATTTGTCAAGATCTCAAAGGGTATTGGTGGTGAATCAAGGATGCACTTACGATAGGAGGAGATGGTTTTCCACAAAACAAATTGATGCCAGGGACTGTAATCCAAGTTCCTGTCTTATTGTTGCTACTGCCAGACAGTTAGGCAGCCTAAGTATTTTCTGCCAAAACAAGGCTTCACATAAGCCCAATGTTTCCCACGGTAGGTTTAACAGGGCCTCTGCACCATAGGTCACCAATGCTATTACCTTTTGCTTGAAAAAGGATAATATTGGAATCATTGAGTAAGTGCCACATCTCCGGTAGAGTGCTCTACCCTTATTAGTAAGTTTCAATAACTTCTCTCTAATTAGTCAATATAGGCCATGTTCATTAATGTTTTTATTGATTCTTACTCAAAGGTAAATTAGCGATTCGACTACTTCCAGCTGCTGATTTTTGATCATCCAGGTAAAGTTTTTCTTCTTCGTTGGTTTCCCTTGGGCTGATTTCATGATTTGGATCATGGATTTCTTTATATTGATCTTCATGCTGTTTTCGTCAAGATACTTTTTGAATTCAGTGACTCGTCTCTGGAGACCTATAGCAGTTTCATCTATAAATACCACGTCATCCGCAAATAGGATCCAGGCTAATTCACCCCCCTCAACCTTGGGCGGGAAAGATCTCACATTCCTCTGACTCCACCATGTCAGCTAGGTATAATGCAAAAAGAAATGGTGCCAAGGCACATCCTTGCTTAATACACTTAAAGGTTAGGATCTTCACAGTCATATGACCCTCCTTTGAAATTTGGATGCAAACCGATGTATTTGTATAGAGTGCTTGAATGGCTTCTAGTAGGTCTTCCTGGTAGTGCCATGCTTTTAGCCCATAGAAGTTCTCAGCTAATCCCATCAAAGGCCTGCTCTAGGTCAATGAAACTCAGGTAGATCTTGTTCTTCTCAAGGGCTCTTAATTTTAATATATTCAAAAGGAATAGATTCAAAGAGGTGCCTACTCCACTAACAAAAGCGGTTTGTCGTTTGTCCATAATGCCAGCCTTACTAGCCCAGCTTTAGGAGTCCTGCAGTAAGATTGATGCAAATAGCTTCCCAATGGAATCCAATAGGGCAATAGGCCTATAATTATGTGGTTTACTGCGGTCTCCTTTCTTGTAAATAGGCACAATCAGTGCCTCTTTCCATGATTTCAGAATTGTTCTAGTTCTTATTATCGGTCGTAATACCAGCAGAATTAAGTTGGTCCAGGCTTCACAGTTTTCTTTTAGCATATGATTTGATATGCCGTCACCCTAGAGGAGATCAGTTTTCTTATCAGAGATATCTCCTCACAATCAAATTCAATGAGTTAAGGGGTCAAATTCTACATCTTTTTACTGCTAATTACTTCCGAATGCTGCCAAAAGAGTCTTGTATAATGTTTGACCCAGTCTTCGATCACCCTGTGCTCTTGATGATCTCAACCAGTTCTTACAGGACTGTTTACACACATATATATATATATATATATGTGTGTATGTGTGGGGGGGAGGGAGGGGGTGACGTTAATACAAAATGTAGCCGGGTATGGGGGCTGTGGCAGGGGTCTCCTCTCGCATTGGGGGGGCGCAAATTAGGTATTTTGGGATTCAGCATTTTATTTGACAATATCACGTAGATCTGGCTGGATATCATTTGCATGTATAACAGACATATTGGTTACTCTGGAGTATGTGCTACCTTAATCAAAAGGTATAATGTATACAACACTAGCAATATCATTTCAAAACCAGAAGTGAACGTTTAACTTTTAAAACATTAGAAAAGACTAATATGAACAAAGGACGGTCTGAATTAATTTTCTACAAGAATAGACTTTACAATTGTATTTGTAGTCACTGTGCACTGAATCATCCTGCTGGTGGTCTGGGTGGATTGCTTCTCTTTCTTTAAATAGCCATGATTGGTGCAATCCAAACTTTACCAACAACAAGGAGCTAAACCCTTTGTTTGCTGCTTCCTCTGCCATTTAGGTCCCAGGCACGAGGTAAGCATGGCTCCGGTGCTCTGTGAGACGGATTAAGCTTTTTTGTTTAATTGCCATCTGCACACGCCTCACGTCTCTCCCCGACCCTGCTTCCTAGTCCGTGTCCCGCACCCGTCCCCCAACCAATTTTGCCAGGTGCCCCGTAAAATTACACTTCAACAGGGCAGCCTTTCTGCCCGGGCAGCACCCGCGGCGTAGGTCCCAGAGACAAAGAGCAGCTCCTCCAGAAGCAACTCCAGACCGTGTTGGCCAGACTAGCCTGTGAGGCTTGCAGCCGTCAACCAGTAGCTACTGATAAAGTAAGGTAGGTTCTGGCAGGGGGTGCAGTCATTACTGCTCCCCGCTAAACTGACAAACTCAATCTAATCTGATCTTATTCTGTATTAGCTTGTAGTTCTGATGCGTATATAGCCCACAGTTTGCATAGTAATCTCTTCTCACATTTAGCCAGATTGTGTACGTCAGCTAGATCTCGCATTTAGCCAGATTGTGTATGTTAGCGAGATCTTGCATTTAGCCAGATTGTTTGGTAAACCATTAGTTCAAAGTGTTACTGCATTTACTGTTTTGCCCCCATCATACGTCATTCTCCCTCTATGCAGGTGTCCTAAATACAGGTACCTCATCTCTAGGCCAATTTCCTTCGATCCTGGTGTACCAAATCTAGGTTTTACTGAATTTACTGTCGGCCCCCTTTTTTTAGGCCACTCTCCCTCGATCCAGGTGTCCAAAACCTAGGTGTTACTGCATTAACTGGTGTCCCCCATCCTAAGCCGCTCTCCCTATATCCAGGTGCCCCAAATCTAGGTGCTATTGCATTTTTTTAAATGTATTTGTTTGCTTGTAAGGCGCTTATACAGGAATTAAATACTGTTTCAAAGCACCCACAGGGCAAAAGGGAGGGGTCAAGGGGATGTGAAACAATTGAACAATTAATACAATTAAATACATAAGAAATATTAAATACAGTGGGGGGGCACTGCTACTATGCCTTGTGAGTGTTCAGAACGTGCAGATGCACAAGGGAGGGGGCCTGGGATAGATGCTGCGTGCTCATGTGTTAGAAACAGGTGAAGTGCAATGTAGGGTAAGTGCGAGCCTCGAGGAGGGTGAACCGAGGAAACTGCTGAGGAAAGACAGAAGCTGGGGGTAATTTGGTATGGGAGGTCAGGGCCCTGCACACCAAAAAACCAACTGCAAGATTAGCAGAGGAGAGCGGGGGGAAGGAGGAGGTAAAGAGGAAAGTCTTGAGGAGCTTCCACAATTTAAGAAAGTCCTGCTCAAGACTAAGAGGGAGGCTGTTCCAAAGAAGGGAGCCAGCAGAGCAAAGCGATCGACGACCTGCCCTCTGTTTAACAAAATGCTTTACACACACAGAGTTGGTGCCAGAGGAGCACAGGCGCCTATAGGGGGGAATATTTAGTAAGAGAGTTGCAGATAGTGTGGTCCCGAGCCCAGACAGCCTTGTAGATGATGCAAAGCGATTTGAATTGAATCCATGAAACAAACAGTAGCCAGTGAAGACTTTAGGGCAGGAGAGATGAGGTCCCTGGGCTTGTGGCAGAGGATAAGTCTTGCTGCCCTATTCTGGGGAGGTCGCTGAGTGGAAGAAGGGAGATTCAGAAGGAGGTTATTGCAATAGTCAAGCCTAGAGAGAGCCAGGGCTCGGGTAACAATGAACTTCTGGGGGAAGGTGAGAAAACGTAGAATTCCTTTGAGAAGGAAGAGCTGAAAGTGGGACATCTTGGCAATATCCCGAGTGTGAGGTAGGAAGGAAAGAGGACTCCAAGGTTTTTGGCTTCAGAAGAGGGAGCGAGCCCATGGAGAAAGGTCAGAGTGAAGGGAAGAAGTCGGGGGCAGGGGTCCCAATGGGAAGGATCTCCGTTTTGCTGCACTGAGGCAGATATCACTGGAAGTGCACCAGGCCTCGATGGCAGAAAGGCAATCACGGATGATGGACGATGCAAGAAGGTCAGCAGGAAGTTTGAAGAGTTGTGTGTCATTAGCATAACACTGGAAGTTGGGGAAGAAGGAGGGAACGAGTGCCAGCTGAGTGAGGTAAATATTGAAGAGCCAAGGCAAGAGGCTAGAGCCCTGGGGGACGCCAGAGGTGGAGAAGGAAGTAGGAGAGGAGAAGGTACCCAGGATGACTTGAAAGGAGCAGTCAGTAAGGAAGGAGGTTGGCCAGTCCGGTGCCCGCTCCGAGATACCAAGGGTGTCGTGGAGCCTTTGTAGGAGGATGGAGTGGTTAACTGTATCAAATGCAGAAGAGATCAAGATGGATGAGGACAGCTGGGGAGTTGGAATCAAGGAATGCAAGCAGTACTTCACAGGTGTTTAAAAGAGCAGTTTCCGATGCTCAGAATCCAGATTGATGCCTGTGGAGACCACCAACTAGTTCAGTGTAAGAATTGAGTTGGCCCAGGGCCAACTTCTCCATCTATTTAAAATGTTTAAAGTGTGAACTAATGCCCAAAAGGCATCTAGGCGCTAAGGGAGTAAGTACAACAAGACCACCAGTAGAGTAGGAAGTAGAACCAGTTGGCATATCAGAACACATGGGTTTTCAGAGGCCTTCGAAAAGAAAAATAGCCCTCTATGGCTCATAAGTTCCACAGTGTAGGAGCCAAAAGTGAGAAAGACTGGCCCCCTAGCCGGGCCCATCGGTACCTTGGTACTTTTAGAAGCAACTGTGAAGCAGAGTGCAAACTTCTGACTGGACAGTATTGTTCAATCTTTTTCTTGAGATATTCTGGACCCGGTGAGTGACGCAAATCGTCTTAAACTCTATCCTTGTTGCCACTTTGAGTCTGTGGAGACGCTGCAAGAGCTCAGTAGACTGAGTCAGCCAGGGTGCCATTTAGGGCAAATCTGGCTGCTGAGTTTTGAAGAGCCTGCATCTGCTGAATTTGGCATTTCGGTTGACCTAGACAAAATACCATACAGTAGTGCAGTTACCCCATTATGGTGGAGGTAACCACCATAGTACGGCAAGCAGGAGGGAGCAATGGGAGAATTTTCCTCAATATTTTGAGCTTCTCAAACCTTGCACTGCAAATTGACAAGATCTGTGCTTCTCGTGAGAAATTTGGGAGTAGCTTCCCCCCAGGCTTTTCACCGATGCACAGGCAACTGGACAGGGGCCCAAAGAATCAAGCCAGTATTGGGCGTTCAAAAGGTGATCATCCTTTTGTGGGCCAAACACCAACACCTCTGTTTTGTTGCCATTCAGTTTCAACCAGTTCACTGCCATCCATGTACTGATCTTGTCAAGACAATCCCAGAGTTCTCCGGAAGGGTCAGTCTGAGGGTAGTCCAACCGAAACACTGTCATCAGCATAGGTATAGAAGAGGACTCTACATTCAGCAATAAGATTGGCAAGGAGGCAGACATACGAACACCACACGTCAGACCCAGAGTAGGTGCGAAGCAGCCCTGAAAAGAAATGGTCTGAGACCGCCCTTCAAGGAATGACCCAAACCAACCCAACAGGGAACCTGCCACCCCTGCTTGCTCCAGTCGGGTTAGCAAAGTGTGATGATCCACTGTATCGAAAGCCGCGGAGGGATCAGGGAGAATAACTCCTGACTCTCTGCAGTCCTGGCAGAGAGATAAGTCATCCAGTAAGACTATTATAACAGATGTGGTACCCATAGTGGGATGGAAACCACACTGAAAAGGATGTAAGCAGTGGTAGTCTTGAAAAAATCTCGAAATCACTCCCTCCATCAGTTTCCTGATAGCAGGGAGAAGGGAGATGGGGCGATAGTCTGCAGCCTCCTGGGGGTTTAGATTAGCTTTTTTGAAAAGTGGGGGTGGGCGACAACAGCATGCTTTAGGGATAATTGCTGTGGCAAAGGAGTATTGAAGGGCGTTTGTAAATATAAAGATCGCTCTTTGCGGAAGAGCTTTTAGAATCCGAAGGGGAACAGCATCATATGGTAAGGCCGATTTAAGGCCACCCAGAGCTCTCAGTACAGCTTCATCCACAGGGTCCAGCCAGAATTTTCTTAGCTGGAAGGGGGCTGAGCCCAGGTTGGAGGAGGAAGAAAGTAAGACGGAGCAGAAATCGGCCCATTCAGAGAGGAACAGGGAGGTAGTGCCAGGAGGCAGGTAAATTGTAGCAATGGTCAGGGTGGAGGAGGCAGAGATAACCAATTTGCAAACCAGGCTCCCAAAGGAAGTGTACTGCTGAGTGGGTAAATGGAGTAGGGAACCCACTGTGGGGAGATTAAGGCAACCCCACCGCCAGTACAGTGAGGTCGCGGTTTGTAGACCATCTTAAATCCGCCAGGGAGTAGGGAATCAAAAGCGGTAACTGAGCTGGTATTGAACCATGTTTCAGTAGGAGCGAGAATGTCAAGGTCAGTGTTTTCAAGAAGGAGGCCGATGTCAGCAGCGTATTTGTTGGCTGAGCAGGCGTTAAGAGTCGCCAGGTGGAGGCAATCACTGCCTTTGAAGGTTTTCTGAAGTGGAGTACAGGGGCATGGTAGTTCAGTCAGAGGGGTGGTGGGGCACAGAGGAGCAATTGGTGGCAGAGGCCGGAGAAGGAATAAAGTTAATGAGGGATGGAAGGATCCGGTCAAAAAGGAGGAGGTTGGCTGACCCGGAACAAGAATAGTGCCAGTGTGGTAGACGTTAATGATGCAGCGTAAGGAGAAGAAACCTGGCAAGAGGACTTCCCACTAGGTGCCACCATCATTGGGAGAGGATGTGAAAGGGGAGAGAGTATAGATGAGAAGTCCATAGGTTTGGAGAGGGGACAGAGAAGAGGATATCAGTGAAGATCTCTCTGGAGGATGCACGGACATAGGTGTCTGCGATGGAAAGGCCAGGATTTGCACTGGCAATGCCTTTTTGTGCTTTTTCCATCCAGGTTTCGAGAGAGGGAGAATAGGTGATAGCGTAGCAGTTTGAAAAGATTAGAGAGATGGTGAGTGC
Source organism: Ambystoma mexicanum (assembly GCF_040938575.1). Classification (NCBI taxonomy): domain Eukaryota; kingdom Metazoa; phylum Chordata; class Amphibia; order Caudata; family Ambystomatidae; genus Ambystoma; species Ambystoma mexicanum. The sequence continues at coordinate 559,415,488 of NC_090931.1, forward strand.
CATCTCGGTGGCAGAGGATAAATGAGAGAAGGAAATAGAAAAAGGGGGTGGGGGAGTCTGCACTGCACAGTCCAGGGGCCTTACTCGTAGACTGTTTAGTAGTTAAGGATGGCACAAAAAAATGCAGAGCAATAGGTGAGGTACAATACAATGCGGTGTACAACAAGAATGTGAGAGATCAAGCAAGGTACAATGCAATGCACACAAGATGGAAGTAGAACGCAAACCCACCTAGATTCTAATTTTTAAAAAAACAACACTATGCAATGCAAATAGGATGGAAGTAGAATGAAAACCCACCTAGAATCAAATTGTTTTTAAAAAGATTTTTTTTAAATACAATGAAATTCAATTTAATGCACACAATTTAAAACAAGCCACAATGCAGTGTACACAGAAAGTGAGGTGAAATGAGATTCCCCAAATGCAGGACACTGAGTGCTGGGAAGAAGGGATGAGGACCAGGGAGGAAGGCAGAAATGGGAAAGTGACCGTTGATGAACAAGGAGATAGCTGGAGGTGGCAATAGAAATAGAAATTTCAGCCTTCAATCACGTGGCCTGAGGAGATAATGTCCATGATCATGAAGCAACAGAAAGTGCACAGGAGGCTGCAGCATTATGCGTGGAGCTACAATAGGTGGGGCCCACGAGCCCAGGCAGGCCCCGACAGGCACAGACAGGGCCTTTGGAGAGGGGCCAGCTAAATCCTGCCAGCTGCCTAATAGGCCAGAAATAAGGCAGCCTGCCATATCACAGTGCAGGAGGCAGGAGTTGGTGGCCAACAATGGTGCCTTGGTGTGAGGTACTGCAGGTGGTGGCCATGTTGGAAATGGCACGTGGAGCCCCAGTCACCAGAGATTCACCGGCAACAGATCACAAACGCCTGCTGCACAGACCTTATTGCAACCCGGTAGTGTGGCCAGGTGGTAGATGGCCCAGAACATGTGCTTCCAGAGCAAATTTATTTTTTTAATATTAAAAACAAGGTTTCAATAAGCCCTCATGCCGGTTAAGGTGGTCAAAAGCCCGGTAGTAGGTGATGAGGCGCTTCTTTCGCTGAGTTTGCCCCCTCCATGCGCCCTGCATAGGAGAGGAGTCCTCTCCTTCCGTCCTCTCGTGTTGAGACCATGTGCCCCCATTTTTAGACCATTCTCCCTATATCCAGGTGTCCCAAATCAAGGTGTTACTGCATTTACTGTTGTGCCCCCATTTTAGACCATTCTGCCCCTGTCCAGGTGTCCCAGATCTGGGTGTTGCTGCATATGCTGCCGTGTCCCCCCTAGATTTGTCCTCCTCTATCCAGGGATCCCAAATCTAGGGTTGCTGCACTTGTTGTGCCTGATTTTGGGTGCTTCTGCCTCTGTCCAGGTGTCCCGGCTCGGGGGTTGGTGCATTCTGCTGCTGCTCCCCACTTTGGCTCCTTCTCCCTCTATCGAGGGGTCACAAGTCTAGGTTACTAGATTTGAGATAGCCACATTGCAGTTAGCCACATCTGGCATCTAGGCCAGCTGTATTTCTTAGCCATACCTGGCATTGCTGCTGGGCCCTCAACCTGAGGCTATCTCACACCTGCCAGTATCACAAAAATAGGTTTCACAGAGCTAGGTACCAACGCTTTTACGGCTGTGACCGCAATCCTAGGCTGTCACCCACTCAATCACTCACCGGGCATCTCTAAGCCAAGTACTAATGCTGTGCCCCAACTTGGGCCTCCGCCCCAACCCCAGGTAGTTAAGGTACAGGTGCCTTGTTGAGTAATCGCTGAGTCTCTAACCCAGACACCTCCATCCACTGCAGGTTTTGCACAACCCAGCTCTACCACCTAGCACCAAACCTAGGTTGTCCCCACCCCATCAGCAGTGTCCTCTTCACAACGCCCTCCGGCGCTGCACACAAACCACCAGGTCTTCTCCATCTCAACGGCTAGCTAGCCAGCCGCTCTTCTGCACTCTCTCTACAACACCAACCAAGGGCCCCCAAGACAAATAACAAAAACCACACAGGAAACAAAATTAAAACAACTGAACTGCGAGGGTCTACAATCCCTGGTTCAACAATCGCAACCTCACTATTTACAAGCAACAACTAACCACAAACAGCGAGGATTGTACCCCAGACCAGGAATCGCACCAATCCACAAAGGACAAAGCTCAAATGAATCCAAAAATACCATGCCTCGCCACAAGAAAAAGACAAAGACGCCAGAATGGACAACAGAAATAAGGAAACCCCAAACGCGCAGGAAGGTGCCGACCAGCAAAATCCCATAACTCTGAAAAAACTGGATAAAGAACAGACCAGACAGCCTGAGGACACATACAAAGAACAGAGCAGAAACAGGACTACATTGCTCGCTACCTCTCCACATTCAACTGCCTGGTAAGCAAAGACGGACCAGCAACAACAGACAGGCAATAAGCATTACCAATGCAGAACCCATCAGGACGCCAAGCGTAACATGACAATTGATAAACCACCCCAACCCGGAATACACCAAGGACAATACTCCAACCAGAATGAGAGAGAAACTTGAATCCAATACCCCAACACACCCTACATCACCAAAGACAGGAACGGACCAAAGCCAACCAACCCTGCCATCAATGTTATCAGTCTACTCGAAGAGACCGACCGGCAAATAACTCAACCTCACAACAGGCACAACCAGGAGAAACACCAGCAACGAAAACCCAACAGACCACACACCGAACCGAATCAACAAAAACAACCCAAAAGGGAAAATCAAAAACTATATTTCAGCCTTCTCGATGTTAAAACCATGGAAAAACACTCAATAGAAATCCATGAACACCTAAGCGAAGGAGGCACAGGCGTGCTCTTTCTTACAGAAACCTGGTTATCGGACAACAACAAAGCCATTGCGAACGAAGCCATACCGGACAACTTTAAACTAATACCTGCCAATAGAGAAAAACAAAAAGGAGGTGGCATTGCAATCATACACAAACACACCCGAGCCTCTCAACTCATCACAACTAACCAAGAAGACTGAATCCCTCCTCATCAATATAGAACTCTCCTCATCAAGATAGAACTCCACGACCAAACCAACATAGTATTCCTCCTGATCTACAGACCACCATCTCACAACCGCAACTTTGCAACAAAATTAGCAGACGCACTCTTCATTTCATCAACCTACTGCAACAACCAAGTCATACTGGGACACTTCAACATCTGGTTCAAAAAAGCAAACAAATCCACAGCAAACTCACTATGCACTCCTGGAAACTTTGAACTTCAAGCAAATAGTAAATTGATCCACCCACAATGCCGGACATACTCTGGATGCTTTTTTCTGCAGATAAGCACTATGCGCATCCGCACCACCTACACCAATGGTATAGAGCGACCACTACTTTATTCCATTCTACATCACAACCCCAAACCCCTCTACCGGCTAGAAGGAAAATACTCCATGCCAGCAAGAAAAGAAGCTGGAAGAACCTAGACATAGAGGCCCTAATAAACCTTCTAGACTCGACCCGCCCAAACAGAACAAAACCCACGGAGCAACTGTAGACAATGCAGAAAACACACAGTTGGATCACCAAGGCCCTAGAGCAGCTGGCACCAGCAAAAACATTCCAAGCAATAGCAAAAGGAGTACTGAAAGAACTAAAAAAAACAACCAAAATGGAAAAGAAATGTAGAGAAACAATACAACCGACTACACGAAATACCAAAGACAGCTCAAACTACAAATTAACAGTCTTCAAAGCAAAATAACACCATTACGCCACAAGAATATAGTCAGCAAAATATCCCCAGAAAGAACTCTTCAAAATCAGAGATTTCAAAATAAATCATCCTGCAAAATTTCCACCATCCCAAGACAAATATTTTGTGGCATCAACAACAACCTGAGATCAAAAATAGATACAATCCAGGAGACAAACAGCACGGGCAAATACAACCACAACTGACAGACCACAGAGACCAGACGAAATGCACACTACAGCAAAACTCGCCTGCCTAGAACCAATCACAGAAGAAACCTTTGCTACAGTTATCAAGGACACCAACCGTGCAGGATCCCCAAGGGACACCTGCCCCCTGACATCTTCAAAGGAATCCCCAACCAACCAAAGAACCCCGGCTACTCAATTCCAAAACATAATAAATCCATCACTCAAAGAAGGAATAGTATCGTCCGCCTTCAAATCAGCATTCATCAAACAACTGCTAAAAAAAGGAATCAGAAAGCACAGAAGACCCAACGAACTACAGACCGCTATCCAACCTGCTTTACACGGCAAAGATCCTGGAGAACTATGTATACAAGATCCTACTTAAATATGTCAAAACTAACGGAATACTCGACTGGTCACAAGGTTGCTTTAGACCAATGAGAGGAACAGAATCAGCACTCCTATCAATATGAAGAACCTGAAAATAAAAAGACACACGATCGGCCCTCATACTACTGCAGTATGACACAATCCGACACGCAACACTGATAAAAAGATTGATGGAATGTGGCATACAGGAATCTGCACTAAAGTGGCTTACCTCATTTCTAACAAACCGAACCGAAAGAACCTAGCTACCACCGGTCACCTCTAACAGCAAAAATATATCCTGCAGAGTCCCTCAGGGATCCCGCCTCTCACCTCTGCTTTTCAACATCTACATGTGCACACTGATGAAAATCCTTCAAACCCACAGACCTACCGCCCACAACTACGCAGACAACACACAACCAATTGTGAAAACAAACACAACCCAGGACCAAAATAACTGCCTCAACAATCGCCTCTTGGACATCTACAATTGGATGACGACAAACAACCTTAAATTGAACCAGGCAAAAACAGAAATAATGCCCCTCACCCGCAGGAATCAATGGAGGGAATCCACAACTGGACTGGCCAGCCGGTATGGGAACGCAACCGGAGACACCTTATGTAGTAAATACCCTATGAATACTAATGGACAACGGACTATGCCTGGAACGGCAAGTCAACACATTCACCAAAAAATGCTTATTCCGCCTAAGACTACTCACAGGATTATTCCTCTACCCCTCTTTCTCTCACAGAACTCTCACAATTATATCCCTGTTACTCACAAGAATTGACTATGCCAACAGCCTCTATCTAGGAATGCCAGAAAGACTCACCAAGAAACCTCAAAGGGTGCAAAATACAGCATCCAGGATCCTATTAAGACTAAACAGAAGGGACCACATCATGCAATCATTGAAAGTCCTACACTGATAACCATTAAAAAAAAATGCATCAAATTCAGAGCACTCTGCATCGCCCACAAATCCTTGCACAAACAATGAGAATACCTCCAACAACAGATTAGCTGGTACCACTCAAGAAGGGACCTAAGATCCAGCAACAATCTACAAATAGAGGCAAAACATTTTGAAAAAGGGAAATTCAGCGGTAAAGCGTTCTCACATCTAATTGGTAACCTCTGCAACACCATGCCCAAAGAAATCAGAACCACAGAAGACCACATCATCTCCAGGAAACAACTCAAAACCTGGTTATTCAACAGACAATGGATTCCAGATATATCTTGCACTCTTGTTCCTCTTGGGTTGCATTCACTTTTAGGTTCTTGCTTTAATTTGATGAAACTGTATTTTAGATTTGTTGAGGTGCAGAGGAGAGAATACATCCCTGGCACATGGGATGTTTACAGGAAAATTAAGAAAAAGAAAGTTCCCTAGTTGGGGAACTCGCGTCCCCTGCACACTGTAATTGACTCAGTTGATAAGCCCAACTTTCTATAATATTTTTGCACCCTGGTGTAGGGTCATTTATTGGTGATTATGTCCATATTTCACATAAAAGCTTGTTAATCCAATGTTCAAATTACTATAGTTTCAAATAAGACACTTTCAATTTGCTTTTTTCTTCAAATGAACAAGTTACTTACCAACTGGTAACGTTCTTTCAACTGGATGTTCCTCCAGCGTATTCCACATCTTTGACATGTAATGTCCACACAAATGTGCGCCATCAAAGGGCATGTTCAGAAGACGGGCCTGCACATCCGGAGCAAAACCCGACTTCCACAACCACGCAAATCTGCATACAACGGTGCTCGCAGCCATGGAGCGGCTGACACTGTCGGCCGTATCCAAACCCGACAGAAGGGATTCGTACATGCCATCCTTGCAGTCTTGTACAAGAGCAAGGAAACCATCCCTTTCTTCCCCCTCGGGAAAATGCTTCGCCGCTAAAGAAACAGTTCCGCAGAGTGTGAGAGAACCGTGTAAAGGCACAAGTGGGTTGGCCGATTTCAAAGCCATGCTCCCAGCAGAAAATACCTTCCGAGCCCAACCGTCGAAGCGCTTGTCGTCCCCATCAGGAAGGATGGTAGGGTACGCTGCCTGCCTCGAGGTGGCCGTAGCCGCCTGAACCACCAAACTCTCGGGAGCGGGGTGAGTGGATAAATAGCTGGGGTAGCTAACGGAAGGGCGGCACTTCTTTGTCAAAGATTTATTAACAGCCGGAAGAGATTCCGGGGACTGCCAAGTAGCCGCCACCCTTTTCTGTAAGGTGAAATGAAACGTCAACACCGGGTCAGAAGATGGACCTTGATCTAAGATGTCCGTTAGATCATCCTGTACAAAGTCTTCAGGAGGACTGGACCAGCCCAGATACTCCTGTTTTCTTTGTGTCTTGTGATTTGTGTCCACAGTAGTAAGATAGGTGCATGTTGTTAGGGGTAACAGTGCACATAGGGCCGGAGATACGAGAGCAGGGGGGTGTAGGGATCCACACACCCCCCCCTAGGGGATTGTCAAAGATTGTCTGAGACCGGAGCATGCTTGCCGGGGGGGGGGGGGGGGGGACGACGATGGTTAGGGGTTTTGTTTTCGAGACTGACAGCGCACCAACGTACTCCTAGGGAGAGACCCATGGAATAGGGACAGGGTGTTCACTTATTCTTCCTAAAGAAGAGCAAAATGACTGGCGAGTGCAGTGATAATCTTTTATAGGATCTGCCATTCTGTCAAAGCCAATGTTACTCTAGTTTCTTGGAGGGGACGATAGAGCAGCTGAAGGTTGCCTTTAAGACTTCATTTTTTTGGGAGGGTTTTTATTTGAGTCATTTCTAGATCTGGCTACATTTAGCTCTGTTTCAGTTCTTGCAGAAACATGTAGATGGGCCCTGATGTCAATCAGCTGCTCTGTTATCCAGAAAGAGTATCAAGGAGAAAGCTCCATTGTTTCATCCATTTTGTAGAAGCTGGTTCATCTGTAAGATGGGGAGAGAGTTGTCAAATGTTGCTTTAAAGAGGATCCCTGCTGCCTGGTAAACTAGTTTTGCTAGCACTCGTGTGCTGGATTATGTTTTTGCTGTGACTGCTGCTAAGTACATTGAGATTTTTGCTATTTTTCGTTATTGCAAATTGCCTTTCGCTTATGGCAGGGACTGATCGGGTGGTTAAAGAATCAAACAAAGCTCTTAATACAATCAGCTGTTTCATCATGCAGCATTTGTTTCATTGGCCTATTACATATTAGCTAAAATAGTGTTTTCACGGGCACCATCTTGGAAAGGAAGAACCGCCTGCCAATATTTACATTTGTAGGTCAGTTGCATAATCGTTTTTCAATTAACTGTCTACTTTCTTTATGTGCAACTATGGTGAGCTGCAGCATGAAATAAAACCATGCATTACAATGAATATCTGCATATTGTAGGTCAGGGTCTGCAACCTTGGGCTTTCCCGCTGCTTTGAACTACAACTGCCATTAGCACTAGTCAGCATAATCAATGGTGAGGGAAATGCGAGTTGTAGTCCAAAACATCTGAAGAGCTGCAGGTTGCAGATCTTTGTCCTTTACAGCTAAGTGTTTACTGCAGATGGTGTAATTGTATTGAAATTGTTTTACAAAGTTGCTGGGGTGGGAGATTGCTGCATGTGCAACGCTCTTGTTGATACAAATACTTCTCGTCAGCAATAAAGACAGCGTGTGTTATCTGGAGATAAGCAAAGAAGACCTAGTTGATTTCTGGACCAGCACAATAGGTGCTGGTCAGAGAAATAACAAGAATATGACTGCAGTGCAAACAGTGAGGTTGGAAATCCTGCAGTAAATATGAAGGTGAAACAATGGGAATAATCTTCAATAACAAATCTATAATAGGCAGAATTGTAAAAATCAATAGGTCTGGGTTTACAAATTTAGCGGATAAGCCTTTTTTGACTTTGGGACTTCACAAAAAATATTAGACACCATACCCATTGGCATTGGCAATCCCTATTCTAAGGATGAATATGCGACTTCCCAGCAATAAGAAGCCTCAATCCCTGTCAAGGGAATTTCCCCCGTGAGTAGCCCTAGGGGGCTGTCACTTTCCCATTCCAGGCATCACCTTGGTTTTCATCTGGAGTCCTTAGCCGACAATAATAAAAAGCATTTAGAAAATGTAATGCAACCACATCTTCTAAAGGACTAGCACATGGACACATAAATGAAAGAATCCTCTTTTTTGCCCTGACTGAGAAGAACAAGTTACTTACCAACTGGTAACGTTCTTTCAACTGGATGTTCCTCCAACGTATTCCTCATCTTAGATGTATTCGCTCAGCTTGTCAGATGTCGTTGAGTCGAAGTCCCTCAAAGGCCTCCGTTGAGGGTTACGTCAACGGGTATACAAGTAGCACGCGCGGCACCCGTTGGCCTCAGTTCTGTTTTTCCCCCTCTTGCTTTGCTGTATAGATAGTGTAGGTAGCCAGGTGTTAGCCTTGCGAGAGTTGAAGTGGTAATAACACCGGAAAATCTACAAAGGGGTATGATGGGAGGGTGATGAGGAATACATTGGAAAAACGTTGTCGAAAGAACATTACCAGTTGGTAAGTAAATTGTTCTTCGAATGGATTGTGTCCTCCAACGTATTCCTCATCTTCGATGGACTCCCAAAGCAATGTAAAAAGCTCTCTGGAGTAGAGAGTAGATTTTAAAAAAAAAAAAAAAAAAAAAAAAATATATTATATATATATATATTATGTAGGTGAATATAATACTGCTTTACCAAAAGCAAACTCTTTTGACTAAGTTGCTGCTTCACAAATAGATTTTATGGGAACACCTCTTTGAAGGGCTGTCGAAGAGGCGATGCCTCTGTTAGAATGGGCCCTCAAGCCTTCTGGTGGATCTTAGCCCGCCAATCTGTAGCTTTGTGAAATGCAAAGCACAATCCAACGTGATGGGGTTTGTTTTGACACCGATTGACCTAATTTCCTTCCGGTGTAGCCAATGAAAAGTTGATTATCCACTCTAAGCTTGGAGAGCCTAAAAATGTAAAAGCTTAGAGCTCTTCTCGGGTCCAGTCTGTGCAATCTTTCCTCCTTCTTACTGGGATGAGGTGGAGGATAGAACGCGGGCAGAATAATTCTGATTTAAATGGAAATCAGACAACTTTAGGTAAGAATTAGGGTTTAACCCTCAATGCAACTCTGTCCCTGTGGAACACAGTATAGGGTGGCCCAGAAGACAGTCACTCACTCTTTGTGCAGATGTTAAAGCAACCAAGAAAACAGTTTTCAACGTTAGTAATCATAATGGACATGTGTGAAAGAGTTCAAAAGGGGCACACATTGGTTAGTCCCTTTAAGAATTGTATTATCAAAGGAATTAGGAACACTCTTCCGAAGAGCGCTTGAAGATGGAAAGCGCTACAAGATGGCCTTTAATGGCCCCAAAATTGAGACCTCTATGAGCCAATGATAAGAGAAAGATAATACTTCTGGAATAGGACACAGAAAAGGATCAAAATTATTTTCCCTGCACCAGTTGCAAAACTTCTTCCAGCGGCAACGGTACAAAGATTTTGTTGCTGGCCTCCCGCCGAAAGCAACACCTCCATGACGTCATCCGGAAGGTCCCAATCCTTGCATCTCAGCCTTTCAGATACAAAGCATGAAGGTTGAGAGTCCTGACCTCTGGATGGAGAACCTTGCCCTCCATTTGGGAGAGAAGGTCCTCTCTCTGAGGAAGACCTAACAGAGGACAGATGGACATTTCTACAAGGTTGGGGTACCACGTTCTCGTGGCCCAATCCGTGGCAATTAGGATCATGCAGTTTCTGAACCGTCTTAATCTCCTGATGACTTGAGGAATGATGGGAATTGGAGGGAAGGCGTATAGCAGTGGGATGTTCCACTCCACCACGAACGCGCCCCCTAGGGCTACTCACGGGGGAAATTCCCTTGAGCAATACTATTCGCACTTCCGGTTGATTCCGGTCACAACAAGTCTACTTGAGGGGTTGCCCAAAAGGTGAAGATCTCCTGAAGGACTTCCTGAGCCAGTTCCCACTTGTGGGACACCATACTCTGCCTGCTCAGAGCGTCCGCCGTCATATTCTCCTCCCCAGCTAGATGAACTGCCGTTAAGAAGGTTCCTTCTTGAATTGCCCAATACCAGAGCCTCATTGCGCCTCTGCACAGAGGTGGTGACCCTACATCTCCTCTTATGTTTAGGTAATGCATGGCCACTGTGTTGTCCGTCATTATCAGGACATTTTGTCCCTTGACAGCTGGCAGAAAAGCCTTCAGCGCTGGTCTGATTGCTCTCAGCTCTAAAAGGTTGATGTGTAGTTTGGACTCCGATGGAGACCAACAACCGCTGATTGTCAGATCGTTGGCATGATTTCCCCACCCCATGAGTGAGGCGTCCGTCACTACTGTAATCTCCGGCCATGGTTGCCAAAAATGTTCTCCTTTTAGGATGTTCTCTGTGCAAGTACACCATAGAAGATCCTACCGAACCTTGTTCGGAATCTGAAGGAGATCCGTCAATTGTCCTGAGAACTGGGACCATTGAGTCTTTAGAGCCCATTGAAGGGATCCCATTCTCAGGTGTGCTTCTGACACCAGGAAAATGCAGGATGCCATGAGGCCAAGCAACCTCAAGAAGTCAAAGGCCTGGAGATTTTGGGCATTTTGGAATTTGGAAACCATCTGAAGAATGTCAACTTCTTGGGAGGCAAGCTCTTTCCCAATGATGTGTCTAGTACAGACCCTATGTACTGGAGCTGTTGGGAAGGTGTCATTTGTGCCTTCTTGAAATTGAGGGAGAAGCCCAGTCTGTGAAGGAAGTGGCAGGTGACTTTCAGATGATCCAGAGATTGCTCAGCAGAAGGCGCCCTTATCAACCAATCGTCCAGGTAGGGGTAGACGTGAATCCCCCCTCTCCTGAGGTGCGCTGCCACCACTGCCATCAACTTGGTGAAGACCCTCGGGCGGATGTCAACCCGAACGGTAGGACTCGAAACTGATAATGCGAGTCGCCAACCGCGAACCTCAGGTATTTTCTGTGCTTGAGATGGGTTGGCACATGAAAATAAGCATCCTGAAGCTCCAATGACACCAACCAATCCTGAAGTTGAAGGGCCTGAAGGATCTGAGAAAGAGTAACCATCTTGAACTTGCCCTTCCTGAGGAACTTGTTCAAGCCTCTTAAGTCCAAGATGGATCTCAGTCCTCTGTCCTTTTTGGGGATCAAAAAATATGGGGAGTACCATCACTTGTTCCTCTCTGCTACAGGTTCTGTAGCACCTTTCTCTAGCAGGGTTAAAACTTCCTGCTGTAGGAGCGGGTCTGGAAGCTTCAAAGAGTGTCTCCGCGGTGGATTGCTTCGAGGTTGCGTTAGAAAAGGAAGGCAGTAACCTTGGGCTATTATTTCTAGAGCCCAAACATCTGAAGTAATGGCTCGCCATTCTTGCAGATGCTGCGACAGCCTGCCTCCTACAGGTGTCTTGTGATGCAAGTCCTCAAAGTGGTTTTGTGGCGGTTGCTGCAGCTGCTGATGGCTTAGCATGTTTTCCTCGTCCACCAAGAGTTGCTTTTCTCTGGCCTCTTTGACTGGTCATTCCTCTGGACTTTCCATATGAGGAGTAATAACGATAAGATCGTCCCCTCCAAGATTGTCCTGATGCACGAAAAGGCTTAGTTTGCCCAATAGCAGCTCCTAAATATTTGGCAGCCGCTTTTGAGGTCTGCAACCTCTCAAGGCTCTTGTCAGCCTTGTTGCCGAAAAGGTAAGACCCGTCAAAGGGCATGTTCAAAAGACTGTTTTGCACATTTGGTGAGAAACCAGACTTTCGCAACCACGCAAATCTGCGCATCACCGTGCTAGTGGCCATGGACCTGCTCCCACTATCTGCAGTGTCCAATCCAGACTGAAGGGATTCCTGTATAGCCTCCTTTCCATCTCGAATGATGGCTAGGAATTCTTCCTTTTCTTCCCCTTCTGGTATGTGCTCCGCCGTCATTGCAATGCACTCCCACAGAGTGTATGAAAATTTTGCCAAGGCACATGTCGAGTTGGCCGATTTTAGCGCCATACTCACAGATGAAAATACCTTGAGTGCCCAACCATCCACACGCTTGTCGTCCCTATCCGGAGGGATGGAAGGGTACGCCACCTTATTTTAAGCGATGGCTGCCTGGACCACCAGACTCTCTGGAGTAGGGTGTTTGGACAGATAGCCGGGGTCGCTACTGGAAGGGCGGTATTTTGAAGTGAGGGACTTATTCACAGGAGGAACGGAGCCCTGGGTATCTCAATTTTTGGCCACCCTATTTTGTAAGGCTACATGGAAGGGTAAAATTGGATCTTCGGTGGGACCATGATCCAATGTGTCAGTCAGGTCATCCTGGATGTACTGAGTTGGTGGTTTAGCTCATCCTGAATAATCAACTACCTTTATCATCAGCTGCCTGTATGAGGGACTGGCATGTTCCCCTGGTTCTAGTCTGCCAAAATCTGTCTTAGGTGAAGTGTCAATTCCACTTGCGTTAAGCAAGATTTCCACTAGATCCCTCATTCTGCTTTCCTCAGAAATCAGACATTCTGGGACATTAGGGGTGCCATACTCTGGGTCAAAAGGAACCTCTTCCTCCTCCTCAGACCTCTATTGTTCTTCAAAAATTGAAGTTAAGGACTTAAAATATTCTTTCCTTGGCAGAGGTTTATACATTTTTTCTGGAGGAGGTGTTGCAGAAGAGACTGAAGGCTTTGCAGTCTTTGCAGCTTTTTCTTTTGCTGCTATTTTGACAGTTTCTGGCTGAATTGAAGCCTTTGAAACATTCGACGCGAGGGCTTCGGGGTCGACGTAGACAAAAGGCGTTGATGGTGCCGACAAAATAGTAGTTGTTGACAGAGCTGGCTTTGAGGGCATCGAGACACTCTTCAAAGGCTCGCCCTTCGAGGTGTGTCGGGTTCCAGACGGCGTCTGTGACCTCAAGCGGTCGACTCGAGAAATCTTTTTCGCTCGGGGTCCTGGATGGTTACCGATCTTTCCTCCTTCGATCACCCGGGCTCTAGGCCGCGTGAAGGTCAGAATGGTAACGCTCCCGGTCGGCTTCCAAGGAAGGCGGCGGACCGAGGCTTAGCCTTTTCAAAAACCTCCATCATTTTAATTCTAAATGCTTTCCATTCTTCGGCGGAAGAATGTTTTGTGGGGCATTTCATTCTCTTGGGGGATTCGTGCGAAGACGAGGTGGAAGGGGACCGGTGGCGTCTTTTTTTAGACTTCTGCATCAAAGACGGAGAGTGGTGTGAACCACTTCAGTACCTAGACCTATGCATTTGCCTTTCACGTCGAGGAGATTTCTCCTCATTCGATCTCGACTTGACGCTTGAGGCTTTTCAGTCGGGTTTTCGACCTACCTGTAATTTTCCCTTCCTCTCTCTCAAGGCCTTGCCCGTCATTGCCTGACACTTCGTACAGGCCTCCATGTCGTGACCTTCACCGAGGCACCACAGACATTCTCGGTGCGGATCCGTGATCGACATTTTGGACACGCAGGATTTACATTTCTTGAACCACGACAGCAGGGTAGTCGGGGTCGACGATGAGGACATCTCGAATATCTACTTCACAATAACTGCGTCACAGAACTATCGAGGCGCGCCAAGTCTCTGAAGCAACACGTACTGCGAAAAAAAACGGAACTGAGGCCAACGCGTGCTACTTGTATACCCGATGACGTCCCCCTCGATGGAGGCCTTCGAGGGACTTCGACTCGACATAGACGCACGGCGCCCTCTGCTGAGAAAAATTTCCGTAGCAGCTAAAGCTGGGCGAATACATCTAAGATGAGGAATATGTTAGAGGACACAATCCATTCGAAATGAAGTTTTCTGTTAGATGTTTCTGGATTAATATCATCAGAAAACTAGGCTTCTATATTTTATTGGATGCTTAATGAAACAATTGTAGAGTGTATGTAATGCTGTTTTATATAAGAAATCATACCTACATGCATAGTGGTATAAAAGCATCCCATCCCTAGGTACTCGAAAAAAACCACAAGTACATATAAAAACCGTGGCCCTTTCAGAGGAATGATAGCTAAAGAGGTGCGACTCATCTCACTTTACGATGATTTAGCAGACAGTATATATAGTTGAGAACCCATATTTTGAAGACCCAATAGACGTTAATTTTTGGGAGGCTATGCTGTAATGAGATCGGATCTAACAGTCATAGGCTTGCAGGTCAAGAGATATGAGCCACACCACAGGAGGACGTCTCACTTACCTTTCTTCTATAGTATGTTCAGCATTCAAATAAAGCATTTGCCTGTTTAATTTTGCAAAGAGATTCTGAGGCGTCTTCACAACTTTTAATGTGTGTGAGCTTTAACAGACTGCACATCTTTATTAGATAATACGAGTGCTCATCTCTCTCACTATACCACATTTCTGTATACTTGTTGATTTTCAAATACCCCCGACTATATCAAAGCCACAACTGTACAGAATAGTGGATTATCTCTTCATACAGAAGTGGGAGTTGGCCATCACTGTTTATTGGTCCAATACAGTAAGAGCTTAGTCCTGAGTGTTCCAATAACACAGGAGGCGTGAGTGTTTGCTACTGCAAATTAGTGTTGCAGGACTCTTTTCACTGCTTACCTCCTCAGATCCGTAGCCAAAAGGTTTGGGGTGGGTAGAATGGTCACATGTGCAACCAAGCCTTCTCTTTTTGGGATTCCACTCTAAAGCCGATTTGTTAACTTCTAGATCTGCCAAAATGGATACACATCTTGTTGAATTGCTTGTATGTTATTCCATTAGCTTCAGAATAAAAACACTCCTGCTACTCACAAAATGGAGTTGTGAACATGTTGTACTGCAAATGAGCCTATCATCACAAGGTATGCGTCCTCGTAGCACCCAAACTGAACATTTAAATATTGTATTTCCGGCTCTAACAGCCCGTACGGGTGCACTGCATGTTTAGTGAAATCTGAAATGGTCACTCAACATTTTTAAACCACCTGCCCCTGCACAACATGAAGGATAACAATGAAGGCTTTGTGTATTTTATACAAAGTCAGTGCAGTCCTCAAGTCACCAATCACCAATAGAGCTATTTATTCGAACTACTCTCTTTACCTTGATGACTTTCTATCATACAGATTTTCAGCATGGGAGGCTGGTCAGCATGGAATCATCAGAAACCGGGCGGCATTGATGGATTGCACAAATATGCACAGAAAGAAAGGGGACAACCTACAGCCCCAGTCACCAACACAAAAATCACAACGAGCAAGCCCAGCTCGTTGCATTCTAATTAACTGAGTTTTGAGCTTCTGGTCAGAAGGAAAGGAAGAAAGGCAGACATAGCGTTGGAAAAATAGTATACAGTTACTTATATTGCAAGTCTTACACATCTCTGTTTTAGAAGTATGTTCTTTAGTAAGATGTTTTTGGCAGAGACCATGTATCACAGAAAGGTGCCCCAGAGATTAGACATATCATCCAGAAGTTTGAACTTCATCTCACATTTCCAAGATGTGTTGAATAACTGTCTTGGAAACATAACCAGCAAGTTCTCGTCAACAAAACGGAATTGCAAAGGTGTGATGAAGTCTCCTGCCTAACTCTGGGAACATCCAGTGTAGCGTCGTGACCAAGGGTAACTAGTGACTCCCCCAGCAAACGGATGATGGGTATGAGATGATCCCTTGGTCACCCAGACATACTCTTCGTCCAAGACCGTAAAAGAAGACCATTTAATGACTTTCATTTAAGGGAAACAGCTACGACAACTAGGGGATTCAAACAGTATAGTAGAATGTTATAATATAATGCTCTCCCTGTTCTTATAAAGAAGTACTTTATATATTCCCAGCGCAGAGTAATTTTTGCCTTTTAAGAGTACCAAACAATCTAGCGAAGGAATTTAATCCTTTTGGTGATAACAAGCATCAACTTGATCAGATATCAAAAGCCCATCAGATTTTCTTAACGCACTCATTCAGAAAACCCACATAGACTCGCAAAGCACACCACACTTTCGTATAACTGCACAGCAAGACTACTCTAGAAACCAATGCCAAATGCGTTTCCCTGAAGTGCAAGCACAGAACTCATGTAGAGAAATCAGACTACTTTCAAAAATGTGTTCACTTCACATACCATTGGAGCAGGTGCACGCTCTTTTGTCACTAGGACACAGAGAATACTCTAGGCTGCCTGCAGCAGCCGCACCACACAATTAGTGAAAGTAAAATCCATTTGTATCAGCCTTTTAACCCCTTAAAAACGGTACCTCAAATGTGTGGGTGCACTGACCTGGGTGCAAAGGGAAAAGACTAAATCACTGGTACACCAAACGCCTGGGGAAGACTAGATTTGGCCTTATGGAAAACCTACAGATTTGGACCTTGCATTTCACAGCCACCAAGGAAAACAATGAACCCCATGCATTTCTGAAAAGACGCCTGTGGTAATCCAAAGAGGTCTCAAAATGGTGGAAAAAAGATAATTGAGACATCTGCAACCAGGCAACCACCGAAACATGCGTGCAACACCACTTGTCCTACCTTCCCATGTTCCCACAGGTTTCCCGATGAAAACGGTATCGCACATGTGTGGGCGCAAAGGGACAAGGCTAAACCATTGATACACTGAACGCCCTGGGGAAGACTGGAGTTGGCTTTCTGAAAAACCCACAGATTTGGGCCTGGCATGTCACAACCACCATGGTAAACATGGAAAAACCCATGCGACGTCTGTGGGAGTCCAAAGAGGTCTCACTTG